>NW_017275229.1:118260-196141 GCF_001594065.2 Cyphomyrmex costatus
AGAGAGAGAGAGAGAGAGAGAGAGAGAGAGAGAGAGAGAGAGAAATTAATACAACGACCGCTGTATAATCTTAATCAAGATATGCAACGATAACGTGTAATTATGTGTTAATTATTAACTAACACAATTTTTTTTTATATTAATTTTCTAAGATGTTGATAAGAGTCTATTTTTTAAAACTCATAATTATTGTAGTTGCGCGTATTGAAATTATTGAGAATATAGAGAAAAGAACAATTGCGAATACATAATTTATTTAATTCACTGACATGGAATGAGATCTTTTGATATTATAAAATTATTCGATATACGCTGATAACGAGAAATAATGGAGACAAAGTTTGCGTCTGTTTTCAAGAGGGTCGGAAACTACATCCTAATTTGCACAGCGCATGCTGGTGAATGGCGAATGTTATAGGGTCAATGGCGCGTAGAAACGGCATCGTAGTACCGTAAACAGATTCGTATATTCTTAGACAGGATTTTAGGGGTCAGCCACCATACGCTGTTAAGCCATTAACGACGATATAAAATCTACTCGCTAACGCGCGCGACGATGTTCCGCAATTTCCGCGCTGTTTATTCAGCGCCGCTGGTAGATGTCGAGTGTCTGCCCTATTCTGTGACTGAAAATAGCAATATCTATTAATTCCGCGAACGGTTTCTGATTCGTTATATGTAGTTTTTTTGTTGTTCGTAAAATTAACAGCTTGGAATCAAAACAACGGTATGCTTTGATATGGCAAGTAAATTATTATCAGACTGACAGATATTATTAGACAACTGCTGTTTCTGTTTTGAAATAGTACGATTTCATCACTTTAGTATAAAATGTTTTAATAGTATCCATTTATTAAGGTATAATATGTTGATTTAGTAGTAGGTACATATATTATAGTCAGACATAAAACTATTTTTTTCTACTTTGAAATGATATGATATGTTCCTTTTATTTAGAAATAATATAATTTCATTTTAGTATCAAACTAATAAAATGCAATAAAGTTTATGTTTATTCATAGTATTTACTTACATAATACATTGATGTGGCAGTAGATACAGACATTATATAGTCAGACATATAAGACTGTTTCTATTACCTTGAAATAATACCTACATGATCTTATTTATTTTTAACATCAATAAACTATATTTCTGACACAATATTACATTTATTCAATATTTATTTAGGTAGTATATGCTATTTTAATATATGCAGTATAAATACACAGATTACAGATATTAGCCTTTCTTACTTATACAATTACAAATATTATACTATGATTTAATCATTTTAATATTAAGATAAAATTTTTTTAAATGCTTTATATCTCTCAAATTGTAATATCATTTACATATTATAAAGAATTATGCACAATTTTTAAACTTAAAACATGTAAAAAGTAAAAAATAAATGTCAAACAGTTATGTAACTTAAAATCTGTATCAAGCAAATTTAACTTTTGCGTATTGATGTTTGAATTTTTTAAAACTCTTTTTAAAACATTGTTAAAGCTATGTTTATCTTTTGCATTTTTCTAACTGCGTGCTCAAATTTCTTACACAATTTCGTTTAAAGTTTATTTTAAAGTAAGGATATGTTAATAAAGTAAGAATACTAATTACTAGCACTTGTGTCTTGATTTACGATCGAGTTTGCGTCGTGAGTACATATTTTCGAGCACGTAAGTCGACGTGTAACTGCGAAGAAATCTCGAAGCGAAAGTGAGAACGTGTCTTCGCCGTCACACATATTCAGTAGCGTTCTAGTGCACAAACTCCTACTCGTGCTGTCAGTGAAAACCGCTGGTGCGATAGCCCGTGGAATGGAACGCAAGGGAAATGAGGAAAATCGGGCACCGATGAAAGTGAGAGGACGCTGGCTACAGGGTGTCTCAGGCGGCTTATTCCGCAGTCGACCGCGAGAGAAAGGAGTTTACCTCTAATGGAGTGGCTGGTCCAGTCGGTCTGCACGATCGATGGAAAACGAAAAAGGCGCAGTGGCGGAGGTTGACCATTAGCAAAATCTCAAGTTTCGAATCTCTCTTCTTTGCAAGTTTCTAAGTACAACTAAAAGATAGATACAGTTTTAACAGAGTGCGTGAAATAATCGAAAACGAAAAGACATAATGGCGAAAAAGTCCATTAGTAATTACTGTGATTTAAAATTATTGAATTTTGAACTTTCGAAAATTTTTATTATTTGAGCCTTAAATTCGCATTTGTGGGAAATGCAATGGAACACATGACGAAATTGAAATATTGAGAAACAAAAAAATTACAATTAAAATTTGTTGTTAATGAATAACTGACTTGATAATGTCAACAATAGAATTCTTGGTAGAATTCTTGGGAGAAACTTTGATAGTACATTCATATAATTTTATTTATCGCTCTAATAGAAAATAAATTTCTTTCGTTCACTAGGATTATTTTCTCGCTACGCCCATGACCTAGACATCAGACCTACTTGCAGATTCTCGAAGATAGAATTGATATGCGAGTTTTACACTACACGATGACGAACGGATTAAATCGGAGAGCAACTTTCACGTTTGCTCTCACGCGTGTGATTCTTTCCTTTTTCCTTTTCTCATTTTTCTTTAATACGCATTGTATTTTATTAGCTGAGCGCTTCAAGATTTCGTAAAATGATTGTTCGAATCGTTACGTCAACAGCGAACTAATTCCATATAATACAATCCGACTAGGCCTACGGTGTAAAGTCTAGTGTCATAAAGTCCCACATTTTATACGCCCCGTAAGTTATTACAAATGACATTACTCGCTTTCGTCTCACTCGCCTCTTTTCGCCTAACTTGAACGGTTATTATTATTTATTAGGTATCACAAATAAGTACGGAGAGAAAGAGAGGCAACACTGGTTCTCGTAAACCTTTCTCTTGGATAGCAGAGATTAAATAACTGCTGGATGCGAACCCTGGTGTTCGCGCTCGCAAAACCTAAAGAGATTTCGAGGAAGGCACGTTGGGCGATCTACATGATTACAGTTTTAAATAATGCAGTGAAATGCATAGACAGGAGTTTGATTTGTGTGAAATTTTTGGCATGTCGAAAATTACTTAACGATTTTGCTAATTTATGTAATATCGACGCCATTAAACGCGTTAAGATAATTGAGATCATGTTTAAAAATTTGAAAGAAGTTGGAATATGATTAATTGTATGTAGGATATATATCTACATGTATGTATATGTATAATATAAACGTTAAATTGATTTTTTCTTATAAGAGCCAACACAGGATGTAAGTGTGTGAAATATAATTTATTAAATTAATATAACGTATACGTTTTGACCCTCTCGTTTTGAGTTCTCTTCAGTACAAAAACAAAACATCATCAAATCTAATTTCGTAATATTATTTTGTTTCGTCACAATTGTAAAGATTGTGTCCTGTCTTGTAAGAATGTTGACATCAATTTGGCAAAATTGCTATAGAAAAAAAAAACCCAAAAAACTGTAACTAATTTTATTTAAAATTATTATTCATAAATAGAAATTGTAAAGAAAAATCTGTTATTTACATATCATAATATTTCAAATCAAGAGACATGAGTTTCCATTGTGCATCCTGTCATTAAACTAGTGTATTCAATGAACAAAACACATGAAAATAAGTTGTAATTGTTGTAAGATTATAGAATTACAAAAATTATTTATATAACTTACATGACAGATAAGATTGGAACGTTGTCAACGATTCAAAATGCAGTAATGAGACATGTAACACTAATCAAAATCAAATAGGTTAATAGACAGAGCAATTCTGTTATCTCATCCAAAATTCCACCAAAAAAAATTTGGATACTATAATCGACATCCTATTGAATAACGGTTACCCTCTAAAATTGATTTTTTCAACAATAAAAAAAGATTATATAGCAAATTTCAACATTTTTGAATAAGAATAACGTTCCGGATGATTCTTTACCTACCACAGAAGACAATCGAAGATTCTTTGTAATTCTTTGTAATTCATATTTCTTCCATCTCAGGAAAAATAAAAAATTTTTATTAAAAAGATTCCGGATATGACAATTGCATACAGAGGCATCCAAAAATTGAACAGTGTGTTTCATTAGAATTCAGAAAGATCCGCTATCATCAATTTCGCAGGCAGATGTAGTTTATAGACTTGACTGCAAAGATTGCAATGCCTCTTACGTCGATCAGACGAGCAGATGCGTTAAATACAGATGCCTGAACATAGAAATCATATTAATAGAAACACTCCTCAATCATCGGTAATTACAGAACATAGAATACAAACATATCATAATTTTGATTGGGACAATATTAATATTTTTAATATAGAAAATATTTGAAACAAAAGGAACAACAACATGTTCCTTTAAATTACAGAATGATTAAATGTCCAGAATGACACTAATTCACTCGATCCGTTATATGAAAGCCTAATCACAAAGATGTAGCGTTTCCTTCTCTCGTTTATTTTTATTCTTATTTTTATTTTTATCTTTATCTCTATACTATTATTACTTTTATTTTCATTTTTTCTTCATTTTAATTTACTTAATTTTTCTCTTTTGTCTTATTTTTTTTATCTAGGTTACTTATTTTTCTATCATTTACGTATCGTTCTTTGACCTTCTCTTCCTTTTACTTTTGACTATTTTCAAACATTAAATTATTATTACCTATATGTGTTTCGAATTTGTGCATTCTGTCTTTACTTTGATTTTGGTTAGTATAATGAATGATGATAATGGTTGACTCGTGTGATTAAAATCGGAGAAAGTGAATTGCCTAATCGAGTCTTGTAATATATAGTATAAGAAAACTACCAATAAACAAAAGGATAGACATCACGAACCACTCGTTACCGATTCTAAATAACATTGTATCCTCTAAAATAATTTTATCTCCTATCGAAGAGAAATTGCTTAAACTTGAAAGAGAAACTAAAGAATTTATATCATCGCAATGATAAAGATCGCTATGTTAACAATGTAAAGGAGATGCTTAACGATAAAGATACGTATACTGTAATAAAAAAAGATCCTACGAGAAAAATAATAACATCTCTCAGAGATTTACTTACGGGATGGAAGAGATGCACGTTTATTAACGATTCTAAATATAAATTCTTGTACTGTAGCGATGGGACATTTCCCAGGGCATACGCCTTTTCCAAAATTCACAAGATGAATTGTCCATTTAGAATCATTGTTTCTTCTATCGGTAGTCCATTGCATCATTTGGCTTCTTTCTTACTCTAATATAATGTTTGAGGCTTTGCCCAAAGCAGATATTCATATTAAAAATAGCTTTCAATTAGTTGATAAACTTAAAGGAACACACATAAGCAACGAGTATAAACTGATTTCATTAGATGTTATATTCCTTTTTACTAATATACCAATGGATCTGGCGATTGATTGTATCAGTGAGAAATGGACATATATTGCTAAGAAATGTGATATTTCAAAAACAGAATTCATCAAAGCAATCACTTTTATTCTGGATTCTATCATGTTAGTCGTGATAGAACGACTAACATGAATGTTGCTAATAATGTTGAGGTATCGTCAGATATACCTTCACGGTTCCTTATGTTCCACGTATTACCGAAAAATTTAAACAACTTAATAATAACAACATTAAGGTATCATATTTCAGTTCTAATAAACTGAGAAAATACATTAAGGTTCATAAGGATCCATTGGATTCTCTGTCGAAGACCAATGTGGTATACAAAATAAATTGCAATGATTGTGATGCGTCGTATGTGCGACAAACCGGGAGAAGATTAAAAACGCGAATTACAGAACACCGTAACCATATATGAAGAAATCGAGCACTAGATCGGTAATAACGGAACACAGGTTGAAACATGGACATGATTTCGATTGGAATAATGTTCAAATTTTAAATGAAGAACCGTGTTATAATAAACGTATCGTTTCAGAGATGCTTAACATTAAATAACAATCTTAACCTACAAACAGACACAGAGGGTCTACATGTGTCGTATGTACCAATTATAAACAATGTTTGACTTTGCATTACCAAGAATTTATGTATTTTAGTTTGTGACTTCGAAGCAGTAGGACGATTATTTTTCTTTCTTGTTATATTTAGACGTATTACACTTGTAATTAAAAACGCAATTTTTATTCTCATCGACACAATAATATTTTACTTTTACTAATTGACATGGAGTTTTGGAATTTTCAACACTCAGGGATGAGTTTTTATTGGAGAAGCAATACGCTTGTCAGATTATAGTTTTTAGTAAAAAATTTTTGTGTGTTAATATTAGAAGTACAAGTACATATCGCATTCGATTATCCAATTGGCTGACGAGAAGTGTTGCTTCCTCGGGGAAATTATCAGTTTTTATCATGAAAATAACCATTATTAGCATGTACATCTGCAGCTTCGTACTAGACAAACTAGATCTTATTGCGTCAACGTTTTTCTTTAGCAAATATATCTTTCTGTTATAATAATGTAACATCTGAAGATGACTCAAATTTAGAGACGAAACGTCATGTTTTGTATTTGTTACTATTATTTTTATTTTTATTTTTAATTTTAATATGTAATTTAATTTATTCATGCGTGTGTTGGGAAATTTGATGTTAACAATTTATATAACTTTATTCTGTAATTAAAGGTTTACCATGTTATGACTTTGTTGTTTATAAGTTTATTTGACTCTTACATGCCTTATTCTATCTTTGTTGTTTTAAACATTAAGAGTCTTGTATATTCTCTTTATTTTAATTAGTTTTTCATTTTTTCCTGTTACAGATTGATCATTCGAATGTAAGTTTTTGAAGAAGTTGAAAGATTCTCCTGACGAGAAAGGATTCTGGTTAGAATTGGCGAAGGTGCTAAGAATAGAAGAAAGAAACAATTTATCGCACATATACAAAAAAGTGAAGGAGAATAATATGGCGGGCGAGGACACACAGATTTTGTCGAACGGCAATGTGGAAGCGCTCACAATCATCCCACCGAAGATGACGAATGGGAACGGATTGATCTGTGGCGATAAGCAGCACAATAACAACGGCTCGATACCAAATGGGAAGTTGCATGGGATCGGCGGTACGGAGAACGGCAATCTAGTCGTGCCGGATGAGAGGTCGAGCAGCCTTCACACGGAGTTCGACGATGCCGACGTGTCCTGCGGATGGGGTCCGTGCAGGCCTCACTGGCTGCAGTACTTTGCCACGAAGCAAGCCTTCCTAGTGACCTTCTGCCTTACCTGGGTTAGTACACAAGAAAGTTTATAATCTTTTAAGTGTAAATAAATTTATTAAGAAATATATAACAGATAACTAAGAATAGAAGGGAATGAATAAAAAGTAAAGTTAGAAGTTATAAAGGAGGCAGTGATAATTACGTCAATTTCGAAGAATAATATTAAATAAGAATTAATTAGGTATATGTAATTCTTTCCTAAAAGTGAAGGACAAAGAATAGGTTTGTTCTAATCATTTTAACACATAATCTTATTAAATGAAATCTATGAGTTCATCTTTTGGCAATTTAGCGTAAAATCATCTTTATTTTTTGTCAATGTAGGTGCTTCAGGGTATGTACTACACATACTTCGTCTCCGTCATCACGACAATAGAGAAGCTCTTCCAAATCCAGTCAAAGACAACAGGCATTATTATGTCAGCTACGGAGATCGGTCAAATCGGGTCCTCCCTGTTATTGACGTACTATGGCGGCCAAGGCCACCGGCCGAAGTGGATAGCCTGGGGCATGATCCTCTTCGCCGTGAGCTCGTTCACCTGCTCAATACCCCACTTTATCTTCGGCGAACAGCTGATTCTTCAGAACGAGATGCTGGTCAGCGGCGTCGGACCCGGCGCTGAGAGCCGCGGGCCCAACGGCACGGATCCGATACCGGCGAATCTCTGCAAGTTCCAGGAAAGGAACAACACATTAGACGGGTGAGTGCTACTGTCTCTTCTTCGAGTTATCCTCTTCTATTTCTAAATTCTTAATGAGTGACGCCTTCCGACGATTCATCATAATGAAGAGAGATATCTTCATTAGCTTTTACCCTCGTGATTAAGTAATAGCTAACTTGACAGTCGTGAATCATCAAAAACACAGGGTATTAGAATCTATTAATCGCAGTTGTATAGTAATACGAGTGTGAAAGAGAAATCAAATTATTCAGAATTATCAGCAATTTTTTAATTGATAGGTTAATGAATCAGCTAATTTAACAAAATTATTGATTTGATTCGTAGTAATGAGATAATATAGATATTGAATCACTGATTATTTTAATTCGAGTTAATAGTCGCTAGTGATGATTCGTATTTGTAAAATTTATTTTGTTCTTTTAACAAATTCGAATAACTTGTGAGAAATCAATGCAGAAGCATTTATGGTACAGATGAAGAAAATTTATGATTGTCGCGTTATTATTATACAATGTCTCGCGAAGAAACAAGACGGCATGTAAACGATCAGCTTCGATCGTTTCGGGCGAGATACAATAATCGTTTGCCATGATAAATACACAATGTAAAGTAGAATACCGCCGAAGTAATGGGTATGCAGTTTTGCCTCAAACTCGTATTATACAAGAACCGGTTTGTCGTATTTCTGCAGGACGAGTTGCACCAGCGGTTCATAATCCGAGGGCAACTAATGAAAAACGAATTGTGCGCTTTACGTTACCACAAAGACCTCTTAGACAACTGAGCATTTTCGGATAGAAATAGTCTCTTTATCGTTAGAAGCAGTTCCGGAAATAGAAAGTAGGAAATAGAACGCGTTGTAAAAGAGGAGGACTATGTTAAGACTCTCTTAAAGAAGAAATATCTTATATTTATAAAAGATTTTACGTTCATAATAAGTATACAAATCTTTTGAATAATTCCAAGAAAAATTTAGTCGAAAAATTTTAAATCAGTCAAAAGGTGAATTGTTTTTAATTGTTTTCGAAAATAGTTTTTAACGAAAGGATAAAAGTGTGCAAATTACACGCGTGTTAATTTTACGTCATGTATATTATACCGACGACATATAGTGTATGAAGGAAATCGATTTTCATATGAAAGAGAGAAAATGATAACGTGTTTAGTTAACGAGCGAGAAAGTTTGGCCGATAATGTTGTTCTGTGACGGCAGTGACTATAACAACGGTCTCCATTCTTCAGGAAGCGCGTCTACGTGTGCTTTAATTTTGCTAATTGTTATTTAATGAAAATGTCCGTTGATATCGAGCACAATGAAATTCACAGTGAGCAGAATGCTCCAAACTGACTCAATTTAATGGGGAGATAAAATGGAGCAATGTCGATTACGTTTTTCTTGTTATATCGCGTTGCAGCTGCGCTTATTATCATTTATCATGAAGAAAAAGGATCATACTCCTTTTGTGTAGGCGTTAACTTCCTGATGTACTCTCCCGGAAGTAGTTGATAGAATTTTACTATAAAATAGAAATTATCGGCAACGAATTTAGGTAGCAATAATTGTGACGTATGATATCTATACGATATAAGATAATTTGAATACTTCAATGTTTGAATAAAATGAAATTACAAAAATCATATACTGATCGACAAAATTTTATTGTCATCAAATCTCGTAAACGCCAGACCTTGTGTAATTA
The DNA here is from genome assembly GCF_001594065.2 of Cyphomyrmex costatus. Lineage (NCBI taxonomy): Eukaryota > Metazoa > Arthropoda > Insecta > Hymenoptera > Formicidae > Cyphomyrmex > Cyphomyrmex costatus. The sequence goes on from NW_017275229.1 coordinate 127,901, forward strand.
AATTTTATTATTTTATTTTCTAATTATAAGTTTTAATTTTTCTAAGTAGATAATACATTTACTCTGACATTAATTTATATAATGCGGTACATGTGTGTGCTATGATCGAGGATTAAGTAATTTGCGTTAATCAGCATACACGTCTGATTTATTGCTGTAATTACAAATGTCTAATGATTAATTTTATATTTTTTGTCTGAAAGATGGAACATATCGACGACCGCACCTCAAGCTGAATCGTCGGAATACTGTAAAGGCGATTTTCTTATGGAGCAAAGAATACAAAGCAAGATAACTACGGTGGTGCTTGCAATATTTTTTGTATCGTTACTCGGTGTGGGAATGGGACAAACAGCTGTATACACTCTTGGTATCCCATATATCGATGACAACGTAGCCAGCAGAGAAAGCCCATTATATTTCGGTAAATTTTTTCATTCATAAGTTATTGTTATATTCTAATCCTCTTTTTATACAATTTTTTTTATTATAACAGATTACACTTTAATTATTTGTTTTAAGAAGCAACAATATTTTAACATATATAAATTACTTTTTCAATGTATTATTATTTTTGTAATATAAATAAAAAAATATAGTAAATATTCAAAAAAGGGACGCCATCTCAAATGATCTTGACTTTGACATATGTTGTCAAGGTCATGGCCTTAAGTAACTTTGCTTTAACAGACAGCCAACTAGGTGGCTGTCTGTTAGATAAGATATTTAAAGTTAAAGTATAATTTTCTTTGCACTAAATTTTAGTAAAACTATCCCAAAATCTCAACCCATCTGCTTCTCTGCCAAGAGATCTTCCACACAAAAAGGGAGTTTCATTTCACTTCACCTTCTGCCAAGGGTATCCGACTTCCCACGGAAGAGTCTCACCCCATCTCCCTCCCTGCCAACTATTTTGACATACAGAAGAGAGGGAATGAAACTCTCTTTTCGTGAAAAGTGGTGCGCCCTTTTGTAGGGAGGAAGACAGGGTGGAAGTCGCTTCGTGTGAAAAATCAGACGCTCGATTTGACGCTCCTTAAACAGAGAGGAGAGGTGGAATGGACTCGCTTCATGTAGAGAGAAGGTCATAAAATACATTTTAAAGCAGAAATTTCTGTTTCATACAGTAGAAAAGAGACGATTTTTCAAATTTTATATGTTAATAACTTTTTAACTAATAGCGACCGCCATCTAAAACTTGCTGGAGGTCACTTAGAGTTATTACCTTGTCATTGGAGGTGGCTCTCTTTATTTAAATATTTACCAAAAATTTATTTCTTTTTTTTGTGTCTGCGAATCACAATTCGAAACTTAATCATAGATTTAAGACTTCAAAAATGATTTGATTATGTAACAGCGATTACTATCGGAATACGGATTCTTGGCCCAGCATTAGGCTTTATCCTCGGTTCCTTATGCACGATGGTTTATGCGGATTTATCAAGAAATCCGCAGATTACGCCATCAGATCCAAGATGGGTTGGTGCTTGGTGGCTTGGTAAGTTCAAATAAATGATAATATTGAAATTAAATATAACAGTTAGTTCAGTTTTACCGAGTAAAAATAAAGAAATATTCTGCTTACAAAAAACTTTACACATATACATATATACTTTTAAAAAAGTTTAATATTACTCTTTTGTAATATTAACGTAGTAACATCAACTTGTCAAAATTCTTCATAAAGCGCTGAATCTTTGTTTTGTTTTTATGTAGAGATGTAAAAAGACTTGGTTTGTTAAAAGTTACTTAACTTTCATCATTTAATTAATTGTATAGTTAATATTACGTAACAAATTTATATCTCCAATTTTTGTCGTTAGGGTGTTACCATTAGTCGGATTTTTATCAATCTCTTATGCTCGTTTTTATATCGAAAGATACGTTGAACGATATAATAATAATAATTTCTTAGACGACAACCGATAGTAAAAGTCAATAAACTAATAATTCACTTTAAGTTTGCACTAAGGGATTAGTCCACCTTGGAGGCCTTAAAATCATACCTTACTTTAGGAGGTAATAATTGAAAAACTATACATGATACAAAAAATCTTTTTATATATATATTTATTGCTTGTACTTTGTGTGTGTTGGTGTACAAAATTATCAATTTGTACAATAATTATAAAAAAAAAATGGCGGCGCTGCAGCACGTTTTTTGGAGGCCTGCTTGCGATGAAGGCATCCGCGGTGGACAGCAGAATAGGTCCAAAGTATACTGTAGCCAAAAAAAAAAAAAATTTATTTGTAATCTGCATGAAATTTGCTAGAGAAATATCTGACAGAATTGAAAAATATTGAAAAATGTGAAAATGGTGCATTCATAAAGAAAGAGATTCAATTTTCACGTGAAAATTCGACATAAAAATATGGATTACAAAAAGGTATGTAAGTTATCGCAAAAACGAAAGGTATTTCTTTAGATAATTAATTGACAATAATAATGGCATTAATAATGAAGAATGACACAGCGATATAACTCGTAAATCTTCTGGTATAATTGACAATAACTTAGTAAAATTTCAAAACATTTGGATGAAATTTCTAATAGTTTTGGTATCCACCATTTTTGAAAACACCATTTTGAGGAAAACGAGATTAAAATTTCAAGTCAACGTTATTTTGTATATAAAATAATATGATATAATAGACTGTATCTTTGTTAATATTTGGAATTTTGCATTCGGATTAAAAATTTTATATTCTTAAGATTACAAACTATCAATTTAAGCAATACAAAATTTTTCGATTTTTTGAAAGTTCAGAGTGGACTAACCCCCTTATGCATCGTCTATATTACATGGAGTAAGAAGTAAGAGTAAGAAATTGACCAATCGCAGTCGAATGTGAGAAGAATAATCAATTGTTATTGTAGACGACGCATTAAGTATGTTCATTACAGTATCAAACTGATATTAATAAAAATGCTAAGTATTTTACTAATTTATAAAAATATGTATTATATAAAATATATTTATTATTATATTTAAGATATATGTATACATATTTATATGTATATGTTATTATATATATATATAACATATATATATAATTAATAAGACAGTAGGAAAACACTATCAATTATTTGACATTTATTATCTGGATTTCAAAAATATGTTAAAGATGTTCATTCAATGATTAATTTTAACTACTCGTAATTTCAAGTGCAGTTTTATCTATTAATATATTTTTAAATAATTGAAGAATTAAAGGACTCTTTTATATAACAATAATTAATACGTTAAAAATGGCGAATAAGAGTCAAATTACAATTTAAAATCTGAATCTGATAATTTATTCTAATATTCTATATTGCGAAGAATATCACGTAATTTTTGGCGTTTCGTCCCGGCTTCCACTACTGGACTCATCAGTAGGATATTGTAATGGAAGCCTACCTTAGACGCCGGTGTAAGTTATTAAATCGATATATTTTTAGTTATTTCTATTATTAATATTTTTTACGTCACTGAACTTAAATGTCTTAAATTAGATTGTACATGAATAAAATTAAAATGTTCGAATTTTATGAAAATATTATTAGCACATTATTAGTACAGATAAGTGTGAATAAAACGTACAGACTTCGACAGAAATCGTACGTGATAAATATCTGTATAATTTGTTTTCTACATTATATGACATAGTGTGGATATAAATACAAGACACTTCCAACATATATAATAACAAATCATTCTGTAGAAAGCACTAACTGTGGTAGACTAAATATAACAGTAGAGGTAACAATACGAAGATCCAACAGCATGGAAATAATGAATACAAACAAATTAATAGAAGAACTCAGAAAAATCAAGATTATTGCACTGCATTCTGAATGTAAATCGGAATACGAAGTTGCTCGTAAAATGAACGTCTCGCTGACACAAATTAGAACTATACTTCACAAGTATAAAATACGAAATCAAATAACAATTTTTTTGCGAATGTGTTTATTTAATAATAAGGAATGTAAAAGTTATAATAAAATATTGAAGAACATGTTGGAACAAAAATTGAAACAAAGTGTGAATATAGATATAAAATTAGTCATACATCTGTATTCTAGTAATTTGACAAATTTCGACTTGTAAGTTAAAATACTTAATTACATAATTATAATATATAATGTGATATATACACATGTATATATATATATATATATATGTGTGTTATATATATAATAAATATGTACAAAATAGTGTCTTTGTATGCTTATTGAAAATTTTGTGTGGATATATAATTAATAGTATATTATACTATATATACTCGTACAATTTAATTGATGTGTTTTATTGTGTCTGTAATTTAATCATAAAGTAACTCTGTTGATTTCGTTTCAATTTGTATAAGAAACTTTTTTATACGGTGTTTCAGGATTAGTATTGATCTCGGCAATGCTAATGATTGTGAGTATAGGGATGTTCGCGTTCCCGACCCGTTTACCTTCCAGTCGAACTCCTCCTCGGAGATCGGACTCACAGAAGCCAAGCTTAAGAGGTAAGTCCTGATTTATTCTTCAGGAATGTCTCCGATCTCTTTCGTCAAGCTAGTTGCTGTTTAACCGCACGACATCGAATCTCGCGCCAACTTAATCTGTCTTTTTAGTTCGCTGTAAGCTGCTTTACGTGCAGTTCCTGTCTCTCTTCCTCTTATTATCTCTTTCTTCCTTTGCGTCTCGCGGTTTCCCGTGCGTAACGATCTCCAAGAGAAATCCTCGGGAGCAAAAAGAAAATGGACATGTCGTCCGGTCCGTTGTGATATCAATTTATTCTCATTGTAATAATATGCAACGTGTAAATTTAGTTTGTGCCGTGTATATAGTCGCGTTCGTGCTTTTTTTTCTTTCTATAGTTGCAATATGTGCAATTGTGATATTTTGACTGCACGTTGCACGTAGCCGCTGTACAAATAAATAGTATAGAGATAAAGGATAGGAAATTGATCATTAGAATTTACCCGATCAAAGTTTTAAATATACGTAAATATATATGTGCATAGGATAAAATCTTGTTATCTAGAGAGAGTTTTGTGTAAATGTTATCTTTCCAAATGCTTGAATGTTATGATTCGCGTTTGAATAAAAACAAAAATACACACACACAATACATCTTTTAATAATTATTTCATATATTTGCGATTCTATGTAAATTTGGAAGATATAATATTTCAAATATACACGTACAAATTGCATATGAAATTATAGTATAGAAAAAAGAATTCCGAAGGAATATGAAAGTAAAGGAAAATAGTAATAGATCTTTTGTATGATTTAGCTGATAATATTTCTACGTTGATGACAAGTGTTTTTATTGTACGTTGAAAAGTTCACGACGAAAGGCAAAATTCTGTACGCTTGCCACTTGCCATAGTCCGCGGATCGAAGGCTAACGAGAATGCAAATAGAAGCCGGAGACAATGTGCTCTTCGTAAGTTAATCGGAAGCTCACGACGAGCGATTTCGCCTACAGCTCGAGAATAATGCTTTCTCTTACACATATATTTATATTGTGTATCAAGATAACAATATACCTATCAGTGTGCCTTGAACAATTTTCATCAATTTTTTTAAACATATTAATTATATTTTTGTCGATTAAATAATTATTTAATAATTAGAGAATTAATGAATAAATATGAACATTTATTAGCTCCAATAATTATTTATAATTAACATGTTTAATCTACATTTAATAAAAAAATACATAATAATAAGGTAGAATAACTTCTATTTTATTACTGAGACATAGGAAAGCGCGAGCAAGAAAGAAAGAGACAGAGAGAGATAGAGAGAGAGAGAGAGAGAATGGGGGAAAAATAAATGTATAAGAAATATAAAAAAAGGCTTTTATTACAAACTACAAAAAGTTACGAGCAATGTATTGTACAAGACTTTTTACATACAACATTTATTTTCAGTATTGTAGATAATGTTATGTTACCTACTGCTTCGCTGGCTACAAGTTCAGAGCTATGTATAATAAATCCATAACAACCCACGCGTTTAAATCGCCTCTATTATCCAACGACGATCGAGACGCAACAGGATGAATCACTATGCCACATTCGCAGCTGCATCGATATCTCGCGCGAAGTCCCAAAAGATTGGTCCCGTCGTCGATGACGAATAATGCATTCATACGACTCTATCTATGCGCATAAAAGAAAGAATGAAGCGATCAGACGATCTCTAAAGTGTAAGTAAGCCTCCGGCGGTTCAAGGTCAATGGCGGATCTAGGTGCCGAGCGGAGAAAATCGGTATCGTCTCTGCCTATAATATATGCGGGTCCAATCGGGAAAGTACGACTCGCGTCGAGATTTACAGGTTTCGACACGCCTGTAAAAAAAAATTCGGTGTATATACACGATTAGGCTCTCTCCGTGGAGAATCGTTTCTCGAGCTCCTCCTCGAGCGACTCTCTCGCGAAATTCGGCAACCGTGAATAATCAATCTCGTGATTAGATTTCTGTGCTGTTGTTTTCTCCTTTCCAGTTGAACTTGTACTGCCAGAAATGGCTCCTTAAAGACGGTATTCCATGCTTTATTTGCGATCACGTTAACCTGTTTAATCCTTTGATTTCTCTTAAATCCCAAAATGTGTTAATGAAAATTTAATACATCAAATTAATCCGTATTTAAATTCATTCTATTCGTTGTAACTATTATATTAATTAATTCTGGAATATTATGTGTCTGATGAAAAACATTTTAAAAACGTCTCAACAGAAAAATGGAAAAAGTAATTTCAAAATGTTCATTTCTTAAGGGGATTATAATATGAATTTATATTTTTTGTAGTTAAGAATCGAGATCTTTTGTAGTTGAATTTTTATTTTGAAAAGAGAAATTTATTGCAACATTCTTTGTAATATTCACATATCTTGTTTCAAAAGTTTCGTACAATTTTTTATAATACAGTAATAAGTGATCAGAGTAGGGCAGACGCATAAGAATAATTTTTATAGATCTTGTAATTTAAGAAAAATATAAATGATACATATATTTTTAGTACGATTTTCACAGTTATTTTGCAGGATTTTCGAAAACGATTTTTGTTTCAATTATCACGTACCGAGTTACTGCGATAGCTAAGTGAGAACTTTGCTCGTTTTGATGTCGAAAATCCTGAAATCGTCGGATGCTCCTTTAACGGAGCCTCGCGCGCGCGGACGGTGCGTTCACGCGTGCGTCGCGTAAACGGCCGTTGCGTGCGTGAACGCGCCGGGAGCGTACACGCTGCCGCAGCCGTCGCCGCTCTTTGCGTGTGTGCGTTAATAATAATGACTGACCGACTCGTGCACGAGGTGGGGCAAGTTCACGGTCACGCGTCGTGCATAGAAGCGGTGGTGGACACGCACGCGCGTACGTTTTGCGCGTGCACACGGACTAACGTGCGTGTGTCTCTCACTTCGGACTTTTTTCTTTTTTTCTCTTTCCTCTCCTTTTTTTTTTTTTTTTTTGCGTTCTGCGTTCCTCTCGCTCTCTTCCTTTCTCTTTTGCTCATCTCTCTCGATGGTTCTGTACGAGTGAATTCGCTACGAGCCGCATTACAAACACCATCGCACTCAATTCGGCGGATCGCCTACGTGCGAGCCTTTTTAATGTCTAACTTTTAACCCGTGTCACTTCTAATGTTTTATTTATTGTCGGATACTCTGTTATTTTGTTGAAAGTGAATTCCTGTGTCTTCGCATATTTATAACGAATATTTTAGTGCCACGTTTTAAGCATAAATTATTATTGAACGTCCTACGCGTGTAACCGTAAACAAATAAATCACCTTATACAAAAACGCAAAAAGATCGTGACATTGAATAATTATAATTATCACAATTGTAATGAATATAGAGGGTAGCGCACAAGACGTTATTTAATTATTCGACTTTCGGGATTTGGAAATTAATTCAATTTTGTTAAAAATAAATGTATTTAATTATATTAAATTATACCAAATATATAATAAGACATTTTCATGCGCTACCTTGTAATCAGATATATGCCGAATTCATAACAATTAGCCTTGAAATTGAACCGTTCTATAATATTTGAATTTCACGACTGGACTTACAGGAGTAGATATTCGAATCAAATTCAATTGTTATGCAACTATTATGCAATCGTTAAATTCGAGCGGAGTTTAAAATAATACTTATGCATCTATATTTATATATAATTATAATCTCTCTCATCGATAGCATCGATTTTCAGTATCTCTCGCATCGATCACTAACAATTAATTCATGATGTTGGTGATTACCAAATTGGTGAAGTAAAACATTTGTCAGTAAGAAGATATATTTTTGAACATACGATAACGATCGGCGTCTCACGTTCGAACCTTTAAAGGGTACTGTATACGTGCGCGATAATACTCGGTGCGTAATGTTAGTCACGTTTGTCTACTCATGGTCTGTAGGACGTCCCTATGCGGAGTTGCCACGACTGGCTTCTCCTAGCTGGCCTCTCACGAGTGCCTAGAAGACTCCTAGGCAGTCCTAGCCATGTAGCTGCGTTTGCACGCACAAGGTTACGCATATACTATACATTTTCTACAGTCTCATGCGAAAAAGACGCTCAACTCGTCCGAGTAGATAAATTAAATCGTCGGCAGAAAGAGACCGAAAAGCATTCATTCAGCTTCTTTTTGAGCAAAAATTACAAAATGATTAATTCAGTCTTGAATCTGTTCTTCATTTTATAACAACCCGATTTTTAAAGCAATAAATCTTTTCTTCAAGTTTTTATTTTCGCAAGTGAAAATACATAGAGCTCGAAATACTATGAAACTTTTATTATTAATTTTTCATAAAAAATATTTCTTGTTAATTGTCCAATATTTACTTTTTAATGCCTTTAATCAAATTTTTTTTCTTTTGGGTAACTTTTAGAGAAACTCTCTCTTTAAGACTATTATATGATAGTTATTTAATTTAAAATTATCACAAAATCATTTTATTTTGCTATTTGACATTCTTCAAAATGAGAGAAGAAAAGAATTCATTCATCGAAAGATTTAATACACATTCCATAGTTTCAATGGCTTTTAACATTAGAATCTCAAATATGTTGTATTAATTTAAAAAAATGATGTTCCTCTATTTGTAAGTGCTGTAGCATACATAAAAAGACACACGTTTCCTATTTCAAGCTTTATGACAATTTATTAACAAGAGAGAAAGACAACTGTGAATATGTCTCTCATTAGAACTCGACTGCAAATTGATTCGAGAGGTGTGTAAATGCGTTAGCCGAACTTGGAGAATAATTTTGCGTATTTCAATCGCGGCAATGTCGTTCCCTTAATCGTGGGGAATTAGAATGCTGGCGGTCTATAGTTTCTGAGAGAGCACAGGGGTCTACACGTTTCAATGGGTTAATACATTCGGTCGACCGAGCGATGTGCCTTCGTCTGGCCAAGAGTGCGCGTAAAAGAGTCGCATCGATCTCCACCGATACATACGTTATATTGATTCCAGCGAAACTGCCAGTATAAATGTAGTCGTCGTCGTCGCCGTCGTTAATATTGAAATCGCTTGGAATTGTCTGCGAATCGCTCAGTGTTTTATAACGCAGAATCGAATACTATAACGGAGCCTCGTCCCTTTCTCCTCTTCCCGGCGCTTCATCCTCCATTCCGTATGTGTTCCCACCTCGACTACCTTCGAACCTTTTTGCATCCTCCCAAGGAAAAACGCGAGAGGAGGGATTCGATTGCTCGCTAATTAGCTCGCCCCTCGTAATCGAGCTCGTAAATATACGGCGGATCGGCAGACTCTGTCAGATTCGCCAGAGGATGAGTGTTGCACGGCTCGAAGGGACAGAGGGATCAGAGGCGAGAGGAACCAATAAGAGATAACCGTGGCCACGCGTGCATCTCTCGCCTTGCCACGATGCATCCGCGGAGCCGGATTGCGACTAGGACTATCGCTATAAGGGAGCCCCGCGTAACCTTCGCCCATGAAACGTGTAACACCTCGAGTCGATGACCCGTATATCCGTTGCGCACATTAATACGATAGTGTGAGATCTCGTTTCTCTCATTTGCCTATACAGGGTGCATAATTAGTAGGACATTTGACGTCGAACTTTCGAAAATTTCGAAAGGACGTGGTGTTCGCTCGTAGGCGTTCATTCGTTAAGTACGAGTATATCTGTTATCTGATATATGTCGACTGATTTATTGTTATTAGATCGCGCTTGATAGATTTATATCTATTTCCCAGTGATTTATAGACAAGGAAGATAAAACACAATTTACATTTTAATCGATGATAAATATCTTTTCATTATTCAACAATGTCTGATTGTCATATCACAATTCTCTTTTACTTGTCCGCACCTGTGTCAAAAGTCGATGACAACTTTAATAAACACGCAAGAACTGATCGGATATTTATTCTTGTATACCCACACGCACGCATTCCTGCATTAATTTCGACCGTTTATACTGTTGCAGATTTTCCCAGTGCTGTAAAAAGGCTCTTGAAAAATGACATTCTGATGTTCAGAACTGCAAGTAGTGTGTTGCACATCCTGCCGATTGCTGGTCTCTACACCTTCCTGCCAAAGTATCTCGAGAGCCAATTTCGCCTACCGGCTCATCATGCAAACATGATCTCAGGTAATTATCGCGAATGAACATGCGAGTGGTGCCCGGGGAACCACGAAATGTATCCTCAATTATATTACTAATGACATGCATACCGTGAGAGATGAATCGTGTCCAGAATAACAGCGACGACGTCGTTCTCGAAAGATCGGGCGTGCGACGACGTCGCAAGATTTCGTCGCCGGATGTCCGTCGCGATTACGACGCAAAGTGGATAATTTGACGTAAACGTCAGAATGGTCGTGTCATTTCGCTCACGAAAAAGAATTATTCTCTCACTTCGTTCGTCGTGCGAGAAGTTGTAACGAAATCTACCGGCCAAACAAACTGAATAATCTAGCGTTATTATCGCTAATCCTTCGTATGATTTAAGAAGACGTATAATTTTCAGCGACATTATGTATTTTCGTTTCTTCGTTTCTATTTTTATTCGAAAAAATTAGACTTACAAAAAATAAATAATATTAAAACGATGTAATGAAAGATGTTAGCAGCAGCGGTTTAGCCGCGTGTGCAACGATAATGGATAGTTCGATATAAACGGTAGTCTCGGTATTAATTGTACAGTATCTTATTTTACGTGCATGCGCGTGCTAATTTATGATATTGTCCGCCGAGTAATTGGCGCCGGCTGTAGAACAAGGCTGTGCCGTTTCTACATTCTACTACCCGTCATTCTATGCTTCCTCGGGTATTATTCGAATGTACAGCGAATCATTCGACAAAACCATCGCTGTTCCATTGTTGCTATTGATTTCGAATTATTTCGTAGCTGCTCATAATGATATATTAAACTATTAAAAATATGGATGGAATATTTTAATTCTGAAATGTCACGATAAATCTCCATTTATTTTTCATTTTCATCACAATATATTTGTGATACTTTTTTTAATCATTAAAAACCTAAATGCTTTATTTTTATGATAAATAACATGAAATAATACGTTAAATAATAACATTGATTTGACATATTGAATAACTTACACAAAAAATTATTAATACTACGTAATTACTAAATTTTTGTTACATTAGTATAATATATTGTATTTTACATTGTTCGTTGTGCATCTGGATAATTGAAAAAATAGCGTATTTCCTTTCAACGATTATGTCGATTTTTATTAATGGTGTCTATTTTAATAAAGTGACTATCATCATCCTTGAGTTCCCATGACTAGATTATGACGCAGAGCATGAATTGCCGCAGGTGAATGGCTTTAAACGATCGTATAATGAGCATGATTTTTTGCGCAGGTGTTGGTGGGATCCTAGTGATGGGATTGGGCATCATAATTAGCGGCGTGTTTATCTTGAGGGCGAAACCCAATGCCAGATTCGTCGCAGCCTGGATCGCCTTCACCGCGGTTGTTTACGCGATCGGCATGGGTGTGTTAATGTTTATTGGTTGTCCGATGGATGACTTCGCCGGACTTGTGTCACATCCCGATGGGTAAGTTATTTCATCCAACGGAATTTAACGAACCGTCCGCATCGCTCCAATAATAATTACACCCGGATATCATCAAAAAAGTCATTACATTACGAATATATAAATAAAATTAATGACGTATGTATATTATAAGCGAAGAGATAATATAATATACCTATTAAATATAAACTTATAATAATAATATTATATTAGCATAATATTGAGTTGTCAACGAAATCAATCAAGTTTTCTATTAATTTTATATCTATGCATAGTGTATCAAGGATAACAAATTTAACAAAATTTATGTTTTAGTATGTTTTTCTTTTAAATAGTTTTTCTATTTAAAATAGGGAGTGTACAGAAAAAGATAGAAGAGATCTAGAATAATATATAGCATCCGCAATTAGAATTCAAGAATTTCAAATGTGGATTCTACGTTCTCGGATTCAGTGGAACACGAATTCATTTTGCATTTTCATATTCCTTTTAATAATATCACTGCTTAACGGTGTTTTCAAAAGTATTCAACTCATGTTAGTAACATTGTTACGAAACTATCGCGATTGCCATTTTGCGTATTCAAACGCGCGGCTTGGCGGACGACGGTCAGTGTTTAACGAAAGACAACGTGTTCGAATGCGTGTCCGATTAGAATGCGCATCGTAAATACATGTATCGGAAACGCGCGTAGACCCTCGTCCTCCCTTCCCTTATTTACAAGTCAACGATATCTCCTGGTTCCCCTAAATACATACATTTCGCTCTTCTGATTTGGACTCCTCGTTTATCTGCCCGGCGCGCGCGGCGCAAAAGCGGGAAAACCTCGACAGTGACTTTCTGCGATCTGGAGCATCATATCCCACCGAACGGAACAGTCCATCATGGTCATTTATTAAACATGGACAAATGTAGATTTTTTTTTAATAACAAAGATTTAATTGATCCTTGTACAATGTAAATAGCAACCTTTAACTTAATTCCTTTCTTCAGTGAAGACTTTTCTTCAATTTTCTCTTTCTTTTTTGTTTCTAAAACATGTATTTTTCCTATTTTTATGTTATATTATAAAAATTGTAGAATTTAAGGATTGGTAAAAGAAAATTAATTAAGGAAAAAAGATATTAATTAATTTGACGTGTCTTTTAAGACATAATTTCTATAAAATTATAATATGTAAGCCATAAGCTGTATTAAGACGACTTAATCTTGCTTAAACAAGATATTTAATGTGTCTATGACAATCAAATCACTTATTAAGCTTTATTCTTCTTTATGTAATTAACTTAATGAAGATTTAGCTTTTTTTTACTAATTAAGCAAACGCATCAAACGTAGTTTAATCAGATTTATCAATCTATTTTCATAGGACGAGTTATCTTGAGTAAGCAAAATAAATAAGTTAAATGAAAATGAGACATAGTTTATTTTAAAGCGAAGTTGTGATATACAAGGTGACCTATTTTCGCAGACTCTCTAGCTTCGAGCCGACCTGTGAGGCGACCTGTGATTGCGATCGGAACAAATTTAGTCCAATCTGCGGTGCCGATGGTAGAACGTATTTTTCCGCGTGTCACGCGGGTTGTTCGAATTATACGGTTGCTGACGGCAAAGTGGCATCGGTAAGTGTTTAAGCCCGGTAGAACCGGCATCTGACAAGACATGCTCCGATGAAATATTTGCCTGACCGAGATTATACTTGAGATTATATGGGATTCGATAGTAATTGAATCGCTCTTGGAAACATCAAGAATTGAAATTGAATTGCGAATTTATTCGGAGACAATTCGCGATTTTGGATAATCTCGTCTTTGCAATAATATTTAAATAGCGTCACGGTTGTTAAACGAAGATAATTTTAAGCGCGTTGTCTTATTCGATATTTCTTGAATCCTTACCAACGAGATTTAATTTTCTGAGCATATAAATATCCATCGTGAGCAATTTTGTTTTTTTTTTCGAAGCTAAATATTATATTATTCAGTAGCTATGTATATCACACTAGGCACGAGAAATTATCACCTCTGCTACGACTTTTCTCTTCTGACGACGTTATATTTGATATTTTACAGTTTTACAATTGTCAATGCATCGGACAAAACGTAACGATATTACCAGAAGTAGTAAATACGGCGTCAATCGGTTACTGCTCACTGGAATGCAGTAACTTTTGGGTTTACATGATCCTGTTTTCGGTCTTCGTTTTTATTCACTCCACGAGCGAGGTGGGCTCTATGTTGCTCATTCTGCGATGCGTAGATCCCAGGGACAAGGCCATGGCACTCGGCCTGATACAATTTGCCATCGGCTTGTTCGGTAATTATTTGCTCTGAGAAATTTTTCTCAATTATAGAAATAGAAATTGCGGTGTGAATTTTTGTACGAGAATTGACTTGTTGCAAATAAAGGAAAAAGCAAGTAAATAATATTTTATAATTTATATATACAGTTTGCAAAATAGAAAAGGTTAGTTATTTATAGAGATAGATTTCATAATTCGATAAAATATTTGTATAATTTTATGAATTAAAGAAGAGATGAATCAACGAAATAGATTGAGATAGCGAAGGAATTGAAACTCCTTAATTTCTCACTGTTCTAAAAGTATTTTTTTTTTAACAGTATCTTTATTTCTTCGCTTTAGGCAATGTTCCATGTCCTATCGTTTATGGTGCTGTCGTGGATTCCGCTTGTCTCGTATGGGAATACGCTTGCGGTGAGCGAGGCGCCTGTTGGCTTTACGATTCAAACGTTTTTAGAATGTTCTATCACGGTACGTGCACACAACTTAGACATGTATAAAACAAATCTTACATTATTAAAAACTAAAAAAATAGATAATTAGAGTGTTTAAAAACAATATTGAATTTTAATATAAACACTCGCATTATTGATAATATAATAATTAATAATATATTTGATTGATTATATTGTGAAATGCTAATAAAATATATATAATAATAAAATTAATAAATTGAGATTACGAGGAAAAATATATTGTTTAAACAACGGTAAAATTTGTAGCGTTGAATTGAGTACAAGCACAAATTATGTAATACATTGATTGAATGTTCTTTTTTTTGTAGGTACGACAGGCGGTATCCTTATATTGGCCTTCGTGGTAGATATAGTCGTCTGGTACAAGGCCGGGAGCATAAGCTTCGTGGAGGAGCAGGAGGGCGAGACAGGTACTGCGGAGGAAATGGCGACGTTAAAATCGCAGGACGCTCAAGCGGTCGAGAACGACTATTTGTGAAGGTTTCGTATTACTCTTTTGCGGTGAAGGGCCGCGGCGGCGACATTATCATCGTCGTCTAAGGATGCAACGCAGTGTCGTAGGATGTGTAGAGACATCGTCCTTCACAAATTGTGTCAGTACAACTCGTCGTTCTTCTCAGAGACGGCTGTACGAGACGGAAAGATCGACTTGCTGCCGATTACACGCATCAGAATGGAACTTTCCTCGAAAGAGTTCCGTTCTGATGGGCAGGAAGTCTAGTCCCTCTTGTCGACGGCATCCGAGCATAAAGAAGCAGACTTCGCGTGGAATCGCAGGAAGACTGAAGTTGAAGGACGACTCGGACAATTTTGATTCGGTGACTCGGAGAATCGAAACTCAGTTACGCGATGAACAGAAAGAAAAATCGAGTTTTCAAGCAGAAGTAATAAACACGCGATAAGAAAGGAACGATGACACGGAAGAAAGAGAGACTCAAGGCGAGTATGCTTTGTCTGAGTATCGCAACGTAATATAAGTCTCTTGAGTGCGCCTTGGAAAAGTTAGTAGGGTTTCTCTCTCAGGAAAGCTTGTCAGTAAGTACACGCAATAAAAGTAATACTTCCGTGCCTACGAAATGACCGTGTTTGCGGCGAGCACGCGGTCCGCCGCTCCAGCAGATCCGGGAAATCGAATCGAATCAAAGCACACGAGCGGCCTCGCGGGTGGCAGTGAATGCGATTCGCATGGACAGACAGTGAGGGATTGCCTCGTGCTTTGCACCGGCGTTGATTAGTATATGACGGCGTTCCCGCCGCGCTCGCACGCGTACATGCGTTATCTAACTCTCTAACGGTAACGTTCGTTTACCGTGACGCAAAAGGAAACGCAGGGCATTTACGTAGATTGTAAATGTAGGTTTTTTTTTATTAAGAAGGAGGTTACGATCAAGAATTAGTGTATTAATATTTTATTTATGGCGTTTAATAAATATCTAATATTTTTAAATATACCTATAACTTTGCATTATAACAATAAGATATAAAAATTAAAACGTTATTGCAAAATTTTTTATTCGTAAAAATTATAACATTTTTAATCATAATAATTTTTTAAATGTATGTGCAATAAAAAAATGTAAACATTGAGAAATTCAAAATGTTATATTGAATTAACTGATTATTAAACTTAGCTGTTATCTAAGCAGATGTAATGGCTGCTAACTATATAAGTTTACTATTTTTTTAAAAACAGATTTTATTAGCAATTGATTAATAACGATATCATATCAAGATTTTGCTATATGATTTATTTTATTGTAGTAGACTTTTATTGATTATTATAAAAACAAAAATGCATTTATGAACATTACTGTATATTTATTAGTTTTTATGTTGCAAGTAAATTTATTATTGAATTTTTTATATTGGTATTGTTATTAAATATAAGTTAGGCGAATAAAAAACTATACTAGATATATTATATACAATAACTTCTAAATTTTTATTAACATTATTTTTACTAAATAACGAGAAGTTTAAATTTCTTACAAATCTTAGAAAACTTGGATCTAAAAAGTAAAAGCATAATCAATAAATTGAAATGTTTTAATAAATTGATTCTTTCTTATTTTTAAATTAAAGAGTTACAGATCTTTTACAATCTAATATTCTAACAAATAACTATAGTTGATATGCCCTGCATTTTCTTTTCGAAAATAACACGTTTTCAAGCGCATTACATTATGCGTTACGTTTCTCAGACGTGATTATTTTCGAAAATACGTAAAAAGTAAAAGAGACGGAGGAAAACTGCCGATCATTCCATTCGATCAATCGTTGCGATAGGGAGGCTTCTTCTTCACGGTTGCAATGCATAAAGAGCAGGCAAAGGATCTATAATTATATACATGTAAAAAGTGTATACTTCGCATACATAGATTTATAATGTACAGCTTAAATCGTCGATTTTGGTCAGTCGGTCCTCGACCGCTCATAAACGAACGTACACGCTTCGGGTACGCGCTCGCGTGCACCTCTGCTTTAATCCTTGCGTGTATTCTCTCTATTGATGTTCTAAAAAAATTATTGCGATGACTGATGTGCCAGGTTTTCGCACGGACGCTTCGTGAAGGTAGAAATTATCTGCGAAGATTACAGAGAAACTAAGCGTCGAGCAAACGATACAGATTTAAATTGATGCAATGCGTAAATTTAAAAAAAGAAATTAGAGAAAAGTCAACAGAAATTTTGTAATTAAATTTGATTTTTTATTATACAAACGATTAAAATCGTTTATATAGGGTATCTGGAAAATTGTTTGTAATTGTGATTTAAAAAATAGTATATGCCACTTTATTCATTGCATACAACGGTTATTAATTAATAATTGTCAATTAACAGTTGTTAATTAACAATGATTGTGAAAATATTTTGAAAAAATACAAATATTTTTTTCATTACACGTTTGCGTATAATTTAGATTTGTTGTAAACACATTTTAGATCTGTATTATTCGCGGCGCTTTTCAAATAATGTTATTTTTTTTATTTTCTTTAATCTAAGGTTATCTAAGGATTAAAAACTATAAAAAGTAACGTAAGTATAGTGTGTATCAATCGTTAAAATCAGAAATGTAAGAATAGCGAGATAATAAGTTATATGCTATAATATGCTAAGGATTAACGCAGCAAACGACTACCTCTTAATCTACTGTACGTCTCGTTATTATTAAAACAGAGTTCATTATCGATAATTTGGTTGGAGACTTTGCAAAATGGTGAATGATTAATTATTGCATCGAAAGATTAATTACCTACTTAGCTTGATGCCGATGACTGTTTTGACAATAACGACGTACGGGCGAAATTCGAGTATGCTCCATAAATTAGTGATATATTTTTATGTAAGAATATCGCATGCCTGAAACATGAAGACGTTCGTTTTGAGCGGTCCAAAACATTCTTGTTCCTTTACACAGTTTGTTCTCGATTTGCGCTATTAATAAATACTTGAGAATATTAGTCTGTTTAAATAAAATTTCGTAAAAGAGAGAGAAGAATTTTTCACTTTAAACAATACATTTCTGGATTATATTCAAATTCTTTTTTGTACTGTGAGTTAATTTCAAAACATTTTTTTTAAATTATTTGAATTATACATCAATCTTCAATTTTGATAAACTAAAATAAATAATAATAAACTAAAATGAAAAATTACAGGATAAATATATTTTACATAAACATTATGTAAATTAATAAAAAAAAGAATTTTAATTCAAATTTTTAATGTAGTCTATTTTAATTATATTGAATAATTAAATTATTTCTTTAATTATTTGTGGAGTGATAATTTAATAACGCAAATCAAGACGTACACGCATTTATTTGTTCCACTTCTAGGAATCGATAAAACACACGTACACATACATAGACACGATTATCATATTTGGAACTCTTCTTGGATCTCGGTTGACCTCTTAGGCACTACCGTCCGTGTGTTACACTCGTGCATAAAGTACTATTATGATAAATATACATAGACGTTATATGTAGAAACTTGTAATAAATATTATGACTGGCGGAAGTCTCCAGTGATGCTGAAAGAAAGAAAATAAAAATAGAGAAAGAGAAAAAAGAGGTCGACGAGATCGAAAGCGAAGATACATATAATATATACGATATTTTTAGATAATTTGACGAAAATGGAAGTAAGATAAAAGAACAAAAGTAAGTTCATTATTATTATTATTATTATTATCATCATCGTTGTTATTATGATTATTGCGCTGGTGTACCAGAGTGGCATACGCGCAGGCTGCGAATCACACATACAAAAAAAAGAAAAGCAAATGAATTATTAAAAAAAAAGCTGTATTTTAATATGATACACTTTACACACGTGAAACATGCTCATCAATATCTGATTGTCTATTTGAGTGCTTTCTAAGGCATCGCGTTTTGTTTTTAATAACTAAAAAAGACGTCTTAATAACAATGCATACATTTTTGTATCTCTAAGGATTTCCTGCAGTTATACATACATATGTAGAAAAAAAGATGCTTATTTAAAATACGCATTAGTCAAGTAATGAAATAATTTGAAAATGATTTTTTTGAGTATTGGGGAAACTTCTGCGTAATACAAGACACTTAATCTTTTTTGATAACTATCGATAACATAAAAATAATCATTTTAACGATATTTCACCTCTTGAACGATATTTCAAAGACAGATGATTATTTTAATATTAGACATCTTTTCCAAAAGTTTTTGGAAAGAGCTACTAAAATATTGAATACTCCTCACGTTTGGATAATTTGGATTTTAGATGACTGAATGCAGTCGCCAGTTCAAAAGTAATAAATCATTTGTACATGTTGATTGGCATATTCTATTCTCTTTTTTACACAATTGGCTTTCTCTCTCGTCGATGCTATTAACCCTTAAATACAGACATGATTTTATAATTATACCGATTTGAACTATTTGTCTCGGAAACTATCCGCGATTTTGAAAAATCTTCTATTGTTCTTTCTATATGAACATACCTATTTTACGATTCTTTCTGAATTATTTTTGAACATTTTACCTGAATGATTTGTATCTAAGGGTTATTTCGCTTGAGTGTGCGATTTACCGCGAAAACAAACGGGAAATATGGTATATTTTTGGAGATTTTTATGTTTTTGAGACAGTTATGTGTGCATTTCTCCATTGATCCTCCCGAGAATCGTATAGTGTTGATTATACGATCTGATATGAGAATGATAAAAATCAACATATAGTTATAATGCATAATGTTATTTTATAAAAGATACTTATTGATCTACATGTACTAATCTCTATTTACTGTAATCTCGATTATTATGGGACAAAATTGTAAGAGTTTATTTAAAATTGGATTTTAAGGCGTCTCGAATGTATTTCTTCATGTATTTATTATAAAACCTGCTAATATCTCTTCTGAACGAAGATATAATTTTATTTATCAGCCGGATGAGCAAGCAGCGAAACTGCTTTACTGTAATTAGCGAAGCACGATAGTTAATTAAAACAAGCGATTTGGATGCATAATTAATATCATTTTGCGATATTTGCAGCTGAAAGAATATAAGCTGAAGTGATAAAAATTTTAAAAAGCTCCAAGATGCTTATCTTTCTCTTCGAACTTAATATTATTATATTCTTAAATTCTGTTTACTTTATATTCTTTCAGCTGCACACATTGTCAAATGGTATTGGTTAATCTCTCAATTGATTCCACGAGTATACAAATTCGATATATACTGTATGGAATAATCGTTCGTGATTGTAGAGGGTCGTATATGAATGACTGCATACATTACATTACTTTCGTGCAGTGCTGCTGACCGAGAATCGTATTTTTGTATATTCGCGAAAAAATTAATAATCTATATTTTAAACAAACATGGTGCAGCACAGTACGATGATATACGGGGATTATGTCCAACTGTAATCCGAAATGTTATGCAGATTCGGATATACAGTGCGAGTATGTTAAATGTTGTAAATACTCTCGAGTATATTTGCAAATTGCACAATACCCGTATAAAAGTTTCTCGATGATCAAAAGAAAAATTCAGACATCACGTTAATTAATAATAATTCGTGTAATTAAAATGATTACCGTTATATCCATATACGTATACCTATATCGTATAGAAATCGTAACTCATCGCCGTTCGATCGATTGAACAAATATTTTTCAAATCACGTAGATCGTAGAATTTACGCTGGAATCGGTGATCAGCCGCCTGTACAAAACATGATATTAATGCAGTTTCTCTTCCCTCTATCGATCAAATCTCTTCAACTTCGTGACGATTTCGTTGCCGTTTACCGATGACGGCCTGCTCACTACTGACGATTCCCTTTAGTGGAAATACGGAGAACTAAAATGCAAACGCGTGAATAGACAATATTTTTTCGAAAATTTCATTTTTCAATTTTTTAAAATATTTTAAATAATTTTAATAATCAAAGAGAATCAAAATTGTGATTTTTTTTAATGTTCTGAAATAATTATAATGTGAGGTAAAAACTTTTGAATCACATATATGTTCTTATTCTTCATGTTGATATAAAAAAAAATTGTCCACAAATTTTAATTCTTTGACTCTTATTATTTAATTCTTTGGTTAGTAAATATTTTGTTTAAAAGTTATGTTTTTAAAATCTTATATAATACAAAATTTTGTATTTATATTTTGATAAAAGTAATATAACTGATTAAAAATATATTTTCTATATTCTAATCTTTTTATTTTATTTCTATATTTGATAAAATTTATATCTCTCTTAGTAATTTTAAAATTATTTTTTATTCATATTATTATTAATTCATTAAATTTTTATTTATATTGTTATACGGAAAAAAAATTTTATAATAATGCAAATGATACGCAAAACGAGTATTCACGTGTTTGTTCCTCGGTGTTCCATGATATAGAATATATATAATACACTTGTAAATATAGACAAGTACAATAATTGCCAAAATAATTCGAGGCTTAAGATCGAATCTTGATCTTCGGTCTTTCCGCCGATGCTGATCTAACCTGATCGGTGGTAAATAATTCGCAATCACTTCCTACTTACTTGGCCTTCGTCTGCACTCAATAGTGCAAACGATTTTCCGTTATAACTAGTAGATTTGATTAATCAACGTGATTAGCGATTATCTAATCAGTAGTTAAATAGATATTTTCTGCGAATTATTTGTCAACCGCCACCGTATAATTAGATGACGTTAAATTGCGACGACTTGCAAAAACTGAAACATATAAAGACTGTTCTGAAAAAAACTGAAAACTGCCAATAGACTTAAAAATACATCACATAATCTTCTTGAAGATACTCCGAAACTGCCTACTGACACTGCCCGACAGAACTTGATGTTCTTCAGTGTTACACAAAACCAGAAACACATTTATCTTAAAATCTTCGACATGATATTTGAAGATTTATTCTGATTATCATCGAAAAAAGACTTTTTATTACCGGTTCCTACATCCGAAATGCATTTAAGAATGACCACACAATTTTCGTCGCGATTTTACGGGCTCTCTTCGATGATGACTTCGTATAATGTTTTTCGGCGGAATGTTCTATAATCTAAAAAGAATTGATCATTGGCGAATACGCGGAATATATCGTAATAATATATTTTAACGAGTAAATGAATGAGCGAACTAATGATTGAATGCAAACGTGCACGTGCGTGTGCGTACGTGCGTGCGTGTTGTTGTGAGAGAGGATTTATTGGTAATATAGGTATCTGTAAATCCGTAATACACACCCACTCGATCACATAGTGTCGGTGATCTATCACGGTTTTACCTAATTAATCAATATGTAGAATCCTCGTGGAGGAATTATAATTGCTAGTCTTTAATTATGCGACATGCGTACGTAAATTCTCGCGCTACGTCAACGCGAATTTACATGCGCATTTCGCAAGAAGTGAGCGCAAGAAATGAGTATGTGAATTGACGAAGAGGTACTCAATAGGCGAGGTGTATAATAAGTGTGAAAATATAAATTGCCATTTTTTTATGTAGACAATATATTGTAATTATAATTATGTATTCATAATTACTATTATTTTATTATAACTATTATATTGATATTATTATCGCTATTGTAAACTTTTGATTAGATTTGAAGCTCTTATTGTAATAATAGTAATTATAATTAATTATTAATTATGGCTAACTATTAGAACTCTATTATACGTAATAGCAAATTATGATTGTAATAATCGCGGCTTTGATTTTTATACATAATATTTTATATATACATATTATAAGGATGGAAAGATGATACACACAATACACGTACACACGATTACTCTTCAAGAGACGTTAGTGTATTTTGGTATAGAGCATGTATGCTATATTGTGTATAAGTGTGGCAAGAATAATTTTACGTGTCCGGTCTATACGAGACCGGAAAAACGAATTTTATCTTTGCGACTCTCGTTGAGTTGGCGATCCGTTTGTTTTCTCTATATGTTTCGTATCTTGACAAAAGAACATTAGAAAGGTCGTATTTCAAATGGATTGTATATTTTCATGGAAAAATTACTTTCCACAGAGAACACTAAAGATCGAATACGAAAAATTTAAACAGCAATTGTGATAGCTTGCATAAGCTACCTTTGGCGAACGGACAATTATTTTTTAAGTTAATGGACATTTTTCAACAGGCCAGTAGCAAAAGCTTTCAAATTGTAACTGTAATCTCGTGGTAATCGTCTTCTTCGATGTAAAATTTTTGCAATTTATGATTCTCAAGCTGACGTGCAAATTGTATGAATATCGTTTATTTGAATGCAACTCGACCCATCTTCGGGGTTATTACGTCATATTACGTCCTCAATTAAGGCTGTAAATAGGAAGTACCAGATGTTCGTTGAGCCACGAACTCAAAGTTCCCAGTAACTTCCGACATTTAAGTGCCTAAAGATCCAGATATACGTCTATTCTCTTCGTTGTCTAGTTTCTATAGTTGGATAAGGTACTGCTTGTCAAAATGACAACGACAAAAACTAGTGTTTGTTTGTCGCGTAATAAATGTTTCTCGCATTCATCACGGAATGTTTGTTTAAAATACACTCGCCGACAAAATTAACGTAACATCTGTTCTACCCTAAAGTAGAGATTTCAAGCTGTAAAATGCTTTTTAAACATCTCCATACGATGATTTTTCACAAAGTTGTTTCATCTTGAAATCTGCCTATTTTTACAAGGTAGAACAGATGTTGCATTAATTTTGTTGATGAGTGAGCCAACATATTATATTATGCCACCATATTATAATGAGCATTTCATAAAAGAAATATGAAGATAAATTACACTTTTCTTGATATTCCAATTGAGTAAGATGTACAAACGAGAGTAAATAATTCCTTTTGTATTGCATTTTTTGCAATATCTACGGTACCTGTGAAACGATTGCAATAGTGTAAAACTTTAAAAGAGCGATTGCATAATTTTATTAGCTTTTTATAAACTTTGTTTAGTATATATTTATTAAATCATATTTTTAAGCCGTTATAAATTTTAATCAATTGCTAAATGAACAATGATGTATATAGCATAGAATAATGTACAAACCATTAACCCTCTGATGTTTTCTGAAAATAATTTTACAGGATACGCATCATTTTCTTGGTCTTATTTAAAAATCCATTTATTATAATTAAAAAAATATAAAGGTTTGCAAATAGTTATTAGATTTGTAAGATGTTATTTTTCATTCTATGTTTATTAGATTGTGCACTACAAATAATCAAAAAAATCCCAGTTGCTTGGTAGCCCGTCAGAGGGTTAAACAAAGAAGATGCTCTTCTATATAGAATAATAACACAAACGATATAAAGCGCCGAACGTTGCAAGACCAAGAGAAGATGCAATAAGTAATAAAACGAACAAAATATAAAAATCTATACGTATATCTTTACAAAAATGGAACTTAGGATATACATATACAGTAGAAATCATTGGCAGCGCTTTATCCAACTTTGCTAGTTTTTACGTCGCAAAGGACGAGAGACTGTCGTTCGACACCCTCAACAGATCTCAGCACTCCGGCGAAACGAACAAGGATCATTTATTTTTTAATCGAACTCACAGAAGGGCCAGCTCGTTTCCGTGGAGTGCGCCTAACGAATAAATAATTATATATTATAAATAAATAAATGAATAAATATAAATGCATATATATATATATACACATATATATATTCAGATGCGCATGCGTGTACATACACATATGTAAATCTAACAATAAGTACGGGAACTTTGAGGTGCGCGGGGCAACGAAATCAGAAAATCCTCGAAAGTGGAAGCGCCGGAACGTCGTCAGTCGATGTTTTTGTTTTTGAGGATGCAAGAGTCAATTTTTCGATTGCGTAAACAAAACCCCTGCATCACTGTAACATACCTCTATAGCACGTCTCATAGTTTAATTAGCCCTCGGGTTATCGGTCGTTTAAATTTTCTCAGGCACAAGGAAGCGCGCGTGTGTGCGTGGGTACCTTCAAATATATTTATTTTTCTGACTAGAAAATCGAGGGATTGAAACAGTGATAAGAGGGGTAGAAAAAGAAGGGAAGATGATACATTTTGCAAGCGGTGTTTGGTAATCCGAGGGTTAAGACTGATTCTACAAACGCGTTATAAAAAATGCTAGACCGAGCATATTTTATAATTATACTGTCATTATTATTGTTTGTAATTATACGATTACTATTGAATTTGTTTTTAATAAACGGCAAGTGCCATGATTACATATATAAGCTGCTGTATAGTCATTCCCTTATCTTGGTAAGTAAATGCTAAGTTTGATATTAATTATATAAAAAAGTCTTACAATATTACCGCTCGATTTAGACCGTTTTTTCTTTGTACTTTGCATTGCAAAAAACGACTGAAATCTAATTATAAATAAATTGTTCGCAGGAATTATAAAAGGATTGTTCTTTCATCAAATAAATATTGATTTTACTATATTATAGCTGTTATTAAGAAATTGGTTTTCAGATAATTATTTGTATATAATAAAAGAAGAACTGAATAACGTTAAGTTAACTACCAATCAAAAAATTGACAAACAGTTGACTTACAATAATAAACGAATGCAGGAATTAAAAGTGTTAGATAATAATTTTTGATTTTTGAATAAATAGTGTATTTTAATTTGAAATTTAAATATTACAAACAATTTGGTTTTATTATTTTATTATTGCAATAGATAATTTTAGAGAAATTACAATCAGATGTAGCAATCTTGATAGTCTTGATTTTTTTAGGAGAAGCCCGAAGTTTATCTGAATTTAAACTTCATCTTCGTCGTTGAAATCGGATGCATCTTCTCTATTTGTCATTACATTGCTATTCAAATTGATATTACTATTCATATTTTGATTTCGTGTTTTGGGTAAACGTGAATCACCACCGCTGTAAGAACGTCTATGATGCCGACTGGCCTTAAAATTCGTGTTCAAGTTTTCGTTAATATTAGCATTCACATTTTCATTGTCATTCTTGGGCTTCTTTTGATGCTTTAGCTGTTTCGGCGTTGAAGAATATTGGATGTTGTTCTGAAAATTCAATTTTTTGTCTATGGTTAAAAAGTCCAAATTTTATAATTTTTAGAATAACTAAATCAACAGAGAATAAATCTATATGAGAACTGAATAAATTAAATTTTATACACTTTTTTTATTTGTCAAGAAATTGTTATAGATTAATTTTGTCGATATATATATACAAACCAAAATAATTATTTTTTATACATTACGTATTATAAATAGTAGTAAAAAAAGAATAGAAACCACATCTGTTTTTGTAGTTTTACTTATTTCACTAATACCTCATTGCTATCATCAGATATTTGGTGTTCTGAAATCAGGTTGCGTAGCTTCTCGGCTGGCAAAATACAAAATGTGTTTTGTTCGGTTTGTTTCACAAGTATGTTTTCGAGACGTTGCAGGGATTCTAAAATGGTCTCTAAGTAATGGGATTTTCTAGCATCAGCATGCGACAACAAAATCAGGAGCTTACGAAAATAAAAATGTAAAATTAAATTACATATATTTTATAATAAATAACTCTTTGTTTTCAAAATAGACTTACAAGTAATACTACCCAACTTATATATGTATACCAAGTTACAAACAAATCGGCGAGTGAAAGTTGGGTAGTGTTAATTGTTAGTAAAAATATTAAAAAAAAAAATAAAAAAAGAATTTTAAAAAATCTAAATTGTGTTACATACAATTAATATCTATGAACTGTCGATATTAAATTCAGCAGTTATTGCTAAAAAATAATTAACTTACCAGACAGCCAAATATTCGATATAAAATCATTGTGGAAAACATGATTGTCAATGTTCGAAGTCTCTCTCGAAGATTCTCTTTGATTCCTAGACTGATCGATCGAGTGTTCATATAGAAGCGTTCACGGTCACGTTAAAATTAAAAGTCGTTTGCGAATTTGCAGTGAGTGTAATAAAAAAATTATTAATTATATAAAGCTTACAACATAAAATGTTATCGTTCGCTTGAGTGAAATGTGCTAAATAGCTAAATTCAATTTATTCTCTACGATACCGCCAGTTGATATAAAATAGTTTAGAACGTCGAGATGGAAGTACATAAAATACATTTGAAATTTTGCATGCCGATTTAAATTTGTAAACAATGTGTGCAAGGATCAAAGGTTTTTCTTTTTCTCTTGTCAATGTTTGTTATATTAATTTTTATTGAATTTTTACTTTAAACAAAAAATAATTACAAAAGAGTAAATTATATTAGGATTACTTACTACTATACATATTTATCAAATAGTCAATTGAAGAAATTATATATTTATTTTAGTGCATCAATTTTTTCTTACGTCACATAAAGCTAAATTATTTTAAACACATAAGTGAAATATGCGTACAGTAATCAAAAGAATTATCTATTTATTATTTTATTTAAAAACAAGAGAAATCAAGTTTATTGAACTACAAATATTATATAATTTTCTTTTCGTTAAAGTAATGTCAAATTAATGAAGAACATCGAGGATATCTTTTCTGTGAATTTTGATTCTGACATTCACATAATTATTCTGTTCATCATTGTCTGACATTGTTGTATCAAAACGTTGCATCATCCTTCTGGAACTATCCTTCTGATTGGTCTTAAGATGAGTTTGTTTCGATAGAATCATCTTCAGGGAGGCCATCATGTCTGCCACGATGTCTCTCGCCATGATCTCTTCGTCTAACATATTTATACTCGGCGTGTCTCTGGTGATCGCCCTTCGGGCGATCTTATCGAGCTGAGTTGCCACTTGAAAGATTGACGGGAATGTTCTGCCTCTTCTGTTATGTGGCACTAGAGATATTACAGCTTCCTTGAGATCCTTCATAATGCTCTTTGAACTGGAGATATGATTAGTGCGGTTATTTAAACGAGTCTCTATTATCTTCCACAACTCCTGAGCCAACTCTTCTGCATTTACATTCACGTTGATGTTTATATTCTTGTTTTCAATTATGGGTCCTAACAACTGTTCCTGTAAGTTGCACTTTTTGTTTTGAACGTAAATATTTGTTATTAATGGATTGTCATTATATAAAATAACGAACGAACTCGAGTTTTTATTATTATAAAATTTTTATATCATTTAACAATATCAACTACATTATTGTAGCGATTGATTCTAATTATGTAAAATTAGTGATTGTAATGTGTTAACACATTAATATATTTAGTAATAAATTACTGGTACGTAACATCTATCACGAAATTAATTTATTCGTAAAAATTACTGTATAATTATTGTGTAATATTCTTAGATAATTGCGATAAAAAATTAATTTTTTTTATTTATTTCTTTATGTTCTCTTACATATTCTTCTGAAGATTGCTCCAAAGAATGCATCTGAAAAAATTTATAAATATAAATGTTACATTGTTTACAAAATACTTAATAATATAGTAATCTTTTGTACTTTCAAATTGACAATATACAATAGATTTGAATAGATTGCTGATGTTCTGTTACCAGAGTAAGGATAATAAGAATATAAAAATACAAAAGATTGTTCTTATATATATATATATATAAACAATTTATAATAGAGATACAAAAACTTTTTTATCGGGTTTTTAATGTCATATTATCATTATTATTATCATTATTAATTAATTACTTTTTTACTTGTTTTATTCTTACTTGAGTACTGACCACCACTATGGTGGCCCACAATATTGGTAAACACGTAATTGTCATAATGTAATGGTATAGATAAATTAATTTGAGACGCTAGCTCAGCGTGTCTCGAAACGGCGAATGCATATACTATAAACCGACTTTTATATGCGATAACACGATGTGCCGATGGAATTCACGCGCAATGCAACGGTGTGATATCAAGACCTCATAGAAATTAAAGACGGCGCAATTCGTGCCGGAGATTTAATTCGCGCGATAATTCATGATAAGTCCGGACCGTCCGCATATAGGCAGTTTGTGGATGTACACAATGCTGATCAATGAGACACAATGTTCGTAAGAGCAGCTTTCGCAAAACGTATCTTTTAATTGCAACGCGTGCGGTAATTATCATTTTGCGCATTCCATATTGCCACAATCATATGTGTAATTTGCGTAAAAATCGCCAAATTAATATGTCGCCATTTAATTCAGTTTGATCATTGTTTTGCTTATCTACATATTGGGAGTACAAAAATTAATTCGGTTCATTTTCCAAAAGATGATTGCCTCCACAGACGAGTCATTTTTTCGAGATGGAATTCGAAAATTACCTGAGAGATGGGAAAAAATAGTAGCCAGCGATGGACAATAGGGAAACCCGGGGTATAATGAAACCATGGGATATAATGGAATGTACTCGATATCTGGTTACAGAGATGCTAATATGTAATGAATTATCAAACAATAGTTACTGTTAGATGTATCTTTTTATATATTGTTATTAGTTGTCATATTAATTTTACATGAATATTGTTAAAAATTGTTTAATGTGTTCGCTTTTGCTGTCCGCAAATGAGTTACAGGTTCTTTGGTATATTCGTGTAAGGTAAGCAATAATAAAATTCTATTTTTTATTGTCACAAGTACATTTATCTTATTATATGATCTTTTCTTGTTACTTTAGTAAAATCTATACAAATACATTGTTTATCTGTGGTATTTTATATTATCTAAAATAAATTAATGTACTTTGAGGCATAATGGCGCACTAATACATGGAGCACAATGGTGCACACTTGCACAGTGGCTGCCGCCGCGGCGCCATATGGCGCTATCCGCCGTGACACATGATTGAGGTTAGCGCCATTTACGTGTTTGCATATTTTTAACTATCAAGAATTTTGTACAGATTACGAAGCGCACACGTACAGACGAAGTGTTATCTAGTAACATTGTACTTAATAATGTGTTCTAAGTTCTAAGTCACTTTTAAGCAATCTTCAATATTAATTTTTTAAAAGTAGACAAGTTTTATGTGGTATCCCATTACACCCCGCATAAATGACATAGTAAGGTTATGACTCTCACAAAACAATAATTTCGTCCTGTTAACCTATACTTTTGTAGTAAAACTTAAGTTTTTCTTATAGTAAAGACTCCAAAGAATATTTTAATATATAAGAAAGTTAATTTATTTATTTTTAATATGTTTAAAACTTGAAAAAACTTAACTATAACCATTATACCCCGGGTTCCCCTACTTTAATAATCTGTTCATTCATTTTGTTTTGAAATAAATGCATTTTTTAACACAAAAAACGAATTAATTTGTACACCTAATATATATTCCGGTATTTAATATTTTAATACATTCATTGTCATTGTTTTTTTTGTAAATTAACATTATTAAAAAAATGTAAAAATGGCAGCCACACTTTTTGTATCGTACAGTAGAACCTCTTTATAGTCCACCTCTTTATAGTCACGACCTTCCAATAGTCCACAGTCGACCTTCGTATATAAGCACACGTTTGTAACCCATGTGACGCGTTTCCATGACAACTGCTTGCGCAGTAAACAATGCGCAGTTATATCTACTTAGATGCAATCAGGGTCGTATTTTTAGCTCAATTTTTGGGGATAATCTACTACTTATATATTAAATATTTCTATTTCTGTCTATAGCTTATGATATTATACATCAAGAACATAAACATTAAGCTACAATTATTTTTTATTTACTATTGCTTATATTATTATTTTACGGTTTCTACTGTGATTATTCGTTTACTGCTTACGTCTTACTTACGTTTTTCTGTGTACCATGGCTCTATTTCTTTTATGCATATATGATAAGTAAAGATATTTTTTTTTATTAATGTCTACATATACAATATTTTTTTGTGACACTTGTAGGATTTTAACAAGTTTAACATATAAATTCTGACTTACAGACAACAATATATTTTTTAATATAAGGAATTCTTTATCGGCTTTCATGAGTATAAAATATGCATGAATCGAGTTTTAAGATCGCTCGAGAATCACTGTACGTGATAAGTGTTTCATTACGGTAGCACATTATAAAACTAATCAAAAGATAAGTATGTTCTGATCATTATTCGTCAATTGATTTTCGCGCGGAAGTTATAAAGATTGTAAAATCAATTTAACAAGGAACTCTTTCGACACTCAGCACATCCATTGATGGATCAATTTCTTACAACTTCAGAACTGATATAAATAATTAACATTCAATTTAAATTTTCACAGATCTTATAATTATTATAGTTGTTATTATGATGTATAATAAGAGCATACCATAATTACAAAATAATAATCATTATAAAATATTATTTTAATTATTATAAATTATAACTTATTTATATATTATACATATATATTTTTGTATATATATGTATATTTCTAAATTCACAACAACACTTACTATATAATTTAACTTTTGCTTGTGCAATTATTTGCTTAGACTTAGATAATATGTTCAATAAATTTCTGTTTTGTTATTTATTATAATGATTAGTCACGTAAGTTTTGTTATTGTCCAACTTCTTCTCTATAATCGGTCGAAGCGCATTGATCAATCGATCGCTGATTTCCTGCAATTTTTCCTCAGACAGCTGCAAATGCAAATCTTTATCTTTCAAATCATCGATAAGAGAATGATGGTTGTTTGAATCTAATAGATTATCGTCGACATGAGTAATTTGATTTTCAGACAATTGATTTATTCTGTCATTAGCAGATGAATTATCTTGAAGATTTTTTTCTTCTTCTAAATTAGATTTTATAACGTTGCTCACATTTTTAGAATTTTGTACATCACTCGAAATCTTGGCTTGATGTTCCGTAATCGAAACTACTGTGTTGGATTCTATTTGATTAGGTAATACTGACGTCGCAATTGCAATATCTGTCAATTTACTTTCTTTCTTTATAGATAATTCTTCGTCGATGGAATCATTAGCACTTTCATTTATCTGAATAGGAGAAAAATCGAGTTTAGTCTTGTTATTGTTGTTCTCCAGTTCATTAAAATCTGATAAAAATCTGAGGAGTGGAATAGAAAAATCTTTTAATAATGTGGATTGTTTATTACTATCTTCGGCTGTTGAATTATTCTTATTTGTTGGTAAATCGTTATATATAATTCTTGTTTCTTGGTTATTCCTTCTAGAAGCTCCAGCATCAAATTGATTTTCTATTTGTTTAGCATTTTCACTTTGCTCCTGTTGAGTATAGTCGGACTGTGCGAGATGATTTTGACTTTCCTTAGCACTTTTTGGCGTGTTGATATCTTGTGATTGCGGAATAACTTTATTCAGTAAGTTATTTGCGTCTTTTGCAGTTTCAGGTAAGACTTTCATCATCGACTCCACAATGTTTTTCGTGTTTGATAGAATCTCACTTACTAGAGGTAAATTATCTTTCTGTTTATCAGTTTGTGTATTCATGTTTCCAGTATTTGTAATTATAACCGGATCAAAATATTTTTGCTTTATGTCGTTATTCTTATTTGATGACGCTACATTTTGCGTATTTTGTGAAGGAGTATGCTGATTCGCGTTTCCGTGACTAATAATCTTCGGAACAATTTGTGCTAAATCTGTGTCAAATAATCGTTGATTTATTTCGAGCGTTGATTCCTGTAAATTTTGCGAATTCGGAAAAAACTTATTTTCAGTTTCAGTTAAATCATTCATAATCGATGTGTTATTTTCTAGAACTTGATTAACTCTTCTCGCTGATTCCAGAGAATTTGGTACAAATTCATTTGCATTTAACGAATTGTTTGATGCATCTGAATCAAGAATTGGTTTTTGTAAAATGTTAGGATTAAATTCATGATTATATCCGGTAACATTGAATGAAGCGTCTCGGACATTTTGTATAGATTTCGTAATTAAATTGCTCATGTTTGAAATTAGATTGCGTTCTACATTTCGATTATCGTCGATATTTTGAAGATTACGTAATTGCAATTGCGAGTTGAAAACTGTTTGATTTTGATTCGATTTTATTTCAGGATTACCGGAAAATAAATGATTTAGAATTTTTTGGCTCTTATCAAGCCATTCTGGATTTGTTTGAGATGGTGATTGCGTTATGAAAGCTTCTGTTGTTGAAATTAACGGATTATCGTTGCGTATATTACAATCACATTCTTTCTCACTTTTTTTCCTTAAATGCGTTAAACGATTTGCGGTATGCGTTGCTAATTGTAAAAAAAGCTTCAAAATGTTTTCATTTTGAGCAACTGGATCTGAATCATTACGCGAGGTATTCCAATCAATATTTGATGGCAAAGAATGTACCTAATGAGAGAAAAAAATTAATTACAAGATATTATGTACACAAATTAAGTATACAAAATTATTATAAATTGTTACTATATTATTTCCTATACGTATATCTTTTATAATTGTACTAAATCAAATAAATATATTTTTAGAAATGACAAGAACAAAGGAAGAAAATGCATGTTATCTTTTCAAAAATTTTTAATCAGAAAATCAGCATCGTCATCTCTTGTTCTTTGTCGTTTCTTATAATTATAATTATTATAATAGATATATTTTTGATATATAATTTTATTTTTTAAATTCGATTTAAAAAAGTCTATGGATTCTTAACACAAAGAAACATCATAATTTAATAATGTAATTCTTTTTTAAATTATTAAAGTAAAATGCTCTTTTAATTATATTTAATTTAACTTAAAAAAGTTCTAAATATTTTATTTAAATTTATTTGTTACCAGAAGGATCAATGCGTTAATAACAAGCAAAACTGAACTTCTTGGCCACATTTTACTATTTGCTCTGACAGACTAAATACAATCGCTTTAAATATGATCGTAAAATTAATATTGAGTATTTCGATGTTGTCCAATTTTAACGACTGTTGTCATCGCATCACGTTTTCATCTATACTCTATGTCGGATTCAGTGTAGAGATTTGTTTCCTATTTAATTTTTTTACAGCCGTCTCTTTATTTTATTTGCATGATCTCATTACAGACAATCATTAATTAAAACAACGTCAATTAATTATTTTTATGTTTAGTAACTATAGAAAAGCATGGCATCGTATGGACGATCCTCAAACTTTAAGAGAATGTAGATTATATAATATTTCTAATTGAACTTTTACTGTAAGAATGTTGATAATTATAGTTATTAAAAGTAAGTTTGCAAAGATAAAGTTTAATGTTTACATTATTTTCTAATATCAGCATTATGATCTAATAATGATAAAACTAAATAATAAATGATTAAGTAAATGATAAAACTCTAAGGCAGGTCAATGAAAAATCTATATTATTTGATTAAAATTAAACGTATCAAAATACATATTTACCGTGCACTATTACTAATTTTATGCAATAGAACGGAAAGAACTAAAAGAAATTGTCAATATCAATTTTAAATAAGAAGTTAATATCTCAATAATGTTTAGTACTTCCGATAACGTATCGCGATCAATCAATTGACCGTCTATTCTTCATCGATCATTAAGTATATGAACAAGCCCTCGAGAACGGAGAGGATGTAATAATTACTTCAACATCCGTTATGACAATAGATGTATTTTCTGCTCAATTACACGTACAAGGATTCAATCTGACTGACCTATTTCTATGTATTGTAATTGCATTTATCGATAAATGATAATATAATATGTAACAGTAAGAAGTTTTGTGGAGAAAGAAATGACATGGAGATATATACAGGGTGTATAAAAAGTCCCGGACCTCTTAAATATCTTGAAAAGTAATCATTTTTGAGAAAAATATACAAAAGATGTAGGGTTGAAAATGATCTATTGACTGAGCTTATCAATTTGACCTTGGATGGTGCCACCAAGGTCAAGTCAAGGTCAAATTGATTTTTTAAACGAAACACCCTATTTTTGATTCTAGAATCTGTATATACACAATACTATAATCCTCATATCAAGAGTAACTGATATATTGTTAAAAATGTTTCTTATTATGTAAAAGAACGTTTATTATGTAGAATGTCTACTGTAACTAATTTTGTGTACATTTTCAGGGCTGAAGAGTCGCCAAGAAATCTGCGCAACTTTCATCAGTAGGCAGACACTGTCCGAACGCTTCTAGTAATAGCGGTTCCTCTATAACCGCTGTCTCATAATCTCGAAATGATATTTTTCCATCGTGATCGACGTCGAGTTTCTTCAAGGCCAGCTCCGATAGATCTTTCACTCCTTCGTCTGGATCTTCTTCACCAGGCTGCTTTATCAGGCAATTTCTATAAAATTTGGAATATATTTCATAACTATGAATAAAGCAGATACAACTAGCAATAAATTAAGACTTTAATCGCTTTTTACTTGAGCAGCTGAAAGATTTCGTCTTTTGTGATGTATCCGTCATTGTTTAGATCGTACACGTGAAAGCAGAAAACGATTTTGTCACGTAGACTACCCCGTAGGAACACGTCGAGTCCCATGATCCACGGTTCAAGTCTGATAGCACTCTCGATCTCTCGATCCCAACAACAAAATAAGCGCTCTACCAGAGTGTCTTCGGTAATTACGTGAAACGTGTTGTGGAGGAGTTCTCGAAAAATAGTTCTATCAATTCTCTGAGCACACACAATGTAAATATGAAAAAATTTTTTAATGTAATCTATATATTTGTTATTTTGTCTAAATAAAAAGTCGACTTTCAATTGCGTGTAGTGTAATTACCTCGACAGCTGGCCTCGATTGTGGCCTTCTGCCGATAGATATCGATCGTTCAACTTGTTGTTGGCTGGAATTGGTAGTCAACTTCTTGTAAAGTTTGCAGAGACTATCCAGTTCGACCCTGATGAAAGAAAATCATCAGATTAAACGAAAATCAAAATAGTTATATACGCGTACAAATAATTTTTTTATTCCGATTGAAAAGAAAATTGTACTTTTTTTTTGTAAATTGTGTAATTTTATTAACTTTTATTTGCCAATGCGAGTCCACTTAATTCCATTTGTTCTCGAGAGAATGATAAAATAAAAGACTGGAAAATTAATTTAAGAATTATTGCAATGCGTCTCTGCAAACTCGCCTGGAGAATCTTGTCTTTTTTTTAAGGGATTCGATCACTTTGACGATGTACGCGGAATTCCTGCCGCCTCCGCCTTCCGGCATCCTTCGGCGACGTCTCCTTCTTGATGACTCGTCCTTGTTGGAAGCAGCGGAGATCTGCCGCTTCGAGTTTGCCGACGCCTTGCGACCGCTCGTCAAGAAAATGGAAACGCTTTTCATGAGGGTCGCGCCGGCACGAACGCTTATGCCTGTCCGACGCTCGGCGTCGATGTCGGCGCCGGCGCCGACGCCCGGCTTTGCCCTCCCAGTTGGCGTAGCGTTTCGTTGTTCAGACATCTCTGTTCAATGACTAAAAGTTCCGAATTGATTGAAATTTAGGTTGTTGACATTATTAAAAATAATTCTAAATTATTCGAGTAGTTTTAGCTTCCCTTATACAAATTTTTCACCGTTTTTAGCCTGTTTTTAACCCGAGCGAACGGTTAGTTTGAGTGGTAAATACATGCTGTGTAAATTTGAGGTGAAAAAACGTGTCTTTAGTAATCACGAATACTCATAGCGGAAAAACGAATATTAAAAACGGACGATTCACTCAAAAATACACATGATCATACTCGCATAATACGTTTATCGTTCATCAGCGAAAAAACGAGTATTGAAAACGTAATCTTCTCAAAAATATTCATACGCATACTCGTTTATACTCATTATCATTCCTTCCGATACGCCACGAGAGCTTGCGAGTACAATAAACAGGCAGGAACGGGCTAAAAACGGGCTAAAAACGGTCCATATGCATGAGGGGTCTAAAAACGGTGAAAAATTTTTATAAAGATTTTTATTTATACAGCAGAAAATTAAGAATGATGGCATCTAGTCTTTAATAATTAAAATTTTTTCTGTTTATATATTGCATATTAATTATAATAAGTTATTGAAAGGCAAGATGGAAGAGATTATATTATACATAAAGATAAATGAATGAAGAACAGTAGCAGCAATGTAATGCTACTTATAAGTCTGAATATTTAAGATCTTTACAGTAGTATAATTAAGAAGAAAATACATACCTATAATAATCAAGTATAATAAATAATTATAATTAGTAATAAAAAAGAATCATCAATCGTACATGAAGATACAAGATTTAATATTATAAAGATACTTTTGTATACTGTAGTGTACAAAAAAATATAATATTTAAGATTGTAAAAAAAAAGGGGAAGTAAGATGAACATAATATAATGAGTTCAAAATGGGACATAATATGGTGAGAAGCAAGTAATTCGAAAGTATAGAAAGTCAATAAAGAAGAACAAACATATACTTTAAATGGAGCATTTACGATTGTAATAAAAATGTAAATCTGCTTAATAGGAATAGGAAAAAATGTATGAAAATAGAAACTGTTACTACGAACCGATATAGACATTTGAGTCGATTAATCGATAAGAAATAATTTACGGGGCGAGAGTGCGGTGGTCCTTTTTTTACATCTGAAAATTGCAAACAGCCAATCGTAACTCGTCAAAAGATTGCTTCTCTCTCGTGCAACTGAGTTATTATTATTTACGATCATATTTACGTAATTTCCTTGTAACGGTGTTGGTTTGTCGTCTTCGCCATTTTCGTGGCACGAATATTCCAATGAATTTAAATTGTACATTTATGTGCGCGTAACTTGGTCTGCGTGTACAGAGAAAAGAATGTAATTTGCTTAGAAAGAAAAATATCCGAGATGTATGACAGAAAGCGCGTAATAGATAGCGCTTGCGACGATTGTCTATATTTTACATTATGAATAGTGCATAAACTTAAATGTTATATATTTAA
Organism: Cyphomyrmex costatus; assembly: GCF_001594065.2. Taxonomy (NCBI): domain Eukaryota; kingdom Metazoa; phylum Arthropoda; class Insecta; order Hymenoptera; family Formicidae; genus Cyphomyrmex; species Cyphomyrmex costatus. The sequence goes on from NW_017275229.1 coordinate 166,086, forward strand.
TATTGTATTATATATCATTAATGTATACATTAAAATAATATACGTTGTTATATTGAAATATTAAAAAGTTTATGTCTCATAGTCGTTTTGAGAGATAAAATGTAAAAACTTTTCTTATTAAGCAATGAATACAACTCGCGCTGTATTTGTGTTTGAAACAAACCAACTCGTGTATTATTTAGGATTTGTATGATTTGAACACGCAGTGCCAGGTAGAACATAGGAAATAGAGAAAATCTTAAAGCACTTTTATACGTTCCATAACTATTTTTATAATTTTACTAAAACTTTAATTTTATATCTCTGTTTAATTAAAAAATAATATGACTTCAAGATTTTGCGTATCTTTAAACATAAAATTATATACATATATATTTTGACCAGAAAAAAAATTTTATTTTCAATAATCTAATAACATATTTTTAATTAACTTGTAAACTATCTAAATCATTTTTAAATGTGAGATCTATTTATGCAAACAGTAATAAAGCGCTTGAAATATGAGATGCAGTTCTTCAAGAACTATCATTTTGAATAATGCATGTCTTATCTTCCAGTAATCATCCTGAACAATCTTCCTTGAGAATCGCTTCTGTAAACGCGAGAGGACAATTCATAACGTACTAAATTACAATTTTGAGAAAGCATGCTATTAATCTGTATGCATGTGTTTGTGTTGGTGAAATATTGAAATTCCTCTTATTTTATTACGTTATATGATTTATTTATCATATGAATCGTTTTTCTTCTATCATTATTACATGTCTTTTATTTATTATAGAAAAATATTTCATTGAAAGCAGTTACGATAAAAATTCTATATATTTAATTCTAGCCTATTTTAGTCTACAAATTGATTTAATAGTTTAATTGTATATAAACTCAATAGAATAATTTTGCCAATAAATGCAATTTTACAAGGGAATACGAACTAGAATGAGAACTACGATAGCATCCTAAATTAGATCGCGCTGCGATAATCGACACGTACCTATAGATTCTCAATTTAACTTCTCTAATTTCTAACTCACGATAAACGTAACATGCATGTGAATTTCATTTCAATCTACAATAATCTACTGTACCTACATTGATCCAAATAATTTACTTGAAATTATCAATATTAACTAATTTTTCAGATTTTACAATAACAAAATAGAATTATAATAATTCAATTTATTTGAGAAAATATTTCATCAAAACGATTTTTTACGATTTTGAGTTGTCAATATTAATTATCAATAAATATTAATAATCGTTTTCAATTAAACTATTTTATCCTGAAAGATTTAACTTCTAAATAGAAGCAATAGTGATAAAATAATTGCCAATAAGAATCGCACAGTTTATTATTCAAAAAAATATTATCACTAAAAACAAAATTATGTCAACTAAGTGCATTGTGCAATTGAAGGCACTGAGATCTTGCGAGTAAAGATCATTTTCTTCATGTGAGAATGACTTGAAATGTTAAAATGTAATGGAATATTATTTAAATAAAATTTACTGACTCTTGTTTAGTTCATATGAATTTAATATGATTGACAAGTTCGATCAAATCAGAAAAAAACTTACCAATTAATGACAAAGAACTCCTTCGTCGCGACGAGGGTTTCGTCGTCAGCGGCGACTACGTATTATCGACCAAACGTATCAAATGTGATGAGACTGAAAAACAGTTTAACACGATATCAAACAACAGATCGGATATCGAAGTATAAATATTCAATATGTAACAGGACCAATCACTACAATAAAAAATTAGAAATTAAACGAAATTGATAATATATATTCTGTTCAGACATTTTATTATAATTATATTTATTCGTTTATCTATATATTCATTAGTTAATTAATTACAGTCTATAGTCAGTATCTATGTTATGTATTTATAATTATACAACAGAATTTAAGGATTTAATTTCTTAAAATATCATATAACTAATTTTTTATAACATTTGAGCATATCGAAAAAATTTGTTTTACATAATCGCTATTTTATTTGGCTGATCAACGGGGGAAATGTCAACACCGGAATTTACTTCTAAAATGGTTGTCGACGTTGGATGATGTTTTCTGAAACGTCCAAATTAATCGTTAATTAGCCAATGTTAATGACGCAGTCTGCAATTTCTTATCCTGATTGTTTTTGTGCCTCTCTTACTTGCATAACTTGTCTAAATATTTTCGAATTTGCACCACTTGACGTTGAATATCAATTAACATATTATTCATCCATTCTTCTGATGTTGCAAAAGTCGCGGCTCGTTCTGTAATTAATTTTAAAATACATATTAACTTCCTTTTTAATTGTATTACATTATTTATATGTTTTAATTTCTATATCATTTACATTTTACTTCAATATATCCAGACTTATTAACGCTAATATTCTTTGACATCGAGACATATTTTGACCAAAATTTTCAATTACTTACTGATTCGAATGTGCTTGTCAGTAATCTCTCCATCCGGATAAACAGTATCGATCTCTTTTATAGTATTGATTAAATCTTTTACACTATTAACGTTATTTAGTGCCTGCAAGATAGAATCTGTATTGTTAAATTTGACGTGCATAATTCTTGATTGTTCTTGAACAAGTTGTTCGATAACTGAGCTTAGCTGCTTTAAAAATTGTATCTAAAATGAACAATATTCAGTTTAAAGGTAACGTCTGTACTAAATCGCACGTTAATTAACAATTTATCATTAATTTGTATTGTTTAAATTACGTTACAGCATATTATCGGACCTCACGTTTATTGTTGGTCTCGTTTTCACTAATTTTTACGGCAAAGTTTATGAGTTTCTCGAAGTTTTCCTCGTACGATGCAATTAGCTCCTTTAATTGGTCCGGCGTGATTTCGGAAATTGTATCGCCTGTCAAATTAAAAAAATTACGTGTAATATTCTGTATCGATTTAATAATATTATAGTATCCTAATATGACGTATTTTGATATAAATTTGTATACACAAGATGCACTTTCTTTTCTTTAACATTGAGTAAATTATGACAGGAGAATTGTTCGCGTTATAATTATATATCACGTACCTACTATTGTTGCGTATTTAATATTTATCTTTAATATAAAATATAAAATATACAAATCCTACCTGCGTCTCTCACATTTGAAAGCGTGAGCGAGCGGCATTGCGCCTAAAAATTAAATTCTGAATAAAATTATAATATAATATTTAATAAAATTCTAAAAGATTTTAAGTGTATATAAATGGGATTTAATTTTCAGGTAACAAAAAATTGGATATATATACTTTTGAAAAACATTAATTTTAGAAATTGAGAAAATTTTAGAAACTTACTTCAATCGCGAAGACAGCAAATATAATTCCGAAGAACATCTTTATTTTTCGATTACTCGCGTAACTTTCTCACTTTGCTAAGTGAACTCTAATGAGATCGTATAATAAATGAGACCATTTTATAGGCATCGTACATTTTATAGTGTACGACTAAAGGCATATGTACATACATGTGATGTTTTAAAACATTTAATGAAAACATCCGGCGAGGAATGAACGTATCGTTGTGTATCGAAAACATATAGTCACGCGATAGCATAGATTTGTGTGATTATTCTGCACTATAAGATATCAATGTATTTAATATTATCAAAAGCGCAACTGTATCTTTATTGTCGTTTACATATCGATTACGTTTACAATTTTAATATTTTTCGAGTAAAATATATAATGGATTATGAATAAGGGAATTATTAATGACGTTTAACACATTGATCTTGAATTTGCATAGAATGACAATTATTTTTCAATGGGTGTCATGTCTTCTGCATTTAAAACTAAATGCGATTTGCATTCATAGACAACTAATTGAAGTACAATATGTAAATTAATTATGTCTAAATTATTTATAAGTAAGGAATCTTTGTGAATCAATCTAGATATACTGAATTATTTGCTAATTAACAACCAATAAAATAAATGTAGAAAATAATGACGCCTAAGTGTATCAAATTTAAAATTTGCAAGACAAAATAATTATTATACTGGCTGCGCGCGATTTACGAAATAAATTAGATAATTGGGTTTTATATTTTGTGTAAACAAATTTATTCCGTATGAAAATATGAACGTTTATACATATAATAAATGTACAAGTATAATTTATTATGTTACGTAAATCCATTCCTAATGAGCGCAGTGGTCGTTTCTTTAAGTCCTTTATCGTCCATATCTATTGCAATCAAAATATGTTATTGTAAGTTACACGCTAATAATTTTATCATATAATAACATAGTTAATAGTTGCAAATTCACAAAGTATTATCTAATTATAATTAACAATTAAGATTATATATATCTAAGATTTTTCTTTCTGTATTTTACAATTAAAGATTTTTTCAACGAGTTTGACCTGTTAAAAGTTCTTAATAATCGGTTTATAATATTTACCCAGAATTAACAAACTCTGAATTAGAATCCTCCAAATCCTCCAAATCCTCCTCTGCCTCCGTAACCACCGTAATGTCCGTAACCTCCGTAACCACCGTGATGTCCGTAACCTCCGTAACCGTGATATCCTCCGTAACCGTGATGTCCTCCAAAACCGCCATGTCCGAATCCACCACCGTATCCGTGGCCGAAGCCACCGCCATGTCTACTGTACGCGGTACGTTTAAGACGATCAGCCTCTGGTCCGGTTGCTGTGACTGTCGTTTGAAGATCTGAAAGAAGTTTTGGATTTAAATTTTATTTTAATTAATTCAGGCATCACTTCAATAATCATTAGATTACTAAATCTAGAGAGATAATTATTAATAGTGATTTGTTTATTGATTTGATATATTAAATTGTTATTTTAATTTTAAAAGAAAGACGCAATAATTTTATACATTTCTTTTGTCAATAAATAGTGAGTCGCATAATACAACATACACGCGAGATAAAATTGATCAAAATGTCAGCGTCAACATAAAAAGTAGATAAACGGGTTTCTCTTATTTGTATTTTTCACGCAGCATTAACATGACGCGCATTGTTCATTATAAACATAAATCAATATATTTCACAAATTATTACAGAATTTAAAAAATTATATTTAAAAGATGCACTTATATGTTTTAGATATAAATTTCTGTCCATTTCTTAAAACTTTCATATTTGCAAGAGAAACATAAAATATCTTTGTTTTTAAAGATAATAGAATTCAATTTTATTTAGCAATCTCTTAATATAAAATCAATAAAATGAGAACGTTTGGTTTCCAACGTTAAAATTTGATTTTCTGCAATACTTTCACTAATATCGTTTTTATCTTTACCTTGAAGCTGCGGCGAGGTTACTGGTAATGCTACTGCAACTGCGACAAGCAGAGCAACGAATAAAAGGATCCTTAACATTCTGATACTGATTGTGCTTCCAAGGGTACTCAGTGCCAAATGACGACAAGGAAATCGGCCAGGCAGTCTTTATATACCCGGAACCCGTTCATATTCCGGGATATCCCGACGACGCGCGTTTACGCAGATATACGAAACAGGCAGTTTGGGCCATGTCGAATCGGCTGTATATTATTAGCACGAATGAGCCTCTCTTTTGTTGTTGTAGAACTGACGACGTGTTGCTGTCCCTGGGATTACTGTCGTCCTTCACTCAGTGGAACGTCATTTTGTGACAAGTCCAGTAATCCACAGTATCGCTTGATAGGTCGTTTTAATTCCAAAATTGCGAAATTTTAAGAAAGTGCGAAAGAATACAGATAGATCACTAATAAGATTTTTTTTACACAATGATGATTAATTTATCAATCAATATTAATTAACGATTTTTATTTAATAATTTAATTAATAATTACTGACCTTGTAGTTATTATTATAATTATTGTGTGTAGTAAAATCAATTAGTATAAAAATTTCTAAAGTAATAATTTTAACTAAAGTAATTTAGTACCGCAGGTAAGAGAATGTATTATTAAATAATAATTAATAATATTTTGACAGTTTAGAAGATTTTTATTATATTTACTTTCATACAAAGATTGTTCCATATTTAATTTCTTAGTTTTTAATTCTTAACATAGAATAAAGCTGAAAAGTTTGGAAACTGTTCATTAAAACAATCGTTGATTTTTAATAGCAGAGTTCTAAAAAAAACAATCAGTTATGTTAGGGCCAAAATCAGGTTGAAGAGGATGAACTGTAAATGAGAAATTATGGATATACGCTGAAGAGAGTTCAACGATTGGCGTGACGAAGGTTTTTACGAAGAAAGACGTGAGTACTAATTTTGCCTGCATAATTAATGTTCAACAAGCTATTTGCGTTATCATCAAACATTTTATTCTTGACAGAACATATTATAATACTTTCGCCATCTTTATAAAACTGTGTGATAAAAATTCTTATAACGAAACAATTAAAATATAAGATTATCATAATATATAACATAAATTCTATATTCAGAAAGAACAATATTAACACGAGAGAAATTGTTATTACAAAATCCAGCATCCGGAAAATTTGTGAAAATGAAAACACATTTTAAAATTAACCCTTTTTATCTTCAAGCTTCTTACATTCCGTCGTTGCATAACTAGGTATTCAAAATACTATTTCTCAACTGCTTGTCGTGCATATATTCGTCTTTGGATTCATTGTCCAACATTAATTACACTTGGTCATCGCAATAGCCGGTTAGCTTAAAGAACCATGAAATCTTGCTTGCCTAGGGGATACATTAACGGTCAATTAGCCTTGGTCAACTGGCCTTGGTGTTTCTCGGGACTTCACAATCTTAGGTCGATGAACGAATATACTTCGGAATTCCCATTTGACAATAAGTATACTCTGTTCATTCACTATTATTAACACTGTACAATTTTAAGGTTAAGAATCTATTCAACAAACTACGTAACTTAATCATAATTTTTCTTAATTTTTTATTATTTATGTTCTATTAAATAATTGATTGGTTTATATAAAATAAGATCTTGTTGTTGAGAAATTAATTAAAAATAATTTAAAATATATATGCTACACACATACAATATTTACCTTTAATTCTTACAAAAGTATTTATAACACATTTTGAAATAGTGTATATATTTGTTTACAATCGGTTACGAAAATTTCAAAAGATTTACTCGGAATTTTTAATATGTATTAGTCTGAAACCTTGAAGATATTGTAACTAACATATTGTAAGAAGCATAATACTAGGAAATTTTACTATATAAAAAAAATAAGAAAATATTCCGATGTTGTAAGTAAAATTGCTTCAAATAATTTTCCAATTAGCGAACACTTCAAAGACACATTTACAAACAGAAATCCTCATTTCGTTCTAATGTAGAACAAAGTAATTAGCATATCTAGTATTCTGTATAATTGTCATATTATACATATTTACATTATATAAGAATCACTTATAGAATTTTGATAAAAGAATTTTGATCTGACGGATTTATTAAGACTGGAAAAAGTATACTCATACAAAAAATTCACGTGTCTTCTGCATCGTACTCAAACAGAATCGTTTTAAAAGTTACATCACGCTTAAATTTGGGACTTCCGATGATGGGTGTTGTATACGTAACATTCGCGTTATTATTATTCCTTTCAAAAACAAGTGATTGCAGTCTTGCTTGAGAATGCAAGATGACCCTACAATTTTGCAGTCACCTGTCTATTTTAATCTTACACTTAATTTTTTCGAAACATGATTTTTCCGACAAAGCAAACAATTAGATACTTACAAACAGTTATTGACGTAATAAGCGCACGTATATTTTGCAAAAACCAATGTCAATTTTTAAATTTTTTATTTATTAAAGTATTTAGTAAAATGATTATTTTAATTTTTTATTTTTCAAAAAATTAGAAGCAATTTTGTCATCGCATTTAAATTGTATAAACGCTACGCGCAAAGTTATTTTAGTATAAATTTTATTAATTGAGCCATCAAATCTCTTTATTTATAAATTTGTTATAAGTTTGTTTTTATTAATCATAATATTTCCAAACAAAGTAAATACTATCTAGATATGTTACTAAAAATTTCTTCTCACATTATCATACAACAAATGTTGCAATAAAGAATTGTACAGTTGTTGATATATTAAAATTCAAGATTTCTGTATATATGGATTTTTTAATTAACTCTACACATAAATTTGTAGCTAAATTTGATAAACTGTATTGAAAATGTATTAGTCTATAAATACATAATTCGTCTATCATCTGTTATATTGTATGTTATGTATGATAACTATATTTTTTTTATTACGGATTAACTTATTACAAATGATTAATAAAGTATAAGTACTCTGTTTTGAATAAACTTTAAAATGGCGCGTAATTAATTGTGGATCGTTTTCAGTGTGCGTGTATAATAATGAACATGTCAATTTTTTGAATCATATGTTTCTAAAATTTCTTATTATATTATATGCGCAAGATTTGAATTTTATGTAAATAAAATGTACAATATATGTTACATAATTGTCATAATAGTATAATTTACTTATATTTAGAAATTCAGAAAGTACAAAGAAGTATTTTCTTTTAATACTTTTTTATTCTATATTAAAATTTACATTTACAAAAGACTTAGGATAGATTGTTAAATGTATATAATATATATAAAATATTTATTTTTTTCTTAGAAAATTCATTATATATAATTTAAATTATGTGAATTCGGATTTTTCTCGAGTTATTTGGATATTTAGATTTCTAGAATTTTATTTTAAATGACACTTACTGTGTAATGAATATTTAATAACAATTCCTAATTCAGAAAAATATGAGCTACGATTGCGATATGCTAATATACTAAGTCTTTTATTATTATAAATTATGATTCTAGAATCTAGTATATTCCACAAAGAAGATAGGCATATTTTATTTTTGGAATGTAACTTGATATATCAATGAATGTATAGATATGTGATTAGAACAAATCATCTAAGTTTTGCTAAGCTCAAACAATTACTATATGTCTGAAAGTTTACTATAAAGTAATACAACAATAATTTAAAGCTCAATATATATAATCTAAATATTAGAAGATTGCAAGTTTAGTTTCTGTTAATGTCCACTTAATAATGTATCTTTACGTAATAAATTGCACATTCTTAAAAACAAGTTTAATATTGTTGTTAATTAGTTTTGCTTTCTTTTAATCAAAAATTCTTTTATGTATGATTTGATAATATTTTTATATCTGAGATTTGATAAATATTTAATCAAAAGACTTGACAATTACATAGATAATGTGTGAGTTGTCCAAAAGGAATTGTCTTAAAAACTTCTAAGCGAGTTCAATTTGTTAATTCGTTGATCAGTTTAACAGTTATTCCTTATACGGCTGCGGGCGTTGTTTCTTTCTAACAAAAATACAAAAATTGTATTAATTTAAAAAATATATATATTTACTTGTACATATATATATTTGTTTTTATTTCTTGCAACGATTTGTTTAAATAAAGATAATTTTTCTTTACAAGTATACTTGAATTAATTCAATATTAATTAAAATAATTTAATAGAATCTTTTTTTCCACTGCGATTAACTAATCACAATAATTCGTTTTTTAGCGCAGTGTTTTTCTTAATGAAGGCAATCAACGAAAGGAAAAGATAACTCACCCAGTTGGAGATCCGCCATAGGCAGTGGCTACTGAGCTGGCAACTCCGCCTTTCCCTGTAGAGTAACTATTTGCGATGGCAGTGATGGCACCAGGGATAGACCCGGATGATCCAGCGCGAGTGGCCAGTCTTGGAAAGCTGAAGACCATAGGGAAGAAGTTGTTCAAATGGGGATATTTCTGACGGCGTCTGTTGCCCTTAAAAGGTACGAACGGCACAACCGGTTCATCATCTTCCTCATCCACTTCATCCTCATCGTCGTCATCATCGTCAGCGTTAACAGTCACGGGCGTCTTATGCGTTTTCTTGGTATGATGCACCTTTGGTCGGGATGCTTCCGTGGCAGTAAACGGCGGTTGCGCAATTTCTGTAGTTAACGGAATCTGCTCCAATTCGTGATGTCCCTGTAGGAATAATATAGATCTCCATGTTGTATTTTAGAGAGAACTATTCACTAAATAGGTCGATATTTATAGTCTTACAAAAGACTTTATTTCGTCAATATAAACGTAAACTAATCTTATAATTATAAACGTGATCGAAGCATATAAAATTGATCTTGCCACAAATTATGGATTTACTATATATTTCCGTTTTGCTTTGAAGTTTCATTTAAGAATCACTTTTACATATACATATATCTAATATAAACCCCACCAAATCATTGTACCTGAGGGGTCAAAGAATCCTGATGATGATGGTAATGATAATGCGGATCGCCAGGATGAAGCTGTTCCTCCTCATCGTAACGATGCTCGTGATGCTGCTCCTCCTCATGGCGATGCACCTCGTTTCGATGATGATGATATTCGCGTTCCTGCTCTTCAAACGCCGGCGCTGCCTGTGCCTCGGCGCTGGACACTTCCTCGGTTGGTTCTGGGCCACCCTTGAGATGCGGTGTGTGCACACCACCGAAGAAAGCTTCGCCACTCACAGCATTTCCTTGTGCGAAAACGCCTGTTGCCTGGTCGCCGTTATTTGTGCGACGTATCGGTCTATAGTAACCGGTGAACATCATCGTTCTGTGTGGATAAGGGCGCACGGCTGTCCTCTTTTCTCTCAGAAACATTACAGGATTGCCGTAAGTATCCAGCGTCACAGAAACTGTAAATAATACAAATTTTTTATTTAATAATAAATAGGTGTATTATATTATTTTTCATAAATCTTTAGCTTTGTTTTGGAGAAACAGATCTTTATATATCTATTAATCGAACATTAACAGAATAATTATTGCTACTTGCATTTGAAATGATCGGGATGTATTATTTATGACATAATTTTATTGTATTGTTAATTTTTCTACTAATTACGTAACATCTAAGAGAGTTGGAAATCTTTTTATAAGGACAGTTTCTTATACACTGTTCACAAAATGTGATTTTTAAAAACTTTAAGAGATGCTTCAAATTAGAAGTATATTAGCTTTCAGCGCTTACTAGGCTCAGTCGGAATCACCCTCGACTCCGCTATTGCGACCGACGCCATCGCAATTAGAACAAAGCTAACGTAGTTGACCATTCTCTCTCTAATCTTAACCCGAATTCTTTCGTGACGATTCTTTTTCGACTCTGATCATTCGTTTCTTTAGAAATCCTCCAGGAAGTACCGACTTTTTCGTGTTTTAGCGACCTTCGATGGAAAATACGGATAATTAAGCGGTACACTTCCACCGATCTTGCCGATCTTGATGCACCAACTTTTTGCACGACGCTGGTAGTCTTTACCGTCGCAATAGCTTTTATACCAAGAAGCACACGGACATGCAGGACAATGGGATGGGTAGGTACCTTGATATGGGGGTATGGAATGGGTCGGACCTATTGGTGGATACACAGGGGATACGGGATGCCCCACCAGCCTTCGTCAAGTGGTCTCTTATACGGTCGGGATCGCGGTAAAATAAGCGCACGCACCGTCAAGTTTTACGTGATCGTCATGACCGATGCGAAACGTGAATTAATTGTGATTCGCGCCGATAACAATCTGGATTCGCGGGATCGGACCGATATGAGGAATCGCGATGATCTGTCGATCTGGTTGTTCTATGCATGTAAATGACATGGAATTATTGATGGATATGCACCACATATATCTAAAAGAAAAGTTCTAGATAATCATTATATGCGAAAAAATGACCTTATTGTACCGCATAAATATTCGATTGCATATGAAATGTCTATTGTTTCGATAAACTCATTAACATTTATAACGTTTATAATAAGGTCCAATAAATTAGGGGAGAATGGATTGTGAATTTAGATTGGTACATACTGATTTGTGGTACATTTTTTATCAGTTATATGTTCTCTTATCTATTCAATCTATTTATCCTATCTTTTTTGAATGACCATGGTCAATCAATGAAAGAGGACATTGAACGATTCATAAATCCTGAATCACAGAAAGAATCAGGTTGGTTCGAGGCGTTTGGCTCATGACTGAAACAATGTGTTTGTAATGAATTCGCTTGGGAAACGGCGAGAATGTGAATGGGCGATGGTTGACGAATGTCGTAGAGGGCCGATGGCTCTTCACTTTCCCTCTTTCGCGACGTAAGTTACTGAGTCACCCCGATCAAGACGCGATAGAGGAATCTAACGTGCCAGACAAACAGACTCGCGGGCAGCTTCATGCATTTTCAATCGATCTAAAAATATACACGATCTGAGAATCGAAGGATTTTATTTGCGTTTGCCGTTTTCCTCATGCCCCTTCTGAGAAAGTAAAGTAGCAATAAAATTAAAAGATCGATAAACGTTGTTTATACAAATTATCATATTAATTAAACGTTTGTATAACATAGAATTATATAAATCAAAATTCAAATTTAAGCCAAAATAACGACCGCGCATTTGCAAAAACTTGTGTACCTATAATCAAATGCAACCACAAGAAAGTCGAGTCAGTAAACTTTATTAAAAGTTATGAGGGATGCGCCGTTGCATTCGTCACAAACATAAAATGTAAATAGCAGCAGGGACACCCAATGAGAGCACGTCGCCTGTGTAGGGATCAGATAATACCGCGTCTGCTTTTGCAGCTGAAGATGATGAAGCGTAGTTGAAGGGAGACTGACATCAAGACGGATCCGACTATGTTTTACTATTCCAGACATGACAGCCACGGTCACCACCATTGGACTCTTACAGACTTCTTGATCATCCCCGAAGAATTATCGTCACCTCTGACCAGCCGTACCCGTTCGGACGAGTATGACTGACATAATATTAATTCTAAGAAGTCACACGTGCGGTCGTAGGGAGTTACGTCAAACTCGCATCATTATCGGTGGATGGATCCGGTACCTTTGCATAATCGTTTGAAACCGTTTGTTCAGCTGTTCTAAGGAGAGACCTAATATTACACAATGGAAACTTTTTTTATAATGTGCGATTGTTAAATATTTTCATAAATTAATGTATTAGAACATTTTAACCTTTTATTGCATTGATAAAATGTCCTTTGTGTTTGTGTCTCCTTATTGTAAATTATTTACCCTTTATCGTGTGCAATTATATTATATTAATAATACTATTTACAAAAAATGCATAAGAGTAAAGGTAATTATTTTTCAATTATAAGTGGAAATTAGATCAGAATAAATAAAATAAGAAAAAGAATTTTACTTTTTAGTCTAGCAATAAGTGGATTTTTTGGAGCTTAATATAATATTAATATAATAAATTTACAAACACACATTTTTCAGTTCTATGAACTGTTTATATTTATTGTACATATGTAAATGAATATATATGACAACATTTATTAAATTGTATAACAGCAATTGGTAAATAAGATCATATTTAACGTTCAATTCAAAAGATTACGTCAATGATTACCTTCGTTCTTGTCCTTGAAAAAATCATTTTTGTTAAACATGAGTCAAGATTAAATATTTATTTGTTGTATCTGTACTAAGTTGAAGTTATTATATAACGCGTGATTCAGTGGATATCAAGAATCGAAGAATTGCTTGTAAATTTCGTATTTGCATTTGCGAATTAATTCGGCGATTGCGATTCCTTAGCTTGCAGTAGGAACGTCTCTAGTATATGAATCCGGAGAACTGTGCGACGCTGATGTGCTACGGAGATTGATTTTAATGCCCTCCCAAAAGGAAGAGGCAGCGATGTATAAAAATATTCCGGGGGGAATGATGTACGAATTTTGCGATACCAACTGCGATACGCCTACCTTCTGTCAGACACGCTACTTTTTGATCCGTCTGGTCACGCTCAGAAATACGATATGCGTGACTTGGAAAGCGGTGCGATTCGGGATTGATTCATGAAATAACGCGAACTCACGATATAACGTCTGCGATACCGGAATACGAGCACAAGAATCGAGCCGCTTATATCTGACAGATGTGAGTTAGAATAAATATAAATGTTATTAATACCAGTAGAAAGCCTATAACAGTTTAGCACGAATCTTAGTTGCTTATATATAATTTCGCGTGAATTTATACACTGATATATGTAGTCTTTCGACTCCCGGGTTCGATTCTCGGCCGAGGTAATATTTTTAGCAATAAGAAGAATTATTATTTTCAGATTTTAATGTAGTTTAACATCGATATAAGATGCCAAAAAGAGCATCAATTAATTATGAAATTGTTGATCAATTTAATTCGTACTACGATAGTACTACGGTTATAGTTTATTAGAGTTGCGTTTCAAGACCGACAATTGTTCGGCGCGCAGTTTGGAAAGACTACACATATTAGTATATAAATTCACGCGAAATTATTTACATATATAGGGGAAAGTGGGCGAATTGTGTGCACCTAAGGGATATTTGTTTTTCTGGAATGGTTTTCTAAGTTCAAAGCGATATAAATAGGAAAATAGAAACTATAAACATTCTCCTACCATTACGTATTCTTATATTGAACAGATTTTCATTCAGCAAGGTTGTATTTGGCAAAAAGGAAAAAACGGAAAAGTGAAAAAATTTGTCACGCTTCGGGTAATTGTGCTTATGAGTTAGGGAATTGTGCGCAAAGCAAAAGTTGTATAGGAAGTGAATGAATTATGTAATGTTGACAAAGAAAAAATCATAAAATACATTTATAACATTATAATATAAATATATATTACATATATTATATATATTTAGCAAAAATATAAAACTAACCTCTAATAATATTAATGCACATAGACTTTAACAAAAATACAAAATTAACCTAGTTGCTAGGTAATATTAATGGATATATGCAGATACTAAATTTTACAAAAACTTTAGTAAAAATAAAAAATTAACCTCTAATAATACTAATGCATATAGACTTTAGCAAAAATACACTCAAAAATACCTCTGCTCACAGTTGCTCGTCACGATCTGACTCTATATGAAATACGATTACTTCAATACTAGTTAACCAAACTTAATAAATAATGGGTAAAAAAAGGCGCACATAATAACGTACTTTAATAACGTATGCAACTTTAAACCAACAAATTAAAAATACGGACTTACCACCTTATTTTCTGAATGCTGAACAAGAAAATGTATGTTTTCACTTTTTTGTCTTTCACTGTTTATCAACGTACTAGGTCATATCTTTTGTGGTTATAACTGAAGAGGACGACATTCTGCGTAAAAATTTCATCACGGTGATGTCTCCATTTATCGGCAAAGTACCAAACCAGGATGCGCACAATTACCCGCTGCGCACAATTCGCCCACTTTCCCCTAAGTAACTAAGGTCCATGTTAGACTGTTATAGGCTTCGTATTCGTATTAATTATGTTATTACATTGGCGGTCTTTAGAATTGAATATTGTATAAATATTATATGTTAATCTTTTGAGAATCCATAATTATATTAAAATTTGTCAGCTTTCAATGCGTCACAACTGAGCTATTATTTATAAACTTAATAAGAGATAAATCGTTGTACTGTATACAAATTTATTCATGATTCTTGCTAATAAATTTTTAGCAAATTAATATTTTTGTCGTCTAACAACAGTATGTCATAAATAAATATAGATACAATACATAGTTTTTTTCGCACATGAACAAAACTTAAGGAATTTAAAGATAAATAAGAGAAATCCTTTTTCTCTCTTTTCTTTAATATATGTATTGAAATGTACAATTTAAATAATAATTATTATTTAATAATAATTACTATTAGTATTATTGATTATAATATTGATTATAATCAATAGACCGGATTTCAAGTAGCACGTGGTTGGTTTGGAACAATGCTGAACGAGTTCAATGACCATGTATACTACATCTGAAACCGATTTGAAAATAAGGCATTTTTATAGGCACGAACAGAAAACAGGTGCGTCTAGTACCGTTGAATCACAATTATTTTGAGTCTTCTTTAAAATTCGCAATGCATACCAGAAGTGTATAACATGTAAAACTCGATCGTAAAAGACATAGAATTACGAAATCTAGATATGAAATGCTTTTATTTATTAATTGCGCATCTAAGATCATTATAGCATAATTCTTTTACCGTAAATAATTTTTGCATTGACTCACAAAACGAGAGATGTGCGTATCATTTTTATAAATGTTTATGCAATAATTATTTATAAAGATTTACTAAAATAATTTTAAACGCAATATATTTACAAGATGATGGTTTAAATGATGTAGTTTAAATAATCCTATAGTTCTTATTATTTTACTATATTTGTGATGGAGCATATTACTTTTTTCGCTAAGTTCTGTAAAGTATAAATTATATTACTCTTACAATTGTTTGTTTACTTGTTGAATAAATTCAACAATGAATTCATATCTCGTGTACAAAGCCAACTCTCTTCATCGCGGAATTAAAAGCAGAAATCCCAGAATTCCCAGGATTTCAGCGGTACACTTGACTCCTGCTTTTGCGAATGTCTGCGGTTTTGCCGACGGAATCTCATTTAATGCCATTACGCAGGCTGAATTAAGATTAGGCTACGTCGAATTACACGTGCTGTGCAACAGCATACGTTGATCGGCTCACGTGCGACAAGCCGTCGAAGACGTGAGACATACAGATCGTACTACTTTGGTAGCCTTGTCTAACTCGAAATCTTGTCGAACGATCGACTGGCAAGTGATGCTGATTAATTCGTGACGCATATTAAATCGATGGGCGAATTTGTCGCCTATCGCTCGCGCTCGGTTTTAAAGGGATTTGAAGGGATTAAGTTAAACGCAATTAATAAGAGAGTAACAAGAAAATCTCTCGAATTAATATCTTTAATTTAAAGCAATGCGTATTTATTTTTTCTATATAGATGTTAAAGAGTTTAAAATTTTTTTTAAAAACGCCTTTGTAGGTATGTGATTGAAATTAAAAGCTTTAGAAACTTGTGCACCTCCAGCTTCAACAAAACATCATTTTAAAATACATTATCTCAATGCACATCTAGATATTCACAATCTTATTTAGAAACCAATCACGAAGAGTCCGGTAAGTCCGGTAAATCCGGTAAGCATAGCGAGTTGAAAGACCGCGTAACATCTCGTCTATGGATTGCGTTTATTTTGCAAATTTTCCAAATAAAACGGACGAAAGTCGTGCTGTATCGAATCATATAGTATAGTACGTGTTGACTTAAACGTGTATCCTGTTCAGTGGCGTAAACAGGACGAAAAGATCGAATCGTGGGAATTATGAAAAATTTTAGAAATAAAATAAATATATTATATAGTATTATATATATATAGTAATATATATAGTATTTACTTTAATTAAAAATCAAGGATGAAAAATGTTTTGCATATAGATAGTTATACTTAATTGTTTACATTAAAAAGTCTGATGTTATGCAGATCTTAAAAGATTTGTTTTCTAAATTGATTAAATAATTGTTATCAAAATGAAAATTGTGCATCCTCTAAATAATATCGCTAAGTAATTCTTGAATTTTTTTATAAATCTTTAAATTCGGTAAAACGAAAACAAAACGTCGTCCGTTTTCATAGTCAACCCGGTCAGCCCAGTCTTCTAGCTGCGTCACTGATCAACGTCAATGATCAACAGTCAGCAGATCGACGATGGATAATCGCGTTTGGGATTTAGTATCTAGCTTTCCTGGGAAGATATAAAATAGTTGCTGCAGGTGCACCGTCAACCGCAATATAAAGCCCGCGTGTAGGATATACGCAAACGGTATACACATACAATAAGACCTACGGATTTTGCATCACGATAGAGGTCTGATGCAAATGCGAGATCGGGTCGAAAACGAAACACCTGCACCGGTCCATTCTCCTTATTGCCTGAGGAAATTGATCGGCTGGATTTGTATTCACATCGTGGGATGCTACTTTCGGCTTGGATCGACGCGTGAGATCAAGATTACTTCAAGTTTAACACAAAAATTATGCACATTGCAATCTGACGACAAGCTTTTCATTAACTAAATGATTTCTTAAAATATTAACAATTTACATAATTGATTAAATTTATTTATAAAAGTCCAAAGAATGTGCTCCTATATAATCAATATCGTATTATTTTGATTAATTATAGCATGTACTTATCGTACTGTAACGTCACAGCAGAAGTATGACGAACGCGAAATAACTCGGCGTGTCGAAGAATTTAACCACGAAATCATCATAAAATAATATCTATGACTTTCATTAAATTCTTTTAATGTTCAGAATGCGAGATTTTCCTATTATGTTCATAGCAAACGACCGACTATTTGCAAAGTTATAGCTTAACCGTAAATTAAATTTTAAGAGTTTCCGGCACCCAGTTGATTCAAAGAAAAGTCGAGATTCTTTTTGCGTTACGTACATAAGAAAATAACAAATGCGTAATATAATTTCATTCTTTAATTTGCATGACAAGAATTTGCATTCAACAACTCATTTTGTATTATTACTGTCCATGCTTATTACAGATAATGTGAAGATTGTAGCTATAATAAAATGAAAGGATTGCAATGCGTGTATCTGCAGACGAATTTATGAAAGAAGTAATTATGAAACGCATGTGTGTGAAAAAGATGTTAAATCGAAAAGCTATGAAATTCTGAGAAAAATTCAAATCTAAAGGTCTATGAAATCTAACATCGATTATGAAGACAAGGAATTGTATATTTTATTATCGCAAAAGCAAGGATAATAGATGATAAATCTCATTACGATCTTCACATTTTTATCTTTATGTTGTGAAACAAATAATTAGTGATTTTATTATAACACATTATTAATTTCAATCTAAAATTAATCGAAGAAACGGAAAGAATATTACGCGAATGAATGAGCTTGGAGATGAAAAGCTGGTACATAAATGATGTGTTTTGGACGTGCGTGTCACGTGCCGTGGGTGCATCGCGTGGCGAAGTGCATCGACACGATGCATAGCGATTGTGCTAGCGGCTGTCTTTTGAGGGCGAGCTGCCATATTTCAGCCAACCGATCTTTTTTTCGGCTCGCATCCGAACGCGGAATGCCTGCCAATTGGCTAACCATTGCGGCGGTCGTATTGTGAGACCATGACGTACCGTCGTCAATAAGGATATATTCGTTAAAAAATCGTATTCAAATTGTGTTTGTCTCAGCACACATATCAAGAAAATTTACTCTATTATTTTCCTTGAGTCTAAAAACAACTGTCCTGTGTTAACGATAATAGTATGCAAAGATATGTGTTAAAATTTAGAATGATTACTTTATTATAATTGAAAATTTGGATATTAATAACATATTAACTTTATATTAAATTAAAAGAGATGCATGATTTTGAATATTATACATATATATTTATAAATTTTTATTCTAAAATAAATATCAAATAGTATTCAAATTTGGGAAGGTGCGTCTTGTTTTATGTAAAATATGGATTTGAAAAAGTCAAGAGAGAAGAATAATTTTGCGAGTGCGCAGTGATAAAGCTGGAAGTGTTATGAAACAGAAAAATTTTATTATTCTTTTTGTACATGAACCGTGGCCTAAAAGTTCATCCAAAGAAGTGTGATCACAGATGAGGGTGTGGAGGGTCGTGCGGTTGTCCTCGGAGTATAAAATTTTCACCGTTTCCGAGATTTCAGCAAGTATTCCGCGACGCCCAGATCCAGATACCTGAAATTGTTAGATCATTTAAACACAATTAATATTAAGCATTATAAAGACGAAAATCTTCGATTTAAATATATCGATTGGAACAATATATCGATTTAAACAGTCCTCTCTTTTCAACTAATTGCTTTTAAAATTAGATACATAAAACATGTTTCTTCATTTTTGTGATTTAATTGGTTTAGTGCAATTAACATTTTTTCAAATTACATCATTGGACGAGAATTGTTCAGAGAAATAATTACTCAGTTTTACTTTGCAGTTCAGTAAATAATAATAAAATGAATTCGCTGAAGATTTAATAAAACAGCAAAGTATTATTAACTGATATCATCTAAAATTATTTAACTTTCTTTGAAGTTAATCATATACGTATACATGCATACATATATATAAATAAATGCTCAAAATAATTTACATTGTAATTTAACTGGCATTAATACTTCTGCATTTATACAGTAGACTTCAATTGATAATTGTTGATAACTCAATTAACAAGAAAGACAGTTGTTTATTAATTTACCTCCTTCGCGTTGTTATGCCACGTTTCTCCCTTTTTTCTGGCGTTATACGGCTTCCATCGGCGAAAACGAGTCTGGACGCAATTGCAGTCGGTCTTTCCGGAGGACCAGTAGTTGCTAACGGCACATTTGATAACAATCTTTTGCCCTGACGATTTTCTTTTGATTTTCTTCTAACGTTTAAGTCCGACGATACGATAACTTCATCAAACGTTTGGCCAAAAAGTGCTGTGCAATTAAAGAGAAAGTATGATAAATTATTTAACAAGTTACTCTCTCTTAAAAAAATATAATTTAATATATATCCAATTTCTTTAAATTTTTAGATAAATGTTGCTTTTATAAACAAAGAGATTTTAAAATGAATTTTTTATTTCTTAAATTTTTTTAAAGCAGAAAAAATGTAAAATTTATTATTATATACAATTATTTTATCTTTGCTTTATGTACAATTTATATGTATATTTGCACAAAAATATGATAAAAATCTTCAAAGACTTTTTAAGAAACATTTTTTATTGTTTTACTTACATTTTTCGTCAGATGCCGTCTCTTGAGCATTGGTTATGATACAGATTGAAGTGAGTAGTAAAAGGGCCAAAATTTTAATCATTTTGTAACGGGAATTTTAATATGTCCAAAGATCGAAATTTTTGTTACCCTGTAAAGTGAAGAAACGAAAATGACTGGTGAGAAATAAATTCGACAATGCTTTCGATAATATTTTCTGATACAATCTATTCTATATACATTGCCGACTTTTTCACACATACATAATGTAAATAGAGATTATTACTAACGTTTATAATAATTTAAACTGTTATCGAGAGACGGTGGTATCTCGCACTAACATCATGCGCAGCGACATGTCAGCACGATTATTAATATTTACTATATTTATCTAATTAATACCTAATTATTTCATCATAGAACTATTTTATCGTTAATATGTATATGAAATAAAAAATAATATATAAAGCAACAAATTCTTGAAAAATTGACTTTTTATTCTTCCAAATACACACACCACACACACACACACACACACACACACACACACACACATGTATAGATCATTTACATATTAAATCTACTAGATACAATAGCAAGACTTTCGACTACAAAAAATTATACTAACTGATTACTGTTATATTTGCCTGAATACTCGGGCATTCTAAACAGCCGTTAACTTCAGGTGGATTTGTTAAAAGGCCTTCGATGATTTCGCAATCACCATTCGTACGAACACGAGTTTGAAGAATTCGAAGTTACTAATTGAATCACTTTCTAGAGCAGTCAGTATTGGTAGAATCTTACGTAAAAGCAATGATTATGCAATTCATTGATGTTATCGCAATTGATTACTTTGTAGTGTAAATATCTTATATAATTAAATATTAAAGTTAATAATCTTCGAAGAATATTAATGTTATAGAAAATCGGAGCAGTTAGAAAGATATTGTATATAAAAAGGATTTCAAAAAGATTTCTTTAATTTAAAGTAAACAATTTAATTGTATTTGAAATAAAATAATAGCACGGGCATACTGCAGATCAGTATAATGGTCTAAATTCGTATGCATTTTAAATAGTTAATTAACTTTCTCTTCAATTAAAGTTTTCTCTTACAAAGTGAAAGCCAACTTCTTTTTATTGTAATTATTAATAGCGCTCGTGTCGTTTTCAATTTAATAAACATATTTATGCGCCATATGGATTGGAAAAAGAAGACGTATATGTATCGTTTGAAAAAATAAGTCGTACCGAGTTCAACACTACGATTAACTCTTATCACTGCTTCGCGCGTCATCCTCGCCTTCGACCTTGCGAAATGACAGAATAAGCCTCCTTATAGAGCCTCGGCGCAGTTTCACTTACTTGTATTGTGGACCTCGGACTTAACACTTAAAATACTTAGCAGTACGTATCTCGACTTACCGGCGATAAGTTGAGGATATACTTTCCGAGTCGACAACCGCACGAGAAATGCGAGCATAATGACGCGGGAGCCTTCAAGAGAGCATCGCGGATTTGCTATAATGTGTGGAAAACAGGAACAGACTCATGGGTACCACCAGGAGGAGGTGCTTTAAAGGCGTCATATACTGTAGTCTGTTGCACCGGCCGGACCACTTTCTATTTCATTTTTTTTCTCTCAAACCTCTCCCCTTCTGTCTCTCTCATTTGATCTCTCCTTCTGTTTATCTGAACGACTCCAGCACTCTGTCTCTCTCTTTACTTCAGACGGAGAGACTAGTTTACCGGCTGGCAGGGCCGTAGGTGCCCAGGAGCGGCTAAACAATGGTTAACGACAGTACAGTCCTTTAACGAGTCTCTTTGATGCATCTCGGGTATCGTCAATGTCATTTCTTTCAGGGTGGACCCCACTACGATCTAGAAGTGCCAATTTTAATCAAGAATCGGCAATGATCCTTCTAGAAAAGAATTTTTATCCTACATAAATCGAGAGATATTCCTTGATTTAAGTCAGATCTCATGTTAATGAGATGATGAAATCAAGTTACTCATGAATTTATATTTATTGTACTTTAGCAAAGAGTTGAAGTCGGACTGTAATTTCTTGAAACCGAGGTGATTTCGGGGCGCAAAAGATAACACATTTAATGATCTTCCGTAGTTCATAAAATAACAGGGTACCTCATCCAATAAGCTGTAATTAATATCACAGTGGATTTTTAACGAGATAACGTAATTTCTCGAATGTTCATTACTCTCCGTTTTCGATCATAATACGCGGATATTTTTGTCGTAATTATAATTATACATAAAAAAAAATAAAGATTAATTAACGTAAGCATACAAATTTCCGTTACAATTAAAACTGCATTATTATTTCATGAAACGATTGTTATATACATCATATAATATATAAATGGCTTCAAGAGAAAGGATTTAATAGGATTAAAAAAAAAGTTTCCATTTTATTTTTTTCACAAGTTTTTTAATTTTTATTCGTTTACTATTTTTAAATATTATAATTACTAAACATTAATTATACTAGTAGAGATCATTGGAATTATGAGACTGATTCTTCGATATTTTTTGCTAAATAAAATATAAATAAACTGTTTCTTATCGAAGATTCACGATTTTCTTCGACGAGCGCGTCTTTTGCCATCCATCCTCGAGACTCCTCTTGGTTCTCCGGGGAGAGAAGAATGAAGAGAGTATCTCGAAACGGAGGATGCTGCGTCGGTGAAGATCGCGTGTGCGGTTCGTCCGGTCATTGCACGGGGCTTTTCGGATCTCGATTTCAGGGGCCTTCGCTCTTAACAGGGCCCTCCTCCCTTCGGCTTCCTATCCCTTTGTGCCGTTTATCCAGCGACCCTCCGTCTCGCGGCGTCTTCTCCCCACTTCGTCGCTCTTCGTGGTTCCTTCATCCTTACTCTTCTCTCGTCAGATTTCTCCGTCTCGCTTGTTCATGCGCGAATCGCGGCGCTATGTCGCGACATTTTGTCGGTTTTATTTTGGAGAACATCTGGTGGCTGGCATGCGGACAAAGAAAACTTGCTCGCTCAGGAAATCCTCGCGCAAGAGGCAAGAGGGTGGCTCACGCACGCGGTTAGGCTTATTTACTTGCTCCTAGTGAGTGACGTAGAATGTTTGTAAACAATGGGCCCACAATAATGGCGGAGAGACGATGATGGTGAAATAAATTAGGGGTGATTCGAGGCTGCCTAGCTGCTCCTTGAAGCTGCGGAGAATGGGAAATGTTTAAAGTACTAAAATAATAAGTATTATGTTTGCTTCCATTAAGATGGTTATTAAACCAGTTACACAAATAGAATTATTTAAAAATAGTAAAGAACAAGAAAGAATTCGGATAAAATTAAGAATTTAATCTACTGCCTTGTACTAACTTCGACTTTGAAACGATGAGACAGCAGCAAAAATACTCGTGCTTTAAAAAAAGATATGCTATGTAGAAGAGCAATTTTTCTTTTTAACATATTCGGTTGAGTCATCTTTAATAAAAAGAGGTAAGCCTTTGGCTATCTTTTAACTATGTTTAACGATTGTGTAGCGAAGGTTGCGTCAACACAGGATTACATACCTATATGTTTAAAATCGCATTAAGAAAACAGGTAAGACATCATTGTTTCCCGATTACAGTGCAGCGTAATAAAACGTTTGCGCGGAGTTATGCAAAAGGAAAAAAAATTGTTCAAGATATGACTTGCAGGAGCAATTTTAAAAATCCAGAAATAATATCAAACTACATGGAATTAATTAAAAAAATAATTCAAAGAGAATCGATCCCTCCAAAGATTTAAACAAAATAATTTCAATATACACAGCTCGGATCTTATGAAACGCATCGTTAGGTTCAGAGTTAAAAAATTGGTATCAACTTGTCATGCTTGTTTTCTATACATTGGCAATCCGAAACGATCCGATTTAAACTCGCTCGCTCGATCCCCAAGCTCTCTGACTCCCTTCGAACGAACAATGGCCATTTACTTGCATGTCCAAGCGTCGCAAGTGTGTGCATAATCGACACTCCGATTCGCGTGTAGGTGCATCTCTCGGGAGACGAAAACAGACCGGTTCGTCGCGCCGGGAGAGAGAGAGGAGCCGTCGTACCTAAACTACGGGCTCCAAAACAACAATATGGCGTCTGGCCGTCCCTTTAAAACGAGTTAATCCGTCTGTCTGGCCGTCTGCCGATTGCCTGAGAACCAAGAAGATTCATTTCCCCTTTGTTCATTCTTTTTCACACGTACCCCGAAAGGGCCGTGTGCCTCAATGGTACAATGCGCGAACGCCGCGCCAGCTCACATTCGCGGAGCCTTTCCGGGCAGGTCCCACAAATGTACACACACACACTCGCACTCAAATATATTTAAACACACACACACACACACACACACACACACATACACATAAATGTACACATGTACATTTGCACGGCTATAATCGCCGTTCTCTCGAGTATATATACGAGTGCATACTCCGACGAAAGTGAAATACGTCCGTATTTCCCCGACGAAGATTGTTGCGTCTTCGGGGCCCGCCATAGGGCCCGCCGCGCCGGACAGATGTTTCAGGCTCGTTTCATCCGCGTTGGGTCAGCGCAGCGCGGGGTGTTAGGGGGCACAACAAGATCGCGGTAATATAATGCGAATCGCGGATTCCCGGACCCGACCTCCGGGCCCCTCGAGTTCGTTGACCTATGCCTGAGACGAGTTCAGCGCAATTTCGTGGGCGGCCGCAGCGTATAATGCTGCAGCGCAACATTCTTGGTCTTTAACCCTTCTTAGAATGCGAAAGACGTGATATTATTATACTTCTCGGTATACTCTATGAATTTTGCCCGATATTAATATAATATTGTTATAATAAGTTATACAATTTAAAATTTAAAAGATATACATTTTAACTTTTTCCATAAAATCTGAACAAGCAATAAAAATGTTCGTAATAAAGAGTAGTTACATCTTGTGTAAAATATATATTACAAATGCACAAGTTTTCATTTTCTGTTTTTCAAAAGGAAGAAGATATAATCCATTTATGATAACAATATGATTGAAATAAAAGTTAATCAATTGATATATATATATATAAGATTTTTTGATAATATAATATTTGATAATATATATTTTACGATAATTATAAATAATTAGTTACATTATTTAATTTCCGTGTATTACTCTTTTCTTTTGTCATAACAATGTGCGAATGTAATAAAATAAATGATAGAATAAACTGTTTATATATGTATATTAACACAATAGCAAATAATCTGATTTAGATAAATATTTAATTAAATATACATACGAGTCTCTCTCTCTCTCTCTCTCTCTCTCCCTCTACAGTGTATTAGGCTAACTGTAAGATCTAACCCAATGCTTACGTTTCAAAAATTCAGAATCCAGTTTGTCCTGACGATTGAGCAGTGCTGAACGAGGCTGAGAAAGGCCCGATGTTAAAACTCGCGCTCTGTGAATTCGCCTCGCTATGTCCTCCACCATAAGGACCACCTCCACTTACAGATCCTGCTGATGCTGAGGCAAAGGACGCTCCTTGTCCATGGTGATGGCCGCCGTAGTCCGGTTGCCATCTGTGTGAATCGAAAGGTAAAATGCAAACGGTTATTTTGCACATTTCAGTTCACAAATACTTGTGAAAAACTACAGATTTTTTTTTAACTTATCATATACAAAGAAATGATAAAATAATTTAAATTGTTACGTCAACATATAAAACAGGTTACGACTATTGTTCTTTAATCAAATAAAATAATATTCTACACGTACCCTCCGTATCCTCCACCACATCCATATCCCCCACGACATCCATATCCTCCAATGAGACCGTGTGGCCTATGAGGTCGAAATGGTTTATAGTGATGATATTTTCGTTTATTTCCATAACGGAAATAGTACGCATCATCATAATCATTGTAATCATAATCATTGTAACCACCTAACAAACCGAATTGCGGTGATCTTTGCTCTCTCGTAGTGTCTAAAGTAATATAAGTATTTATTCCGTTATACATTAATATTTAAATAATATGCTAGTTAGATATTAATATTTATAATAAATAATATTTTAGTTAGAGATAAGTATAATGCATAACTTTCTCTACAAGAAGAAATAATCTAAAAAAATTAAGAAGTGGTGTAAACATCATGTAATTGAAAATGCATAAATTTTTACACTTTTGTTAAAATAAAAATGGTTTTTTAAATAAATATTTTTTTAAACAAAAGATGTGTTCGTTATAAAAAAGATCTTAATCCATCAAATTTAAATTTTTGATTACCATTTTCGGAGAATTCGTTTACAATCGAGGCGACGGGATCTAACACATCAGAATTGTCTATCTTTTCCATTGGCTTACTAAATGATTCTCTTAGAAAAATTGCGCTAAGCGCTGCTATTAAAAGTAAACTTCTCATCGCGAAACGGAAATGTCACTGTTACTTGTTAAACGTCTAGGAAACGATTCAAAGCTGATCGTTCGTTTCACGTGCTTTTATATCCTTTCACCGTTGAAATTCAAGGAAAGTCATCCACAATTTCACAATGTCGGCAACTCTGAATGTTAAAAAGCGGTCATTGGTCTTCAAAAAGTAGACGACCTTCCGTTTCAGGGACGACCGGAAGTAGGCCGAAGACATAAACGAAATCCTCACTTCGATGGATAATATTGACGTAAGTTTGATTTCGACCGTGTGTCCGACAGTATTACATACTTAAGTTTGCTCTCGTGTTATGTACACATCTACTACATACCTACGTTTCTCGTGATTCAAGAATAAAAGATGATCTCTTCTCCGCACTGTCTTTTTTTTTAATTTCAGCATTACTATTTACTAATATAATGTAATATAATATTATAAGTTTCCATATTTAGAAAATATAACAGGACATATAACGTTTGATTCAAAATTTTTTATATTTTGGTAGTTATGCACCTCCCAAAAATAGACTTTGGTGGCTCGGGATAAGAGACTTGTAGCGTCTCTCAGTTTTTGAACATGGCCAGAGACGCTACCGCGTCTCCTGATAATATATGCATCATTTATTCGTTAAATGTTCACGCAATTTAAGAGAAAGAATTAAAGAAAGCATATATTTTTATTTATATATATATTGTATTAAAATTTAAAATATTAATTGAGTGGTCGACCTTTCGTTGATGTCCAATGAATGAGAGGAAGTAGACTGAAGATAAACACATGCATGAATTAAGTTGTTACAACATATCTTAACATGTCATAATTTTGATCACATGTCTTGATCCAAAAACATTACACGCTTACTTAGGGTTTGAACAGAGGATTGCCGTAATATATTAGCGTCGCAAGCGATCCGTATTTCTTTTTCTTTTTTCGATAATTTCGGTTCGAAACTTATCAGCTCGGGGCACGGCTCGGCTCGGCTCGAGACTGATCGGCTCGCGGCTCGGCTCGGCTCAAGGTTCGGCCCGATAGTCTAGACGCACCTTTAAAAGATTTTTTCAGGATAATTAACAAGATGATTTTTGACTTACTTACAAACGATTAGATTACTTACTTTTACTTATATAGCACGCTATCAAGAGACATAGTGATGTCCATTAATTCCAACGTCATACGCCGAAGCTTGTGCATTGCTTACGTCTATAACTTAAATATGTCTTAATGTGTTACGGCAAACCTGTGATCAAATCCTAAAATTTATATATTTTGTGTATATATTTCTTATAATTTTCAAAAGAAATTAAAACTATTTTTTTGTCAGAATTATTTCAAAACTCACTTTGTGAAATATTAATAATAAAAAAATTTTGCGCGCGTATCCTTAATTATACTATATAAATTACATTTATATTTGATTTTATACTAGAATATTATAACTATAAAAACGTATAAAATTAATTATAATACTATTTAATAATATTTATGAACCAAGACAAAACTATTCAAAGAAATTCATTTTACATTCGAGAAACACGTATGTAACAATAATAGTTTATTATACTTTTATTTTAATGATGATTTAAGATATGCAAATAATATTTAAAATCTGTTTACGAAAAATTTCTTTTGCATTTTCGAACTTTTTACATAAATTTAATATATATTAATTATATTTTAACAAAAAAATTATACATATACTTTATATATAAATTATATGATATATAATTATGTAAAATTATATATATATTTTTTTTATTTATTTAAGCATACATCTAGTTCTCAGTTACCACTTATTAAGTTATATACATATATATAATAATTTAAGATATTAATTATTATGATGCGTAAAAAGGAAATGAATATACAATTAATACATATATTAACTGCGACAATTAAAACGCTACGTAGAAAACATCACAAATTTTATTAAATTCTTACATGTTCACACGCTATCACTCGCTTAATAATATATTACATAAGAATGGATAAGAGCTGCTGCAAAAAGGCACGTCAAGCCCATTAAACACCTATAACGATAACGCATGATAATAAACAATAATTCTGGGAAATAGCTAAATAAATGACATGCGTAGCATAAAAAACGATTATCGATAATTACGTATTAATTGCGACAATCACGTAATAATTCACTGATTCGGACAAACATCGTACACGTCACGATTGATTCTGATGGCATCCCTTCTCTTTTTAGCTTCCTCTTTTTGTTATTCTCTTTCTTTCTTTTTCTTTCTCTCTTTTCTTTTTTCTCTGCATCTTTGCAATTCTCTCTTCCGTTTTCCTTGTTCATACTCTCGCACGTAGAACAAGTCCGACGAGTTTTTATCCCCGTTGTTTCCGACACTCCAGAGACGCCTGCCATCGTGAGAATAAGGATAAAGAGAGACGTTGCTGGTGCCAATCGTGAACGTTATTCTCTGATTTTATAAAAATATATGGGGGCGTAAGCACGCTCACAATCAATTTGATCGTCGAGTATTATACTTACGAGTAGCATAGTTGAGATCGCATTTATCCTTCGAAATCTGAAGAAGTTTTAACTTTTAATTAGAATAAGACAGACTTTTGGTTTTAATCAATACTACATAAACTAAAAAGATATTAAAAAATAAGGTAAATTAGTAGTAATTCTATTAACACCGGGTTATTTTAATCGGGATCTTTAAATTTATTTAAACACATTTGCAGTAGAACTTTTTATAATATCTTTATTACTAGATATCTCATTGACGTTTCGTGTAAATCACAGATTCAGAGTTCAAAGGAGGCGATCTACAGCTAATTATATTTAATTTAAGTACACTTATAAATATAAAAAGAGTATTAAATTAAAATTATTTATTTTAAGTATTTAAATATATTGTGTATATATATATATATATATATATATGT
>NW_017275229.1:196237-273683 GCF_001594065.2 Cyphomyrmex costatus
ATATTGTGTATATATATATATATATATATGTATATTTTAAAACCATTCTGATCACAGAATGTCTTGGATGAGTACAAAAATTATTTAGTTTAAGGCAGATATGTAATTAACCAACTAAAAAACAGGTTTGTGCCTATAAATTATATTTCTACGTTTAACCAAAAGATTTTTGGTCTTAAATTCTGATGTAATTTTTGTTTTACACATTTCGTTGCGAAATAATCAATCTGCCTCTAACACGATTCGCAATACAAATATAAATAAATAGTTGCCCTTACATATTTTCTAATAAATGCTCAATGTTTATCTATCTTCAATATTGAACTTATTTTTGATTTCGAGGAAAGCTTCAATTTACAATCACAATTTCTAAGATTACGTTCAAATTTATAACTTATGATTATAATTTAAACGTACTTATTAACAGATGTTTTATGATATGCGTACTTCTAATTTCTTAATAATTAATCGATAATTCTCGTTGCACAAGATTGAAAAATTATGTAATATTCGTACAGCATAATTAAGTTTGTTCTTGGAACATTAAAATATATTATAAATCGGAGTATTATATTGCTATTATGGCCAAGAAGACTTTCCGAGTCTTCTCGTCGGTTCGTTTCGTTATATCACAATGTTTAATTAAAGACCAGCATATCCCTAGTATCGACTGAAGCTGATGCTTGGCTTGACGCTGAACTTTTCAATCCTATTTCACCGTAAGATCCTGAAGACGCATTGCTGGACGCATCGGCTTTTGCGGATCCTGATCCGTTAGTGAAGGCCGACGATTTGCTGTTTGCTGATGCCGATCCACCGCCGGATGCAATTGCATTAGACGACGCCTGTGCGTTAGCGTTTGAGCCTACGGGATAGCGAATCATTTAATTATGATCAGTCCTGACGCCACAGCCTCCGCCATGGACAACGCTGACGCCTTGGCCTCGGGGCTTAGGTCTGTGGAAAAATGAATACGAAAATGATTGATGAATCTCCGATGGACAAACAAATGCAAATATTTATGGATGTAGAGCTTCTGATTGAGTTGCCCATCGGAGTGTAGGATGAGTCTTTTATCATTTTTGCATCCAATGGTGCTTTCGTAATCCATGAACGAAAATATTAGAAATGTGCGTGATAATGTAATACTTGGTGTTCTGTAATATAGGGACTTTGATTTTCATTGATACTGAACGATCGATTTTCTCTCTCTCTTGAGCTCTCGGTCGTTAATCGATAATGATATATGTATAAGATTAAATAATTTTTCATCTCTTATATAATACGCGAGATAAATTATGCGTTAGAAATTGTTAGGATAGAGGTGTCGTTTGTTCGATGATCATTTGATACGATGAATTTACATACATGTAATAAGATGTTACGTGTCAAAGATAAACGTCAACGAGGTATTACATAATGACGATATAACGACTAAAGGAAGTTGTGCTTGTTTCTAATAAAACAATAAATACGTTAGTAACAATTCAAAAAATTACAAAAAAAATAATAAATTCTAATATTTATGTTATTTATATTCCGAATTTTGGGATTTACTGTTAACTTAAAAAAAATTGTTCATTTAGTTTCTTTTATAGGACACTGTACACAACACAGATTTGTATGTAAAACACGTATATATACCTCCTCCGATTGATCCGCCAAATCCGCCTTGATCACCGAATCCGCTTTGACCACCATGTCCTCCGGCATGTCCTGTTCCCTTAACACCGCTTCCGTATCCACTAGGGACACCACCAAAACTTCCAGCATTAGCATTGGCATTACTATTAGCATTAGCACTAGAAGAACCACCGCCATATCCACCGAGATTCGAAGAGCCACATTGTGCACATCCACCGCTACTGTGTCCACTGAGTGAGCCTTCACCGAATCCTCCGTGACCTCCAGATCCTCCGAGAATAGTTCCATGGCCGCCGGTGGCTCCGGCATTGGCATTGGCATTAGCGTTGGCGTTAGCGTTGGTTCCGGAAGAACCTCCAGCATGTCCACCGTGAATATTTGCACCATTATTTCCAAATCCACTGTCTTGCCCACCGAAAGAGCTTCCACCATATCCCCCGTGACCTCCAGATCCACCAAAAATGGGTCCATGTCCACCAGATTCTCCGATATTAGTGACTCCGGCATTAGCATTAGCGTTAGCGTTAGCACTAGATGAACCACCGACTTGTCCTCCAAATCCATTGTAATTTGGACTAGATTCGTGATCTTTATAACCACCAAGAACTCCCGAAGATCCGCCACCGTGTCCGCCAGAGCTAATTATCGGATTTTCTTTGATCGGACCTCCTCCAAAACCACCGGATCCAGCGCCCGCATTGGCATTGGCATTGGCGTTGGCGCCAGCATTGGCTCCCGCCGTCCCGAGTGAGCCAGGGAATCCTCCGGACAGTTGTCCCGGATAGGTGGTAAGAATGCCTTCAGGTTTGTTGCCTGAAACGCTCGAACTTCCTGCATAGTTTGCTCCTCCTCCGACATTTTGGGATGCGCCACCGTTAAGGAATGGATTATTGGTGCCTATTGAATGTTGTCCGATGGCACTAGCTCCAGCATTTGAGTTAACATTGTCACCGGCGTTGCCATTGGAATGTCCGCTGGGATTTAGAAAGGGATTATTACTGCCAATTGGATTTTGGTGTCCTGATGATTCTATTGGGTAAGTGCCACCATGTTGATATCCGCCTTGTTGATATCCGCCTTGTTGATGTCCGCCTTGTTGATATCCGCCTTGTTGATGTCCGCCTTGTTGATATCCACCTGGTTGATATTCATTTTGTTGATAACCATTTTGCTGATGTCCACTTTGTTGATAACTGTGTCCACCTCCGCCATTTGTACTTGCAATTGCTTGAGCGTTAGCATTAGCATGGGCGTTAGCATTAACATTTGATCCGGCGCCATTAGATAAAAACGGATTTTGTGTATATCCAGGATGGGTTCCTTGAACGCCGCTATTTCCGTAGCTATTAGCTGTAAAGAAATGTTTTTTTAAATATTAGTTTTTTTCTCGTATTTATATAACTAATAACATTACACATATATGAAAACATGTTGCTACAGATACTAAAACTAAATTATCACAAAAATCACGAAATTCATGCTCTCAGTCTCAGTCACGCATGATTTACGTCAGATTCTTAATTTCATGTCTCTTCCATTTAGAGTGCTTGTCATTAACAGGAAAACAAGGAAAATGCATTATCAGCAACGTCATTGTTTTTTGTCATCGTTACCGGAATGTTCTATTAAAGAACGTACTGATTTTCAATTTTCAACTCGATTGTGACACAAATGCAAAAAAAAATGTCTTTCAGTTTACATATCCTTGAATACGACTTCCGTTCGATGTAAAGTCTATGCAGGATGCTTCAATTGGCGAAGCGAAAAGTACATAAAATGAGAGAGGTGCATATTAATCACATGAATTAGCAATATGCGAGGAAACAGATGAATCACAGTATTTTGTGGTCAATTGTTATCCAATTCCAATTCTGTGTTATCAGTTAATTAGCACATGATAAGATATATATGGTAAATAGTAATATATGAAGAGTAACAGAAAGGCGATTAATTATGACATTACTTTCATGAAAAATTATATAAAAACACAGTGAAGAAAATTCATGGAGCTGCCACACCAGTTAGTGCATTTAGAATCTCAACAAGACGATAATTGTGCGATGATTTTCGAGTGTGCTCGAACATGAAGTGTCACCTGGATTAGGCTTTGGCTCCTCAATGATGATAACTTCAATGGGCTGCTGCTTTGGTTTACCATAATGCTGTTGACGATGGTGTTGGTGGCGATGGGGAGGACTCGGATGATGATACGGCGGATACTGCGGAGATTCCTCGACAACGACAATTACATCTGCTTTACCAGCTCCAGGCGACTGGTGAGGTATTGAATAAGCAGGCAATGTTGGTTGAGAAAGTGGCAGCGTATTTATGGGAATAACTTCTATTTTATCTATTCCTCCGCCAGGATACTTGTTGGGAATCACATTCACGCCGCCAGTACCTAAGACGTTAGCGTTCGCGTTCGCGTTTGCGTTAGCATTAGCATTAGCATTAGCGTTGCCAATGACTTGGGGTTTAGAAGGATAATAAGAGGGACCGACAGAATACCCTCCACCATTGGCGTTGACATTTGCATTCGCATTCGCGTTAGCGTTAGCACTGGACTGAGAGCCACCATAACTTCCGTAATTCGGTTGATTGACTTGATGAGAAACGTCAGGATAATAACCGCTGTTTCCACCATTATTGCCAAAATACCCCCCAGGGTTTCCCGAAGAACCTATATTAAAAGCACGTCATTAACGTGTTAATGATAATAATAATAATGATTATAATATATGTATATATAAAAATTTAAACATAAATCTAAATTAAAAAAATGTATTCTTAAAAAATAATAAAATATACACTACAAAATTCCGTTTAACCATTTAATGAACAAGTTTGTGATCAATTTCACATATACGAACTAATAGCTTAGTTATTTGAAACACTCGAATAATAAAAATAACTCGACATGCTCAATTTCAATTTTCAGAATGTTAATTCCTGTTATTAAAGTTGAATATAGTGATAAAAGGAGATATTCGAATTATATTATTATTCCTATTATTCGAATTCGGTTATCAAAACTATTCTTCACATGTTCAGATAAACGGAATTCTCTAAATTAGTGCTATAGAGTCTACAGACAGACAGTTAAAAATGGAATTTTGAATTTTGTCAAGACGTCTTGCTAAAAAACTTAAAAAGTCATAAGATCTCCAAGATATAAAAGCACGGAATATTTGAATAGTATTTTAAAGATTCACATGACAGTATACGTATATAAATAAAAAATATTTTAATATATTATAACTACAAAGAAACATGTTGGAGATATGTTTCCAAAGCATTCGCGAAAAAGTTCACAACATTCAAAATTTTAAAATTTCCCGTAAACTTTGGTTATTGTTTGAGTTACTTTAATTGTCATAACATTCATTTATTACGCGTTTTACAAAAGTTTAAAATTATAGCAATATGTGTTATGTACACTAGGTACGCGAGCCCACCTTGTACATTAGCATTAGCGGATGCTTGCGCGTTCGCGTTCGAACCACCGTATCCTCCATATCCGTCAGCATGAGCATCCGCTTTGGCTGAAGCTGAAGCTGAGCCACCGTCGCTGTTCGCCGACGCCGATGACACAGCTGAGGAGTATCCACCGCCGATACCAATAGGTCCGATATTTAGACTTCCTCCCAATGCCTGAGCATTGCTGCTAGCGTGGGCACCATTACCTTTAGGCCTGAATATTCCCAATGGATCCAGCAAACTACCAACGTTCCCACGGATCAAATCTAAGCCTAACACACCTTCGGAAGTGAAATATTATAAAGATTATCGAAAGTACTGAATGATAATGTTATTTATGACTTTTTTGTACGCTAATTTATTATCTAAAAAATTTATTAAATATCTCATAACACATTAACAGTATTTAAATTTACAGAAAAAATTGATAGTTAATTAATTTCTTTAATTTTTTGCAAAAGAAAATAGAAATCATTTTGATGTAACATAATTCTCTCAAATTAGACATTACGTCATCATTACATAAATATCTAGAAATCAATTTGACAATAATTCCTTTAAATTAGTCGTAAATAAAAGGGAAGAAACTTCCCTTTGATTTGAAACTCACCAGGTCTCGCAGAGGAGTTCTTAATCAATAGCAGCACCACTACTGGCACTAAACACCTAAGTAACTTCATGACTGTTTTTATTTTCGCAAATAAATGATTTGTCTATCACACACAGTAATCCTCCTTGTTTTATCTGTCTCGCCGATATCTCGATGGTCAGAGAGTCAAGAGCGACTGAAGCTCTCGCACGAGGACAACATCTTATATACGACACACGCGTGGATTTTACGTCGGATAATTGACCCTCTCTTTCTCTCTTGTTACATTCTTCAATATCATCGAGTGTCATCGTTTAGGATTTTTTGTAATTTTTTATTTCCATGAAATTGACGCCGATCCCAAGAAGCATTACGTTTTGGGAGCATATACTTTTACGCTTAAAATTAATGCAATGTTATATAGAGTCAGGTATAACTTTTATATTAAATATACCTAGACGATTTGGAGATTAAAACTGGTAAAAACCAATTAAACGACAAAAATTTTGCTGCTCGATTGTAACAGAATCGGTTATCAAGGATTGTTTATTTCGGCGAAGTATTTAACACATTTATACCTATATATGTATATAATTCTGGATTCCTCTGTCTCTGTTCAAAAATGGTTAAATGGAAACGATCTAATATAAGAGGTAACATGTTTTTATGATTTTATGTTCATATACACACACACGCTCTAATAAAAAAAACTATAAATATGTGTGTAAATAAAATAAAAGTATAGAA
Source organism: Cyphomyrmex costatus (assembly GCF_001594065.2). Classification (NCBI taxonomy): domain Eukaryota; kingdom Metazoa; phylum Arthropoda; class Insecta; order Hymenoptera; family Formicidae; genus Cyphomyrmex; species Cyphomyrmex costatus. The sequence goes on from NW_017275229.1 coordinate 202,695, forward strand.
AAGAAGAAAAAGAATACGAAAGAGAAAAGAGAGGGTCGAGAGAAGCAATATAATAGAACAAGCTTCTTGTATTAAATTTATCTAAGTCAATTATTTTTATAATCCATTTAAAAGTAACTTATCTAAAAAAATAATTGCAAATATAATAAGCAAAAATGTTTTATTTCTGATAGAACAAAGAAATATTATTCTTGATTCTTGGTTCTTGCATAAGCATGATAAATTTAATACAAGAAAAATATTGATTCCCAAATAGCCTTAGCGACGTGGCAAAGTCATTTGCAATTTAACCAGTTAAAATGACATCTTGCATGCATGTGTATGGATTACATTGAATTTTGTCTTCTTTTTATATCGATGACTACGGTAATCAATACTCAAAGATAATTGAAAATATTTTTATTTTATTGTTTTTATTTTAAATTATATGTGAAATCAAGTAAAATACATTCACGTTTCTACCGCAATGATTTATGGAGACAATTATTTTGTTAAATATACAAAAGAAAAGTTGCGCTTTTTTTATATGTATAATTACACCAAAATTTATAAAATATGATTTTAATTTTTAAATACATCTTAAATATAATGTACGTTGTTTTAAATTTGATATAATGTCTTTTGCAAATTATTACTTATTACGTTGATTCTTCTAAAAAATATTTCGAGAATGCAGTAAAAAAATTTGAAAAAAAATTTGGCTCATAAATACGGGATAAGCAACAATCAAACGCAATAAATAAAGAATTATTGTTTTTTTCTCTATCTTTCTAAAAAATTAGCATAAATAATTGCAATCAATATCTATACGTAGAAACACGTCTACGTTGCCATCCATGTATCTAAAAAAAGATTGTAAATTATATTCATGCAATATAGCCGTAATCGAGGAAAATTAACAGAATTGATAATATCAAAAATTAATATCTTTTTTTATATCTTATATTATTCGTAACATTCATAAAATATAATAATAATTATTGTTAGAATAACTATACGAGAAACAACGATATAAAAATATGAAAAATCAATTAATTGGGGGAAAACCAATGAATGTACAGCAGCAACGGACTGATATTTTGAAATAAGGGAAATAAAAATTGCAGTCCTCGAAACACACTCTCCTTTGCTCTGACGTATACATTTTAATGGCTTCGGCGATGAGAATTTATATTAGGTCAAGGAAAGAAGAAAAAATAAGACCAAAAAGTAAGATAAATTCTAGTCAAGTTTCTTCGCGGATTCAATATATATTTTATCTAATTACATACTGCATACTCTTTATACATATAATTAAAATATAATATTTAATGAAACCTTTCTGTAACATATTTAATCTGTAAAAGTTCAAAAATGTCTGAGAGAGAAAGAGATTTTATGTTATATTTAATCTTGTATGCTATTATCTTTAACAGTATTATTTTTTTATTACATTATGTTCTTGAAAAAAAAGTTTTTCAAAAGGATTTCGCAAATATTTTATCGAAATTTTCGTAAAATTATATTACGTGATATTGTTAACATTTATTAGACACTTATTTTATTGCAAACTAATGAAGTTTGATCAATCAATCGACACCAAGCAGTATTCGATTTAACTATAGTCTCTCATATATAAAAAGGTATTTTTTAGATTCTATCTTTAAGTTTCTTAAAAAACCTGTATCGTTCCGGTTCCTCAAGGTCAGGTTCAATGACATTGACGAATTAATAATTACTTATAGAAATTTTTGCGTCCCAAAAATCATAAAATTTGTAAAAAGTCATGACTTTCAATCAATAACAAAATATGCAAATAACAAAAGAAGTTATTTTTGTTTTAACTAACTTTATAATTGAAAACGAAAATTATGTATGTCAATTATATAAAATATTAGGAGAAAGAAGTATATCTTCTTTTTTACGATATTCAGTTATACTTGTCTGAACAAAATTTATGAATCAAATTTTTGTAATAATACATATGTTAATAGAGTTATTAGAAGTTAGTATAATAGAAATATAAAATACATAATATAAAAAAACTTGTAACGTGCTTTATATATATATTTTTTTATATTAATGCTTATTTCTATTTTAATTGTATTATATGATTGTTAGACGATTTAATGTTGAGTAGTGTTAGAATTAATTTTATTGAAAATGACTGATTATATATTTTATTGCGAAACGAAAAAAATTATTACTGACTTTTTAATAGCCCTTGACTTCATTTTGTTTATTTTTATATAGCGAGTCCTTATTTCTTTTTTTTTTATATCAAAAAATGTTATTACTTATAAATGGAAACTCTAGTAATTTCTGAGAAAGAAGAGTAAACGAAAAAATAAAGAGTAAAAGAAAAAATAAGATAACGTGGGAATGTTATTAATTAAATTTGTTATTAAATAATATACGTAAACCTCTTATATAATTAATTCCAAATTTTCCTTTTAGTTTCCGTTTTAGAAAAGGGGAATCCATTGATTGTAAATTGAAAACAGTGTTACTCAGAATTAGTTGAATAATCAAATTTTCGCTCGATTTTGTTCTAAGTATATTCAAGCAAGTGACTGGAAAATAAACAATTATCTGTGACGATAATACATCGGTCTCATCGTTAATCATAAGCACACGCAGATATAAGTGATGAGTCTCCGATCTCGAGTTTGTGGTAGTATTTCGTTATTTCCATCTGCGTCATCATAATGACGACGAACGTGGACAAGCTACTTGATTCCTGAGTGTGAGTTTTTTTTCAGCTTATAACTTTGTAAATCTTTAAGTTCCAATTTCATATTAACTGGCCCATGAAAGATTTATCATACATTTCAACAATTGGGTAATGCCTATGATGTAGCCGAGGTAAACTTGTTATTAAATCTTTTTTACGTTTTACCGTAAATTAGGCATGCTATTTACAAAATGTTAACAGCATACGTTTCTACTATGAATCGTACATAATAATAATTATTTTCAATAGAAATTAAACAAAAAAAAATAAAAGAAATTATTACAAGAGACATCTTAATTAGTAATTTAATTAGTAACTTGATGCTAAGAAAGATACATGACGTAAGAAAACAATGATTCGATAGATGCTGTGAAATGAATAAAGAAAAATTAAATGTGTGAAGACAGAAGTCAACATTACGGCATAAAGTCACATAATGAATACAAAATGTAAATCTTGAGTATTTCTAATGATTCACCTATTATTATGGTGTAGCTCAGCGAAACAAAATTTGGCGTTGGTTAGGAAAATCCAACCACTTACGTGCTTTAACTGCGGTATCATCGGTATTCACTATACTTGACAATACACAACGAACAATGATGTAACTAACGTATTCCCCTCGTGGGCAGCAAACTATGTATTAATCATCTATTGTTTAGAATTAAGTTGTTACTAATGTCATCAGTATATACAGAGATAATATCCAGCACATCATGTATATCGCATACTTTAGTCAAGATGTTAATTCATTTCTAAAATTAATTTAAAGTTACATATATACATATATATATATATATATAGTAAATATATATATATTTTTTATACATATGGTGCTAAAAATAAACTATTTAATATTTATATGGTAAATGGTACATACCATACTGACAAGTAAAAATGCTTTAAAAATTCAACCGTTTCTAAGATAGATATAAACAATTTTAAATGTTAATATTACAATTAAATGTCGTGCTTTCATAAATACCCAAAAGTGGGATCTCTGTAAAATTAGTACATTTTATTAAAATAAAAAAAATAATAACAATATTTCTAGTTGGTATTAATTCCATCGTTTCTCATAAAAATAAAAAAAGTTCTGCAATTCCTTATACTAAAAAACCAAATTTGAAAATATGACGTGTTAACTTAACGGATTTAGCATGATATTTCCATTCTAAAATACAAAAAAAAGGTAAATGTTTCCAACTTTAGCTACAAATCCCGTTAGTACTATATATATTGTATATACACTCGATGTATTAACATATCTATATAATTTGAAAATAATATTCCAACAATTATCAATTTTAGTATACTTTAAATATGTATTTACCTATATAATACTTTTTTCAAAGATTTTTATTTATATTTTATAGTTTCTATTAATTTTGAAAAATGAAGAGTGACTTTGATCTTAACAGTTTATATTTATAATTAAATACTAATTAAAACAAAGCTCTCGATGTCAAAATAATAATAAGAAGAACGTAAATGGCAGATCCGAGAGTTGTTATTAAATAGAATTAAGAAATTAATTACAATTACAAAATTAGAAACATAATTAAAACAAATCAAACTACATAACATGTTTCGGCTCCTGGATTGAGCCTTCTTCAGACGTATAACCAAACTTTGTTTGTACATAACTAAAATAAGAAATATATGAGGAACGCATTTTTATAGCCAGCGTATATTAAAAATAAATACTAATAAAACAAATTTTATATTTACAATATGTACCTTTTTTAATTAATGCGACACTGTCGCATGACCCTGTTCCCTTTTTGTATACGTGAATGCGCATCTTTTTTAACGCAACTTACTATTCTAACCATTTGTATAATAACGTTTTGTTACGACTTGTCTAAATTGAGACGATTATTATTCGCGCGCTTGTTTCGCGCCGATTAGTGCCCCGTATAACGTAATGTATATAAAATCACTGATATTATATGCAATGTCGAGGTCACAAAGCCAATCTTCATTTTTTAGATATTATTATTTATTACGCCTTATTAGTCTTACAGTTGTATATTCTTTGCGTTGATATTACGAAAGTATGAAATCTTTAATATTTATTTGTCGATCTATTCGTTATACTCCATTATTATCACGTATTTTATGATAATTTGATCGATACATTCGTCACAAATTAATAGAAATATTGAAAATAAAAATTTAACATTTTTAATATAAATAATGAAAAATTAGCACTTTTTTTTATTTGTTCATGAAATTTTATACTTTTATTGTTTTTATAATGTAAAATAAAAATACAAATTTAATTATTTATATTTATAATAAATTACATATAATAAATTATTAATATTATAAACATTTATAATAAATACCAAAGAAATGTTAATAATATTAAGTATTAAATTTCATAGAACATCACATGTGAAAATATTAATATCTACAGATTAAATCATATAATTATTGTTAATATTTATTATTATTAATTTAACAATATTAACATTAAAAAATAAATGTAATGTTTATGATAAATGGAATAGAAACTCAGATTATTTTTATTTAATGCTTTATTTCATAACGAAACAAGTACATAGATGGACGCAATATTTGGTTTGGATTGAAAAATTACACAAATTATTTTCCAAAAATAAGAGAGAAAATCGAGATAATAAAATTTTTTTTAACTATTTCATTAAAAACCACGGCGTAACCACAATATACACTAACGCTAATTACAATTACAATCATATATAGAAGACAAATACAATCATAGAAAAATATGTAAAGGTTTTTCATAAAACTTATTACACATCTATTAATACTGTAACTAATTTTTGCGAATGGATCATGTAAAAAATTATTATCTTTTAAAATGTATTATAGAAATAGCTTTGTGTTGCATAAATTCTACTTTTACAAAAAATTACGGAATTATATTTCCACCTCTTATATGAAGATTATATTCTCACATACGTGTATAATAATGTTATTGTCATTTCTTGTTCATTTCATCAAAATATATGATCAGGTTTTTCTCTATGCAAAGCGATCCTAACTATTCATTGCGAAAATAGTCATCTAACATACATAGACTTTACATATGATCGCTACGTTATCGTAATCGTTAGTTACGCATTTGCGAAAAATTGACTTTTCCAGCCTTTTTGCATCTGTCGGCACATTCATATAGCGAAATAACAGTATAGCGGCACAGAGTATTCGCTCATACACTGAGAGAGTTACATAATTGCACGGAATTGGCGTTATCTATTTAACTATTCATCTATGCAGAAACAACGTATATATTATTCTATATATATATATAATAAATGATATACATGGAAGAGATAGATTATAATAACTTCCGTTTCTCATATATTAATGTTAAATCTTTATGGCCAATGACATAAAAATGATCTGCTCTTTTCCAAACAACAGGTAAAAAATCACAAAAGATAAATATAATTAGTGTTTTTAACATACTTTTTTATATATTAAAAATACAGTAAAGAAAAGTGAGACGTTGTTTATAATCAAATGTTATATCCATTAAGATATCGTATAAAGTATATAAGTTAAGAAACCCTTTTCCAAAGTTTCTCCGATATTGACTTGCGAAATAGTACGTATTCCTTTCGTATAAGTCGGATATACATTTCATATTGTCGAAGAACCTTTAAAACTACTAAGAAAACACATTCAGAAAGATATGTTTAACACACGATTCACGCGCGATTTCTTACGAAGAATATCTATGAGATAACATCTGTTTTTTCCTGACTTATTATCCATACATTCATGTACCAGTGTAGAAAAATAAATTACTATTTCGATTAATTGGAGAAATAATAAGCTCCATATAATAATAAAAATTATTTTTATATTATTTAAATTAAATAGATGTACTTACTATATACATATTTCATATTTGAGAAAAAAAAATAAGAAACGGAAAAATTGAATATAATGTCTCTTGCAAACAACTTACATTTATTGACCAGCCTATACTTATTTAGATTTTTCGATTTTCATGATTCTTATTTTAGATACAATCATTTTTTAATGTTAATATATTTTGCTGTTTCTCGTAACCTAAAATATATTATTCTTATTGAACAAATTGACCCAAAATTCATCTCTGAAGTACCATTTTTCTTGTTTTTAAGGCAGATTTTGCGTGAAAAGGCAAAAAAAGTCATTTCTGCCTTGTTACACATAAATGTATGTATATAATAATAAATAATATAATATAATATATTATAATAAAAAAATAGCTCAAATACTCAAAATGGCGATGTAAAGTTTTTTTTCGTGACCTAAGTAAATAACTATATATATATAAAACATTCTGCCAAATTTAAAAAGAAGACTGAATAAAAAGTATTTTAGACTTATAAACCGGACAACATTATTGGTTTGTACTTTTATTGATTGATCTGTATGATATGTAAATTGGAAATTTCTATTGCATTTATATTTCAAATATGAAGAAATATCGAAGTGTACAGAGCAAACATAAATATAAGTGATTATGAAGGATGAGGTAGAAATAAAGTAAAATAATAAAACGAGCTTTTAATACTAAATTAAATCATGGAAAAAAGGTATAATATTAATCACAGTTATTCATACTCTGACACTGAGCATGCTGCTCAATGCTAAGATAACTCTATCGCGCGAAGTAGAACGAGGTCACGAATCCAAAAATGAGAAAATTATTATTCCTTATTATTGTCTGTAAATTTTTTGTATTAAAATTGTTAAATGAAAAATATGTGTTCATTAATTGCAAATATTATATTGTAAAAATAATTATAAAAGATTTCTCTATGTTGTGTGTGTACATAATAGTACTATTTTTAAATAATGGAATATTTAAATTCTTATCATTCAGAATAGAATAAAAATTAATACTTTTTTGCGACCTCATTTTGCTATTAATACGATCGATACGTGTCTCGCGTTATTTTCTACTCAACAACTCTCACATAGGTCCTTGATGTTCTTCTCCCTCGATTTATTCCAGTTTTGTGTAAATTCGTCATCGCTTATATTATTATTCACGACTGTACTGCCGTTTCCGGTGGTTTACGACACGACTCGTCATCATCGATACACTCGTCCTGTTTAGTTTCTAGCTCGGTCTTACGAACGAGAGCGTAGTTGTTCAAATATTCTACCACCTGCATATGTCCGAAAGTTTCAGCTTCGTCGACTGGTCGTTTTCCCCATCTAAAAACACAATATTTTCAAATACAACAGCATAAAAAAATAATAGCTTATCAAAATAAATACATATAATTTCCATCTTTATTTATTCGTTAAACAAAAAACATTAAAATGTAAGAATATAGAACCAAAGAAATATATAAAAACTAATTCTGGTATAAATAAAAAATATCACAAGAAATTATAAGAATAAAAGTACCAAGAATTAATTAAATTCGAATTTAGAAAACATTAACTTTAAATCATTTATAAATAAAGATTAAAAGAAAAGAAAAATGTATAATCTTCAGTTTTATTTTAAATATAAATATAAAGTGTATTTTAATAATAAAAGATCAATTATTTGTAATAACAATGAAAAATGCGCTGCCATAGTACACTCAATTGTTAAAATAATCATTGTAACTTGAAACAACTTAAGTCGTACCTATCCTTGGGATCATGTGGGACTCCGCAATGTTCGATTAGAAACTCGACGCAATCTAGATGACCTTCGCTAGCAGCTAAATGCAACGCCGTTCTACCATCGTAATCCGACAATGTCATGTCCATCCCACTTAATCGATGTCTGAAATTACAAGTGTTTGATTATAATCAAAACTAATGTAATTGTTATCTTCTAAAATGTTATATTGCTTTGCCTTCATTTATTTTACATTAATGGCTCACATTAATAGTTTATGTCAATAGCTTAAATTCTTTCAAGTACACAAATATTATATGATAAAAAACGCGCAACAGAAATCTATACGTTTATTTTTATTAAACAGGTTCTTAAAAGAGTATCGCACCTTCTCATCGCTGTGACATCACCACTGGCAGCACTGAACAAAAGATTAACGATCGAGAGACCTTTCGTTTCGTATTTGTGCCGTCTAGGATCTCTCTTATTCGTTGCGTGCTTCAAATTGTCATACCTGTAGTCATAATATAAAATAACTGAATAATAATACGAAAAAAGATAAAATAAAGAAAAAGAACTGAGTGTTAATTCGATTGCGTGATATCTACATTAATGAGACAAATTACAAGAAATAGAAAATGGAGACAAATTAAAAAAAATTTTATGATAAGAGAACATTTATGTAGTATATATTTAAATTATAAAATGATATCAAACATTTAATAAAAAAAACAATTTAAAAACAAAATAATTTTTCACGTTTGCTGATCAGTTTATTTTATTTTTAGATAAATTTGATTTTCAATTATAAGTGTATCATCACCTATGAAAATTAAATTCGCGTACAAGTTCCTCGCAGAACTGCACTCCACGGCAGGAATTGCCGAGTGGATCCAAAGGTGGTGACCACGTGCAAATTCCCATGACATTTGGAATTACCACGAGAAGACTTCCCGACACACCGGATTTTGCCGGAATGCCAACCTAAAATAAAACATAGTGTTCATCGATACCTACAGTAAAAATTCTAAGTTTTACGTTGATGTTATCATGTGTGGAATACGTCACAGTAGATAAATTATTTGTACCGAATTGTAAAGTATTGTATTAATTAATACAAAGTCAAATGACACACGGTAAATTTTCATACTAAACTATAATAATTATTAAAATATAATTGTCTATTATGGAGATCCGAAGAGAACATCAATCTTTTAATTTTATGTGTCGTTCAAATTATTTATTATTTAAATTTTTGGAGATATTACATAAGCATTCAGTTTTTTTTTCATTTCAGAGCTCATTTATCTGTTTTAACTCACTTTAAACGCGAATTGACCGCTATAATCGTACATGCCGCAACTGTGCATAAGACTCAGAACATCGCGAACGCTGTCCGGTTTTAGGACCTTCTCCTCGGTAACTGGACAAATGCCTCCGTTTGCTAAGGTGGCTGCCATTACCGCCATAGTCTCGCAATTTGCTTCCATGGCGCAGCACTTGTCAATAAGAATAAAATTCATTATTAGAGTATTGCTGACGCACAGTTGTAAAAACAGAAATAGACACGATTTGTTTTGATATTGTAAATACGTGAAATTGAAAGACATAACATAAATTATATTAAAAATATGCTAAAATGTATCGTTAAAAAATTTAAAAAAGATTCGCATTTTTTTTATAAAAGGCATAAAAATAATATATATTTTTATGTAGTCCTAAAATCTCTCAATTCTTATTTTCATTCTTTGAAAATTTTAATTCTCAGTCTTAATAATTGGAAAAAAACGTATTTCAATTATATTGTTTTTTTAATATACAATAATTACATAAAGAAGAAATATTTACTTGGAAATAGAAATCCATAACTTCCTGCAAATTCGTTTTTTCTGGATAACATTTGTGCTCCCTCATGTAAAATCCCAAAGCATAATTTCGGTCAGCCGCCTCTCGTTCTGACAGGAAAATGGCGTTGTTAAAGCTGAGATTTTCACCACCGGCCAATCTCTTAAAACAATTCATCGCAAAATCGAATTTCTCTGCCAAGCCCATTTCCGGTTTGACTAATGTTTTTAAAAGTGAGCAGACCAATATCGCACCGGCGTTAATCATTGGGTTGTGTGGCTTTTCTATAAATATATCATTTATATCAGAAGTTGATTGTATAAATAAAAATGTTAAAAATGAAACAAAACGTTAAATATTATTTGCATATGTGTTGGGTTTTCTCTAATTTTTCAGCTTAAGGTGAATGTCCCGATTTCTATTCACTATGAACACGTTTTATTAATATAATATAAATAATTTAAAATATAAATAATTTAAAATTAACCTTCCTGCAATTATATATTATATATATTTATTCTATCAATAGAATATTTATATTAATAAGACGTGTTCATAGTGAGTAGAAATAGGAACTTGAGTAGAAATCGGGACATTCACCTTATATTAATTTAATTACTAAATTTATTAGCAATTTATTCAAATTACATCAGGTGAACAATACTTACTGCTATAATCGAGTACAAGTTCATTAAAATTTCTACCGGATGGTTCTTGACCAACATATTGATGTACCACTTCTGGACCCAACCTGTCCAAGGCTATCGCATAGGTCAAAGGTTTGCTGCAACTTTGAAGGGTGAACGGTATTGAGGTATCGCCAATGCTAAATCGCTGACCATCGATGGTGCATACGGATACGCCCCAATATTCCGGGTTCATTCTGGCTAACTGCGGTATATAGGAGGCGACCTTGCCCTCGGTGTTCGTTTTGCATTTCCAATAAAAATCCTCGATGTGCTTCGTAAAACCTGACCAATCGGGAATTATGAACTGGTGCCTGAATGCCCGTGAGATCAAAACGATATTGGGATTTATAATTCTAAAAAAAGAAAAAGTGAGGCAATACAGATATTGTTATGTTCATCGTAGATACTTATAAACTAGATTTTCCTCTCTTATAATATTTAAACATTATATATAAAATTATATGTAAAAGATTATATATTTTTTAAAATAAAGAATATCTAGTAAAAGTATTAAGCAATTTTACGTTCTCAAATATAAATACGATATTTAATATATTAACTGCATTCAACAACAAAATTAAAGCATTACTTATCTTGCTCCTCCCCTCCCCCCAAAAATAGGTAAATTTCAAAAGATTGTAATTTCGTCAAAAATGATCGTAAAAAAATTGAAAAAAAGCATTCTAAATTTAAAATTAAAAATCTCTATTTTCGAAAATGGTAATTGATATTTTGATTTGATTAATTCACCCCCAAAAAAATAGGTAAATTTTAAAAGATTGTAACTTCGTCAAAAATGATAGTAAAAAATTTGAAAAAAAGCATTCTAAAATTAAAAATCTCTATTTTCGAAAATGGTAATTGATATTTTGATTTGATTAATTCTTTACGAAATTATGCGGACACAAATGAAAGTGCGTCAAAAAACTAAAAAATTTTTATTAGTTTTGAAAAATTCCATGGCGTGAATTAAAAATTGTATAAAAATTCGGTTTACAGCATTCGAAAGTGTGAACCTTTACCTTTAATTTTCTTCTTTATTGAGCTCTGTACGATTTTTTTTTCACAGAGTTAGTCAACGTTGAAGTAAAAATAATCCTTTTTCCTGATATTAAATAACTTTAATTTTGTTAAAAAGCTGCAGGCAAACTTCAAGATAAAATAACTTCGCCAAGAATTATCGTATTGAGATGTTTAAAAAACCATTTTCAAGCTTGAAATCTTTACTTTTCATGCCGGTATTTCAAAAAACGGTATTACTGATATTTCGTGAAGTTACATAAACATAAGTGAAGATGTGTCAAACCTCAAAATTTTTGACGAAATTTGAGAAATAAAAGTTAGTAAAAATTTTTTAGATTTGACGCACTTTTATTTGTGTCAGCATAACTTCGTAAAGAATTAATCAAATCGAAATATGAATTACCATTTTCGTAAGTAAAGATTTCAAGCTTTAGAATGCTTTTTTACAAATTTTTTTGACGAAGTTATACTCTTTTGAAATTTGCCTATTTTTGGGGAGGTAGAATAAGTGATGTTTCAATTTTGCTGTTGAGTGTATAATATAAATATTTAAAATATATACATGAACTGTTTTTTGAAATTATAAATTCACCTTCTGAATTGTTCTCTATCTAACTTTTGTGTTTCATGTGATATAGCTTTAGTGCGATCGCTATTCTTATGGTGCTCTTTCTTAAGATTGTCCGTAAATTCCTGAAGTCGAGGATCATTCTTCCGTAAGCCGGTTATTCTTAAAGCCTTAAACGGATTAAATAAATATAAATTTTTATTGTTTAATATTTGTGAATTGATTCACGAATACATAATATTTCTATAAAAATATGTTCGTACATACAGCTAAAAACTCTCCCACCGATATAAGACCAGTTTCCTCGTTTTTAAACATGTCAAATAAAACATCTTCAGCGTTTGTTGCTTGATCTTGATCTCGAGTGCTATAAAATATCAATTATTAAATAATAGTAAATAACGTGTTTGAAAACAATGTGCTAATATAATTAACGGATATTTTTTTATCATTATTTTTTGTATTTTTAATCATAGAGATAATAGAATTATAGACGTAAAGTATTACATTTACTATTTTATTTAAGTTTTCTATTGCTTACAAATTTCTAAAATAAATACATTCTATTTTTTTATTTACTGTATAAATCATAACACGTTTATGAACATAAAAATAAAACTTACAGTGCATTAAATATTATAAGCAAAATACGATAAAATTAATTATTTTAGTAAAAAAAATAAACAAAAAGTTAGATATATATTATATTATTATTTTCAATAAGATTATAATCGACAGAATATTAAATGTGCTGTTAATGAAGTATGTATATCACACCATGCATTAATGTAGCGCATAGTACTCACTACATATAATGGCTGTCATGAATGAAGCTGTAGTCACTGTAATGAAAAGCAAGACAAACGATTCTGCATTAGTGATGACAATAATAATTGTTAATGCGATTGTTACCTAAGAAAGCGCGCTAACATCCGGGTGGACTGATCATTTTTCTTCTCTACCCAGATCGAACACGCAATTTTTGATTTAATCGCATAATCTTCGGAAAGCTTAGCTAACTGGAGATTAGAAGTATCTTTGGAATCGCAATCAACTGATTCAATGTAAGGCATAGTGATTATCGTTCTTTGAAACTGTTTTATTTTAACTTCGTAAATTGTTTTATTGTTATAAAAATCAGTAAATGTTGTTATAAGTCTCCCCGATTAATTATAATTTTTTACGTCTCGTTAAATTCCGTTTGATTTAACTTTTATTTATTACTCCTGATTATTATATTTAGATAACTGATTTTTATAAAATCAACTTAAATGTTGGCGAATATTTTAAATTACGCACATCACAATACACTATTAGATTACTTATACTTTCACATAACACGATTAAAAAAAATTACAAAACGTTGAATGTAATTGACTTCTTGTACAGAATCTAAAGAAACGTTTTGCTGGCTGGTTGCAAAATTACTCCGTCGCAGATATTACTGGGGTTCTTATAACCGAGAAAAAAAAATAAGTTTTCGACCTTCGTTTACTTCTCACAAATGAAAAAATATGCATCTTAAAATATCTCCATTTACGTCAGATTGGAGCAGATGACATGTTGGGAGTCAGAAGCTACATACAATTTGCATTCGATGGTGAACAGTTGCAACAAACAGAAACCGGTAACAAATAATTGCTTAGTATATTAGAGTTGATTAGAGCTAGAACAGGAAGCTGTGTGTGAGGAAAAGATGGAAAGATCAACTGATTGAGAGAATTTATGTTTGAGATTTATTGTAGATGCACACACAAAATTTTGATTAAAACCATACAATAAATTAAGTATTAAATAAATGTACAATATTTATTTTCATCACGCGTGCACGTAATGTGCCCTATACCGTAACGCTTTTGGTAAATAGCCAATACCTCAAGACGTTGAGTTATTTCTCTAATCCCACTCTTCTGTGCAATTATTGATAAGCCCTATAAATGGCGTGTATCCAATCGAACCGTGTTCAATCATGTGCAAAGTAACGACAAAAGTAACTGTAAATTTCGTTACCGTTATTCAAAAAATGTAACTTGTTACCGTTACAGTTACCAAAAAAAAAAGTAACGCAGTTACCAATAAAGTTACCAAAAAAGTAACTTGTAACTGTAACTTCGTTACAAGTAACGAGTTACTTCCATTCCCTGCATATTATACTAACACAGCGCACTCGTAAAGAAAAATTCTATGTGCAACTCATGTGCTATAATTGTCTATAGCGCGACTCGGGCGCGCATGCGCACTCGCTTCGCTCGTGCGCTCCCACGCCCTCGTCGCACAATAAACAACTAATATACACTTGTTACACAATGTACTAATAAATGATACAAATTTTTATTAAAAAACCACATTAAAAGAGATAAGTTTAAAATATATTGGAAACACATTTATGCTATAAAATCAAGAATCTATGTTTCTATGAAATCTGAGTTTACTTAGAAAAGTTTTTATTTTTCTTTGTGTTGCTTTTCATTTCTTTCTAGATGACTCTTTAATTTAATTAATTCTTTTATAAAAGAATTTTTTTATAAACAGATTAATGTTTAATATGTATATTGTAGCAATAATAATAAGCTTCAAAATTCTAATTTATTCTAGCAAATATTAAGTAACAATATTAGAGATTTTTAGGAATAAAATAATAATCTTACCGAAATGCTCTTAATGGTAATTTTTTGAAATCATCGTCGATGTAATGATCACTGAATTCAAAATCGTCCATTGCTTTAATTTTAGTTGGAATAATGTTACCACAGAAAATTTACCATACATATTTTTACATTATTTTATGATTTATAACATTTCGCGATCTCAAGAGATTCTTCTGATGCTTCAGTTCAGAGACAGATAAAATCACGATCTGAGAAATCGTATATTGCTGAACGCGCTTAAATGATAGACAATAACAACGCTCGACCTAATCAATTGCGATAGGTCAATAGATTGCAATGTATGATATCGTATCGATAAAATTGTTGCACGACGATCACTATGCCTCCTAAAGAAAACGATTTGTAAATTGTATATTGGTATCATTTGCAAGTTATCACATGTACGCATTTGTTCGAGTTCAAATTACGCATTTCAGTGTTATGTTACGTTTATGTTTCTATAGATGACCGATTAAAGATATAGAAAGATGTCGAAAGGAATTCTTGCATTACACATTTGTATAAAAGAAATATTATTATTAGAAAGTTTTTGGTAAAAACTAGTTGGTAAAAAGATTTATCATTCCATTGACATTTTTCCATATTTTTTAATTCTTCTTAAGAATTAGACTAACAATGCAAAAATATTTCTTACCGTGTTTGAGAAAGTTTTAATTTCGTTGCAGCTCCAACAGCAGCATCTAAGTATTTCGATTTTTCGAGTCTCGTAGATGCTGGTATAGCAGCTCGTTTCTGTAAAATAGTTGATATCTCATATACTAGTTATTAGGAAAGAAAATTGCAACTATTTCCAATTGCATAAAATTAAACATCGAATCGCTATTATAAATAATATTTGATTGTAAAACCACAGTTGAACAAATAATTATAGTTATTGTTCAACATAGAAACGGATAAAGATTTTCAAACTTGATAATTATTAAATGATTTAACGGGCAAAGAGCCGAAATAAAAATATTATAATTAAAAGGAGAAAACAAAGAAAATATATTTGTGTTTATCACATGTACGATCGTAAAAGATTTTAATATTTGTAAAGAAAATAGATTTAAATTATAAACAACAAACGTTTCGACACTGATCGGGTCATTCTCAATGTTAACAAATTATTAAAATATTAACGGAAATTTAACAAGTAATTCGAATATAGACAAAATTTTACAAGAAATTCGCAGGCTTCTAAACCAAAATGAATTCGAATAAAAGAAAATGTAAAACAAAAATTATTTTGGTAATAACGCATCACTTCGCCCACGTATATTAAAATAAAAACAGTAGAAAGAGGCTCGACAATAATAAATAAATATTAAATCATTTAATATTTATTTATTATTGTCAAGCCTTCTTCTACTGTTTTTATCTTTATAATTATATTTAAGAAATAGAGAGATGAAATTACATATTTAATTCAATAGTTGCTTATTTCTTAATCATATTAAAATTTTATAATGAAACTGTTTGTATATTAAAATGTATTTATGTCGCCGAGAGACTACAACAGATTCTTAAACAGCAGCTTAAAACAGTTTCTGAATTAAGCATTTTGAGGTGGTCATATAAGAGCCAGGGATCGTATTGGTTGCTAGGCAGCTCTGTATTGATCTTCCGATGAATCAACATCATAGTACTCTAAGCGGAAGCCTGTCACGTGTACTTTAATTCGGATCAGATAGAATCGCTTGTGTACATAGACGTAACGAAAATTGAAAGACTAAACTAAATTAGAAACCAAGATTCGTCTCTGAAAGGTCACTCTTGCAACACACCTTGTTATATAATCGATACTAATCATAAGCTTCTTATATACTTAGTGATACATGTGTTTCGTTAAAAATAAAATCCGGATATCTCTTAAGAACTCCGGGGGGGAAATAAATAAATAATTTCTTTTTATATAATTTTCAAAATATAATTATTGAATTATTTCAAGATATAATTTAAATTTAAATTTATTTACATATTATGTAATGTTATAATATGATTACGGTTAAAAATATAATTATAAATTGGTCAGTTGCGCGCGCGGATAATTATGGTACGTACTAATTATATTACTTTTAGTAATTATCGGCGATTTATCGTGCACGAGGTATTAACTGCAATATTCTAAATCGAGCGTCTCCTTGGCATAACAGACGTATGTGAGCTGTGTGTCAAAGTATTTTTATCACCTATATAGGTTATTGTCACCACCCACGTGGTTGTAGTTGACGAGAATCAGTCGTTTTTCTCTCTTAATGCATCTTAAGAGCATAAATTACAACGTAACAAATAGATCTAATATACAATATTTTAATAATTGTATTAATAATATGTTTTAATTATATATTTCCATTATTGCGTAATACTCTTTCGTAAACGTCGTGTTTAATATTTAGGTATTAGCGGTTTAGGTGTTTGTGTGAATATATATTTCGGAAATTTTTGTTATTTAACATCGTCTTTAAATCCTTCCTATATTTTATATAAAATATTCTTACCTTGCTTATACAATGCAGTCTTCTCAGCCCGTTTCCTCCGATTCTCACGAGTTTCAGCATCTTGACACTTTGCATCACTACCACCTTCAATATTAAAACACTCACTAATAATTTTCTAAAATTTTATTCCATGACATTAATTAAAAACAATCGCAATTAATTTACCATAATTTAGAAATCTTAAACAAAGCGAAAAAAATAATTTAAGAAAGTAATCGAACTGATCCGTTTGAAAGCAAGATATTTCAATTTATAGTTTAGATGTTGCACGTCAAATATTTGGTCAAATAAAATTTCCTTTCAAAAATTTTCTAATCGATATCGCAAACGAGATGTCCACCGTTTTGCACTTTAAAACGCAAAATGCTCACTCTCTCTCTCATTTCACATTATTTGATCCATACTTTTAAGATATAACTTTCTCAACTCCACGATCTAATTGTTTAATAAATTTTTAATTGACATTGTCGAATTAATCACCAGTTGTAATTTTGTCTGCGACAACGATGTCGCCAGCAGAAAATGACCTTCTGCGTTGCGGCAGCCAGTGTCTACTGCATCGAGGGTCGCACAGAAGGCAGGGAAGGCCGGCCGGCGGGACATGCGCGATTTAGGGCTGGTAGAAAATTTGGTTATAGTTGATCCAGAAAATATCAAGGATTTATCGGTCGGTGTTAATTGGCACGGTTTATTTCACAGAAAATGAAATGACATCAATATTATCTCGAAAAAGGTCTGTCTGTATGCACATAAAATAATTTTGATACATTACCCTTGTAGAAAAGTACTACTGAGCACTAGGAGTATTTTGAGGCGGTACTGTACTACAGCAATACTCAGGCATTACTGTACTATTATGCGTGGTTACACTACAGCACTACTGCGCTGATGTAGTAATAGAGTAGTCCTGAATAGTGCCTCAAAATACTCCTAGTGCTGTTTTACGTCCCACATAACCCTCGTTGTCACGTTAATGCATGGAAAGTTTCAACATATTTTTCCCTAAACCTTCTTAATAAACCTTGTTCCCTGCCTTTATTTTATTACTTTCACTAATTGCTTTCCTTTCCTTTTTGTCCTTTTATTTTCCTTTCATTTTACCCTTTTGAATATTTCCCTTTTGAAAACCTCTTTTGAATATTCAGTTTTACGATGTTCTTAGAATTATAGGTAAAAAAAGGGGTGTACGTGTCTAAGTCCTTAGCTCGCCAGTCTGTAAGTTTGCTTGTAACACCGTTGAATAAAGCTTGGTCAAAAGACAGTTGTCGAACCTTTTTCTCATTATTACAAGTTGCGGCGTTCTGCGCTCGTAACAGTGCTCAGTAGTACTTTTCTACAAGGGTACAAGCATACCCTTTGATTACTTAAATTTATGCTATGTATTGCGTATCAAAAATAAAATAAATAATAAATCCTCTATAATTATTTAAAATATAATTAAGACCAACAATTGTAGTAACATTGCAAACGTTGCAAGATTTTGTGCTGTATAAGAATAAACACAATATTTTTTATATGATTTTAAACAATAGAACAATGTAGAATGAAAAATTAATTACGGATTATTGAAATCGATAAATAGGGTAATAAACACTTATCATTTATTGTCTTGCAATTGTTACATAATGATATAATATATTGTATAATAACTGTAAATCTTGAATGAAATTTCTTATATTGAATAACTGTACGTAATCCGAACAATTATCTCTAAATTTCTATCATTTAAAATTACATGATGTGATAAGTAATAATGCGAACTGCGACATACGAGAAGGCATCTTAATAAAACAAAGTGCACCGATATAATTGCGTTATGCAATATATGCAATATAAATATGTTTTACAATCGATAAGATAGCTATCCTGTATGTGAAGCTATATTCTACTATAATTGTAAATATACTCGTCTAATTCAAATGTTACACAATTAGAAAGTTATAAGATTTTTATAAATATAATCAGCATGAAGTAACTCACATTTCATTTGATTCAACAAGTTTCAGAATTAAGTCTAAATTGTACAATAATCAGAACAGGTGAGGCAGTTTTCAAGTTAATAGATCTTACTTATATTATTGATATTTAACACTTTGGTTTCCATCTCCTTCCTAATTCTCAGCGTACTTATAGACAGACCAACACTTTGAAAGATATAAGCAATGAAAGAAATTATAATATTATATTTTTTCTATAATTTTTTTTAAATTAACAGGATGCGAAAGTTTTAATCAATTCTTTGACAATCACCATCTTTCTAGGACATCGAGCAATAAAAATAAATTAAAATTTCACTACTAAAATGATTTTTTGGCACTTTGGGAAAGTCCAAATTTTAACAGAATTTCACAAATAATAGCATCTTGAGCAAAATGACATATATGAGTTAAATAGAATTAGTTTAGGCGTCCTGAAGCCAAATTCAATTTGTTAGAGAATATTCAAATATTATAACTATATATTATTTTATAACAATATAAAACAGTGCACTGATATTGTATTACATACGCGTAGTATTGCACGCAATATAATGCTGCATGTCGTTAATATTCTATATTACAAGTCACTATTTGTCATTTAATGCACACAAAGATGAGAATCGCATCAATTTTCATCTTCTAAAATCTGGAAGACTATTGCATAATATGTGCTCAAATGTATGTATATATGTATAATAAGTGTCCAAATACAAGTAAGTTGTACAAATTGTAAAAAATTCATTAGAAAATATCAAGCAAATCTCAAAAAGGCAAATATCTTTTAATTTCGTATTACCTTAAAGTGTTCAAAATAGCGTAAGCCGCTCTGATCTGTATTTAAAAAAAATTATAAATAAAATTATGTCGTTGTACAGTGTTGTCAATAATACGCTTTCAAAAGTGATGAGTAATTATACATCTATATTTACAAACGATGCGATCAGCTTTTGATTTTATGCGCAGAACAAGAGGATTCTTAATTCTATAATATAAATAGGATGAAGATGATAAGTGTAAAATTACTAAAAAAAACTTTTTTTACAACGAAAAGAAAAATAAAATGAAACATGTAAAAATTCTAACGCTATTATGATTTTGATCTGTTTTAAACTTTTTAAGTACATTAATTCACACACAATCGGATAGATCGATCCTGAGAGTGAAGGCAATCTTCATTGTGTATCTCGAAAGTGGCGTAAGTTTAATATATGTACATACATTGAAATATGTGTGTATCAATTTAAATTTAATGATATTATCTAAAGGTTGGCTTACGTCATTTTCAAGATAATTTTTGATAATTTTTGACGAATTTATCGTCAATCGTCGTTTATATAGTCTATACTAAATCGGCAAATAATGTAAACGTATACCACTTGGATATCTTTAAAATAATATTGCGAAACAACCGAAGAGAGCGAATAACAGCTCTCTTCAAGTCTTTAAGTAAAGTTGTCTATAGACGTTAATTACCTCTTATAATTACAACATGATGCAACACTAGTAGAGATCTGTCGCATCAATCCGTATCAAGTAAAGCTTTAAAGTTGGCAAAATCATCACGTTTGCTCCTTTTCCTATCATTAGTTCATTGTCAAACAATCATATTAACTATTATATGATAATTATTAAAATAGTTAAAACAACTGTTTGAAATTATCATAACTAGAAATACAGACGATAAGGAAATAATACATATTTCATTACTGCGACTTCTTTAAATCTTCATATTTTCGCTAATTGTTAAATCGAAGGTGTCGCGCGTGCGACTAGCGCTATCAAAAATAGTGCCGTTTTTATTCGCGAAGATGAACGTTATCACTCATTTTATCTACGATTGATTATCTCATTTACTATATCTGATAAGTAACAGACGATTGTATAAGGCCAATTTTATCGCTTGCAATAAAATTATCTTGACATTGTTTTCAACGCAAGACGTATGCCTCGATCTATTCCAGGTCAATATCAGATCACTGTATCCTGATAAGCGGGCGGTCCACTGAGCACAAACTGTCGCTGGCTCTGTCTAACAACGTCAGTGCGATTAGGCACCTGTGGTGTCGCTCTAACGCCGTGATAATTACTATAGCTAGATCTAGCGCTGGCCGGTCGATTGCTGTACAACTCCTCCATGTCATCGCCGTTCAGACTCTGCGTGCTGGTTTGTTGGAACGTAGGATTGCTTTGACCCTGCCACTGCATCGGGTTCAGCTCGCCAGGCGATGCCTGCCAGTTATCGGTGAGATTGCGAGTGGAGCTGGTGGTTGGATGCTGATGGTCCCAACCAGCGGGCGGACTCTGACCGGCCGGGAAGCTAGACGAAGCGTTCGAGTAGTTGTTGGAGGAGTCCTGGGTAGCTGGCGGCCATAGAACCGGTGATGACACTGCTACATTCACCGCCTCCGACTGCCAGTTCCTGTCGGTGTTCCTCTCACGGTCCCAGCCAACTGCAATCCTGTCGTAGTTGAGCGTGCCCTGGGACAGCGAATTGACGTTCTGGTTCGTCAGATTACCGATGCAGGGTGTGACCGTGTTCGCATACAGGTTTTCCTGGTGATCCATGATGCGGTTCACCGGGTTCTTGCGGCGCGATTGGCGTACTGAGCTGCGCCGGGTGTTGGAACGCCGCGTGCTATCTCGCGAGATCACGGAACGTCGCTTCACCCGACGTGGCGTCATCGGTTTCGGCGACACACTGTCATCCTGCACCGGTGGTTCAGGCTGCGAGTATTCGATGCTATATAGCGGCCGTGGCTGCTTCTTCTTTCGTTTAGTTCGTACTGTCAAGGAAACAGACAGAGAAAGAGGCAATAAGATTCTGTGGTGTGGTCAATTCAACTCTTTTTCTGTCCTTTCATAATGATCAAATAGTTGATGATCACTGATCAAAACGAAAAATGGAATTTATCATTTTGTTAAAACAATCCATAACGATATTGTTTATTTCATAACCAAACCATATTATTGTGTTTTCTTTTTATTGTTAATTGTATGGTATATATTAAAAAACTGTGTGTGTGTGCGTGTGTGTGCAGTCCTTATATCCATATTTTTTTAGTAAATAATTATATTGATAATAATTAATTTTTTTTAATCAAAGTGGTTTCCCTGCAAAAAGTAGTTCATTACTTTAAACTATCTAAAAAATTTTAAAAGATGCTAAATATTTAGAACCAAAAATGTAATTATATAATAACAACTAAGAAATGTAGAAAAAATGAAAAAGTTCCCCAGAAACCACATAGCAGGAAATTGTTAAAAAAGGAAAAGAAAGAAGAGTGAAGGGTTAATAAATAAAAAAGCAAGCGAATAGCGACGTTGCATATTTATTGTTCCCATAATTAACTGCGCCAAAGTAAATAATGTGATACAGTGATTAAATACAAAACTGATTATATGATGTACTTAAAAAAATAAATATAAATATTCTGTACAAACTTGAGAGATGCTCAATAGAGACTGTACTTTATTAGAAATATTAAATCTGAAGCGACAAAAAATTTTACGTTGTACTCAACGTTTCTCTTTACTTGAATCTTTTTTCAGAATGTAAACAAAATGAAATACTAATATTTCATATTTAATAAATAAACAGTCATCGAAATATAAGGCAATAGTAATATTTCCTATCTAAATTTTATTATCTAATTTCTTTATGTAAGTTCTACGCAAAAATAAATATATACAATATTACACATATAAATAACATAATGTTTATCTTTATCATTATCTGTATAAATAAAATATTATGTATTTCAGATAAAAAATAAACGGTACTATCATATAACGCATTCGTTATATTCGATAGAATAAAGTATCTAATTTATGTAAATATATATATAACGATCTGTTTTTCGTACATAAAATAAGCTGCTTTAAGATATATCTATTTTTCACTTAACAGTCTTTTTTTATGCTCGGTATTTAACTACATACTATTTTTTATCAAAAGCTAATATAATTCGCTAAAAATATATTTTTTGTGATGTCACTTCAGATTTCTTATTAAATTATAATATAACGCAAAAAATCAGTCATTCACATGTGAAACGTCACAAAACAAATAAGATTTTTTTATAACTATACTGCCAAAAAGAATATCTGAAACTTTATACGTAAAGAAATCTCAATTAAGTCCATACATAATAGAGAAATCTATACACTTAGATACTTTCTATGAAAACGAGTACAGAGACTTTTAGGTAATAAAAATACTTGACTTTGCTAAATTAAAAATACAAAAAAAGAAGAAACCACATCTACTACATGCACTACTAAACAAAGTAAATTGTAACATGCCGCTCCCCCGTTTAAGTTTCTTTAAATATTCTACAATAAAAGAAACTTCATAGCACTGGGTCAATGATCTACAACTCTGTAAAGTAAACTAATTAAATGCAGTCTAATTGTTTCAGAGTACCAGCTTAAAGCCCCTATTCATTCATGTGCATACGTAGCGTACGACAGAATTCTGAATAATAGAAATGTATTAATCTCGACATAAGGAGAATCTAGATATAATATTACAGCAAAATATAACGTAGCTTCCGTCAACTGTCAAAATTTCTTGATTTAAATTTAAAAACTAATAATAAAGCTATAGGTATTTTACGCCGAAGTAAAATGTTCCAGTCATATGCTGTCTTTTGTCAATACTTTTCTCTATGTAGTGTGCATTAAATTCTCCCAATACATACAATTTTCGAGATATCACTAATCAAACTCGTATATTTATAAAATGATAAATATTTCGTGTGATTTTAATAGTTTCTATACATATCACAGTAAATATACCAAAACGAATCAATTTATGCGTAGAACACGAGCAGTGTGTGTAAGTGAATCATATACAAGATGATTCACGCTTATTTACTCCTCTTAACTCTTTCTGTACAAATAAAATGTACCTAAATTATTAAGTAACATTTTTTCTGGCTTCTCACACTCTTCGTTAATCTTATCAGCTTAATATGGTGGCCGGAGATAGTATTAGTCCAAAATTAATCCTGTTTTGTACCATTACAGCACACTAATACTAATCTTAACTTAATTATTTATTTATATGTATGTGAAGTAATGAAGAGAGCAAAGAATAATTATTTCGAATCATCCCACATATAAATATGCAACATTTATGAATTAGTAGGTAAGTCACACTGCATTGTTCGTATAAACAAACAAACGCTATTGAACACACAATTCGACATCAGTCGATGTTTCGATGCAAATTACGAAGAACACCATCAATAAATATTATATAGTAACATTATGTAACACACACAACTCGTAATTTAAATCAATAAAAATTGCCAAAGGAGAAGGCATCTAAGGGCTATATAGCTACACTAATTGTTCTATCTATTTGGCAAGTATAGGAATTATAATATTACACGTACACCGCACGAGTGGACGCCATGCGCGGTAGTATAGAAGTTTGCGTAAACTAACTTTCGTTATTCTTCTCGTTATAAGAGAGCAGAAGAACTTGCGCGGGCGATTTTATCTGCCAATCGTACTTAAAAAGGTATCATCAATGTTAACTCAAGTACTTTAAGTGATCGCGTATAAAGCGGAAGATCCCGTTTCAGAAGTTACTCGCGTACAGAGACAATGGTCGACTGTCTCGTTTCGACTGAGATGACCTGTCATGTTCGCTCGGTGCTTGATCAACGTCCAATCTTGGATCGGAGTAAAATGATCTCAGTGATTGGTCGCGTACGTGATCAACAAAGACGCGGGGTTTAACGGGATTCCTGGTTTGCTTCGCAGCGATCTGACGACACTTAATACGCGCAACCGGGCTGTATCTCGACGAATGCAGATAATACAGCCTGTTTTTCTGAAATCTCAGCTTAGCGGCACTGTCCAACGAATCATATTCGTCGTATACGGGTGAGACGGGTCGCTGTAAATGGTCCACCGGATTCAAATAGTCGACCGAGTAATCTACATTCTGAAAATCGCGGCTGGACGAACGACTGCTGTTACTACGGACTGTGTCGTTCTTGAAACCCACGACATTGCTTTTGCCGCGCGCGGTACCACTGCCTAGCAACTTCTCGCCACTGCGTTTCGGAAAGCTCGACTCGCGATAGGCAGATTGATGAGAGCTAGCTGTGCTGGTCGGATAATTATTTTGAGCGGAATTTTTGAGGGAGTAGGCAGGTGGTGGAAGAGCCGAGTAGCTAACGTACATAGGATGCAACGGTGTGTGGCCTGCCAACCCAAAGTCATCACCTCCAACAAAGTCAACTGAAATATCATCCAAGAATCCATCGCATTAAATGAAATCCGCTGACGACAAGTCGAAAATAAGCAATGCATTAACGAATTCATTGAAGAAGCGAATACGCGACCAGTATACCAAAGATGTTATTATACTACAGCCAAACTTTTTTCCCTGACGCGTTTCATGAAGAATGAATATCCTATCTTGAAATCTTTGGTTGTAACATTTGGTTCTATTACATGGCATAGTCTGCTTAATTTTGCTGTGCCTTTACAATTGTACTTGTAATATTCTTGACTAAAGAAAATAAAAATTATACCGTATTAAGACACAACACCATTCCGTTCATGCGAAGGTAAAGAAATGCTATTTGAATAATATCGAATGGCAATAATAATAATAATAATAAATACAAATTACAAATCTCAAGATGCAAAAAGTTTTACATCGCTACATATATTCAAACTAAATTTACATTCTATAGCTTCATGATTATACTATAAGAAATTATTTACTCGTGCCAAAAGATAGACAAATATGTATGGCGTGCATTGATGAACAATTAATTAAGCGGACTTACCAAAATGGAGGATCAAATCCACCAATGAAATCAACTGTAACCGACAACCTCTTTTCAAGCAATAATAAATAATCGCGTATACTTACACGTAATTAGGGATTACTAAAGATAATTTTATCAAAGATTTATCTAATTTCTTATTGCCAATTGAAATTTAAAAAATAATGTATTCCTATTTGTGATAATAAATTCCTTGACAGTTATGTGCAAATTTAAAGTGTACATTACTGTACAATTAGAAATATATATTCGGAATATAATATGATGAAGTATGTCTAAAACAATAAAAGTCTAGCGCTTATATACTAACACAGCTTTTACGTTCGTCAAAATGTACTATAATTACATTTAAAAAATAAGTAACTAATAATCTCAGTTATTCTTTATGATTATCTAACTATTGCTGGAATGTTTAAATTAACAATAATCATAAATACAAATTGTACAAAATTATAAATATAATAAAAGAATATCGTGGCTTGTTACTTTTAATTTCTCTAAATACATATAGAATAATATTCAGTTTTCAAACTTTTTTTATCAAATATATTGTTCTAATAATAACCACAACCTCTCCTCAATTGCTTATTATAAACCACAAGCCAATAAAGTGTAAAGATCATTAATTCTTACTTCAAGCAAGTATTATACGTATCTTTTAAAATATCACAACTAAAATATACCTAATTCAACATATTAGTAAATTTTAACTTTGGTCTGTAAAAGACAGTGATAAAAAATCTAAACATAAATTAAAAGAATGTATTTCTTTTGAAATTTCTTTGAAATTTCTTTTGAAATTTTCTTTGTAATTTAAGACAGAATCATTTAAACCTAATATATATATGTATACATATATATACACATATATGTATATATACATACACGATATTAAATATACTCACAGCTATCATCTTCCTCAAAGAACACTTTACTGAGACAAATTCCACCGACAATTGCCATAAACTGAAACATGTAAAATAGATGAACTTTCGAACTTTGGAGCTAATTAATATAATAATAAAATATACGCAGTCATTATGATAATGTATGATATAATAATCAATTCTTTACTTACACCTAGAATACATTGCGTCGCAGCATGTAAAATTTCTATCACTTCATAATCTAACACGCAGTCTGTTACATTAGTAGGTCGTGCAGGTCGAAAAAGCTCTGGTTCCGTCACATCGTAAACAGCTTTGCAACCTGGTCCATTCACATACCACCATGAAAAGCTACCAGTACCAAGATTAAGTATATCGCTATTCTGAAAAATGTTACAATATTATGCCCATTATGTGCGTACACAATAATTTATATTGTATTTACATAAGCTACTTACTTTGTCCAGTATTCCTACATTGAGATAAAAGCATATGATAAATACGTTCCATCCTAACCATAATGTATTCCATATACAATACTAAAACAAGAATCGTAGTTATTTTAATAGAAATAAATAATTAATACAAATATGTAGAAAAGACATGTTTCCGCATCTTTACATGTTTTGATTAAACTGTCTTGTTAAACTTTTACAGAATATAAATTTTTATTGAAATATATTTATATAAAGATCTTTTTTACTATATATTAAAAATAATTACTTACCGATATGATATATTTAGGTCTATATTGAAAGGCTCCGAAGAATCCTAGAATTACGAAGATAATATTGAAAAAATTGACCAGTATCGGGGCCCACATAAACCCCAAAAAGTCGAAAACTTGACGTTCTATAGTGGTAATCTGAAAAGAAGAATAAAATAGATTGCATCATAACACATGAAAGCATTCAACGGGAGCGTAAAGTAATATGTGACAACATTTCAATTTCTGCTAATTCCTTTTGTGAGTGTTCTTAAACTATGGCAATTGCTCTATGTTCTATATACTCAGTTAATTAGTCATTCTGAGTCATAGCATTTAAAGGCGCTACACAGTTACATGAAAGATTGCTCAAAACTCTTAATTTACTAAACTTCTTTATGGGCAGTTTTATTTTAGAATATTATGTATTTATTAATTTTTTAATAAAATTCAAAAATTGATATGCAGTCTTGATATTTTATATACATTTTAAAATACAAAACATAAAATATAAAACATAATTCAAACGTCTGTTAATTAAAAAAATTACATTAAAAAATATAATATAAATATACGATATTAAAATTTATTTATTAAACTTAATAGAATTATTTTCTACATATTTTTACCAATTTATATATATATATATATCGAATTTTATATTTGAAGATCATTAAAATTTAATATTATAACATTCCAACAGAGAAAGTTTTCTAACATTCCAAAGAAGAAATCTAATTATTCTTTATTACAATTACTTTCTTACACTTCTGACACAAAAAGCAAGTCACTCGTAGAAAGAGAGAGCAAGAATACATAAAAAAATGCGTCCAAGTGTAATTGATCCAATATTATCGGAGCTACGACTATATTAAATGATATAACAAAATCGCATTATCCGTTTAAGAAATCTCTTTCAGAAAAATTTCTCGAGATAATAAACCGCGCGACCTAGGTCGCTACGATAAAACGATATCCGTGTGAATTGACGATAAGAAAAATGTGGTAACGGCTCTTCTTCAACTCTCCTAATGGACGCTGTTTAAGTGCGCGTCCTCTCACAGAATAGCGTGACTAATGCATCGTATCACAATCTTGGAATCCGTAAGAAGAAAAAAAAATATGTAACGCGCGATCTGTACAGATAGTCATGCACAAATACATATATAGGAACAATTCGTAGCCAGACGCTACGGTCGAATCGAAAGTTGGCGTACATATATATTAACATGCACTCACTAGTTGCAGGCTGCATATTGTCAGTAGAAAATGCCTTCTGCTGCAAATTCCCATGTCATTTGGCCGCGCTCCGCTCAACGAGCGATCTCACGCGGTACGATCGGAGCAAATAACGACGACACTCGCTCACACTGCATCACTACTGCGGCACGTTCCGATGCACCATCGCCATCTTTTGCTTTTCCCCTGTTTGTTGCTCGAGTGAAACACTTGTTCTATACCCTCTCTACCGCGCGGTATCACTGTACCGCGAACCTACGACCGCAGCAAGTGGCGTGCACCGTGCGCTCGTAGCTAGGCGTAGCCAGGCAACCGGAGCACGCTCGTTTTGTCACGGTTGGTGAACGACTGCCATCACCGCGGCACGTGTAAGAAATTCACCTCCCCTCCCTCAACATCCTGGCAGCTGGGCAATAATAACGTGTTGCTTTGTCGAGCCCGAGCTATGCATCTCTATTCGATTCTATTCGATTACAGGTAATATAGATATACAACAATTTGTAAAAACAGAAAAAAAAAATTGGTCTAGATGTAGAAAATTAAAATTCTACTTCAGTAATGCAAAATATTTGTATTAAAAAAAAAATAAAAGATAAAAGTTATATAAATTTGTAAGTATAGATCGAAATATATCGATATCGTTGCGATAGTACTGTGAGCAGGTCTGCCAAACTATAAATATGAATTTTCCCGCCATTGAGAAAGGAGTTTGTCTAAAGTGGAACCAATAATATGTGAACCGGATACACAATTGACCCAAACATCTAAATATCCATTCACTAAAACGTTCTTGCGCTCACCAAGTAATATTCGAGTATGCAAATATTTGTTTTATACCAAGAAAATAAATATCCAGGTATAATCTGGTATCCATTATGTAATAATTGATTCGAGATATATCATTCAACTATCATTAGCCTTATCATCTTTCTGCATAAATACTTCAATAGAAATTTATTAATTGTTATCAGATATTTTTTTTTCTCTCTGTGGAAATACTCAACGTTTTAGAACATAACACTCCATCATAGTTTTTTTCTTGTTTTTTCTGCGTTAACTAAAGATGTTTTACTGCGTTAATTAATATTTATATGTACATCTGAGGATGGCTCGAATATGCAGCCGAAACGTTATGGTTTGACTTCTGTTTGCGTGCGCATTTATAGTGTGAATTTTAGTTTATTGTTATTTTATTTTAATTTATAATATATTAAATGTTTTATTAGAGCAGTATAATTTAAAACATATAAAATTTACACAAATAATCTTCAAACGTTTCGATTCCGTTCGGGTCATTTTCAATGTAACAAAAAAAATATATAATTGATGTACGCAAAGGGAAATTTTGAATATAAATCTTGTAAAATCTCGCTGTGCGTCAATAATTTAAGATAGTCGTTAAAAAGATTATAGAGAGACTATAATATATTGTCTTACATACATGTTGATCAATTAATAAAACAGAAAAACGTCTATATCTCAAGATCCTCATCTTGATAACAATAATAGTCTTTTCTCTATTTCGAGCAAACTTGCAAAAGGTGTATAAGCGAACACACTCTTAACAACTTCAGATAAAGCAATGTATTAAAAATTTTTTAGGAATGGAGGCAAAAAATGGCTCTTCTCAATTGGCAATAATTAATTTAATTTAATTTTTTATATACTATTTATTATTTTTTTCACTTGCATACGAAAATATATTTATAGATATTTAGTTGTAAGATTTATGTATTTAAAACTATATTTTTAATCTATTTATAATTTTAATATACTTTTGTATTTTATTTGTTCTTTCTTTCTCTTTAAAAAAATTGATTAAAAGCTTACTTCGTTTTGAGTGTGGAAAGTTCAAAGAAATGTTACTGAACGAACAGATATATTCAACGATCGATAGTCATAAATTGTTACGTTCAAACTATGAAATGTCCAAAACATGTGTATACATCTATAATTTATAATTTACTCCAAAAGAATTTGCATTTATTACTTATTGCAATTATTACTTATTATAATGTAGAAATTGTTATAATGGGAAAACTCACAAATAATTGAGTGTCATAATTTATGAGGTCACTTTAAAAAAAAAATTAAGCTTCTCACCAAATTAAGCTTTTAACATTCTAACGTCAAGATTATTAAAACTACTAAAAGTCCTTTGTCTTTCGTGCTTCTCGTGGTTTTATTTCTACACACGTATCTTCAAAAAACGGTAAGAATTTATTTAAAAGATTATGAAAAGATTATTTGCTTAATGTTAGATAACAGAAAAAAATATTATAAAAGAATGGTAATTTTTTATAATTACATGTAGAAGATACATGTAGAAGATACATGTAAAAGATACTTTTGATAATCTTTATTTATCTTACCGAAAAGGAACTTATTTCTCGATTTTATAAAAAATTCTGATTGTAAATATATAGAAGATGATTATAAAATAAATTATACAATTTTCAGATTGCGATCACTGCCGCATATTACTCGAGAATGAAAAAGGACAGAATCTCGAAGAAGCAAAACATTTCTTCGATCGAGGAGATTTCAAAATTGATAAATTTTCAAAAGCTCAGACAAATAAACAAACTTCTGCATGGCAAATCTGCTGGGTTTCCGGCACAAAAATTTCAACACAGACAAGGTGTATTTACAGAAAGTGTAAAAGTAGACGATTTCAAGTATTTAAAAAAGGTAATTTATCAAGATGCACCATGAGCATCGTATTTAATAATAAATGTGATTATTTAGGTCCGAAATTTATTTTTATCACAAAAATATTTGTACTTAAAAATAAGTCTGATTATATCGCGCATTTAATGTTAATTTTGTGATCAATAATGTGTATGGTTTGAATTCTTTGAAGATACGGCTCTATTAAGGTGTAACGAGGGCACGTTTCGCGTGCGGAAGATATATGGAGATGGCAATTGCATGTTTAGAGCGATCAGCTACATTTTGTGGCGAAACGAGGAAGAGCATCAATCGCTCAGAGCTATGGTTAGTCGCACTGTAACATAACAGTAAATATTGTAACTAGATGAAAATTTGCTACATGTGAAATATCACAAATATTATAAATCGATTGCAACGAAGTTAAAAATAGAATCGTTTTGTGACGAGAGATAAAGGTTAATTGGTAAAACGTGGAAATGGCATATATTGCTACCCTATAAATATTACTTTTTATGATGTCAACTTGATAGTAACACAGGCGGTAATTGATATATGACGACATGTATAACAGCTATGGATCATTTGGTATCGTAGGTTGTGCAGTACATTAAGGACAATTGGCGCGAGTACGGTCCGTTCGTGATAGCTGAATGGAACATTTCGGATTGCCAAGAGTATCACGATTATATGAGCCTAGTGGGTACATTCGCCAGCGAGCTGGAATGCACGGTAGCCACGAAACTCCATCGCATGAATCTTTCGATCTATCGCGAACTTCCTGGCAGATACGAGCTTAAGTTGGTCTTCCATAACCGCGTGAACATCAACTACGAAACCGCGAGGCTCCTATTCACCGGATGTTCCGAAAATGGTCATTACGATGTCTTGTTACCCGATTCAATGTCAAGCTTTTTTATGGGTCAATAAGATATATTTTGTGACTACTAGTAGAAATGATTAAAATAGTTAAAATACATTTTAACAAAATTACATAAGCGATAAAATTATAATATATATACAAAAATATACTAATTTTTTTAACAATTATTATATATTTTGTGTTTTGTAAGAAATGTTGCATTGTATAATTTGTTGAGAAATATAAATAAATATACAAAGAAGTATGTAATAATGTATATTAATTTTATTAAAATTATTACAATGTAATTTTAAAGAATAAATAACATAAAATTTAGTAACAAATTTACACAAATATGATATAGTTAAATATTTTGGTATAATTGATGAGAAGGATAAAAGAGATAAAGACAAATATTTTTTGAATTTTTATTAACAGAAAATCTATGTTCTTAAAAACTACGAGGATTGTCTTTAAGTAATATAATAATGTACTGAGATATTATAATACATGATAATTTATAATTCTAATTTGACTCTGTGTGAATATTTGGAATAATTCTCCCCTTCACATAATTCGTGGGAAGATACTGCTCGCTGTACAAATTTCCAACAATTTTTAAAGGTTTTTACTGTCTTTCTCGAGGAAATTCGCTAACAGAAAACACGAATTCCCACACTCGTGTTTGTGGCCGACTGGAATGCTTCATGCTTCATGAGCAAGAACAGGATTTAAAAGGAATAATCGCATCCCTGCGTGTGAAGCCATTGTGAGACCGTCGTTATTGCACTATAGATCACACAACTAAAATACAAGATCGCAAAAAGTCAATTAGAAATAAGAAATAATGTATACTCCACAAAATCAAATCTGTTGCATAATTTAATGCAAATTGTGCAAAAATGGTGAGATGTTGGCAAAAACAAACAGTAAATAATAAAATTATATAAAAGAATATTGTATAACAGTTTACATAATTGTGTTTAAAATAATTCTTTTTTTCATTTTTTATTGCATATATATTTCTGCAACGTCCATAAAATTTATTACTTCTTCAAACCTTTTCAAAATTTAATTTTGACTTAAAATATTCAAATATATTCGATACAATAATTAATTTTTAATTATATCAACCTTTTACCTTATTTGATACATTATTTTCGAGCACCAATTAATGCTAATGCTGCACTGGTCTCTTCTGACTGCCTGCACAACTTCCTTAGCCATTTCTTGTTCTTTTTGTCTTGTCGAGCTGTAGTATAAATTAGTAATTTAAAATTAGTTATTTTTTAGAAGAACAATAGAACAAATTTTTATTCTTTTTTTCTTCTTTTTAGGAAAGCTCACCTGCGTGTTGTTGTAGGTGAAATCGCGAGGAAGGTAAGATGGCTATTACGATTACTCAACTCCTGACCCAAACTTTCCATCAGACCTACATGTAAATAAATCACGCGCCATTAACCAACATGACATTTATTGTTTACCGCACGCGATTGACGAGTGGCTTTTATGATTGACTATACTCACCAGCGATCGCCGCCCTCGAGCTCAAATATACATCCTGGGTGGATGTAATTGGCGTAATTCCGACAATGTGCGCTCTGTCGCGTTGTAGCATAAATGGCAAAAATGCCAACACCATCTACAATAAGAAAAAAAAAGAAGAAAGACACTGCAGATTACACCTTATAATAAATAAATAAATAATAAATGAAGTAAAAAATATATATGGAATGTAGATGATATGCAGGGAATGGAAAGTTACTTTTTAAAAATAACTAGTTACAGTTACTCGTTACCGAGTAAAAAATGTAACTAGTTACAGTTACAGTTATCGCTTTTTAAAAGTAACTCGTTACAGTTACCGTTACTTGAAAAATAACTTTTCGTTACTTTTCCGTTACTTTTTTAAAATCAATTTAAAAATGTACTTTTGCATTTTTTTTTTATATGTAATACTGACAAATATATAGTTTTTTTTAAAAAAAAAAAAAACAATGTAGAATGGCTCAAATAATAAATTAAATAAAAGTAAAATGAGAAGGGTTACGAGCCAAAAATGAAACAGTTTATTTCCGATAAGAACGACGATGACAATGTAATTAAATGTATAAATATATATTAGAACAATACATAGATAAAACAAGATAAAAACAAACGACGTTTCGACACTTATTGTCATCGTCTTTTAAACTGTTTCGCTTTTGGGTTCATAGCCCTTCTCATTTTACTATTATTTAATTTATTTTTTAATTTTTTTTAAACACAATTTTGTAATTCTAAAACCTGTAAAATATGCAGCAAACTGAAATATTTGTATGTCCTATGTATTACATAGAAGATAGAAGTGTAAAATAATTACTGAATCATAACGGCCGAATGTCTAAGGGCTTTCAAGTCTTATTGATAAGCGCTATAAATAGCATGTATCCAATCGAACCGTGTTCAATCGTGTGCAAAGTAACGACAAAAGTAACTGTAAATTTCGTTACCGTTACCCAAAAAATGTAACTCGTTACCGTTACAGTTACCAAAAAAAGAAAGTAACGCAGTTACCAGTAAAGTTACCAAAAAAGTAACTTGTAACTGTAACTTCGTTACAAGTAACGAGTTACTTCCATTCCCTGATGATATGTGAAAGGCAAACCTAAAATCAAAACAAATTATAACGATGGCAAGATAAGGTAAATGTACCACTTCGTGGACATGACCCAATTGTTGGACAAATTGTGACAATTTTAAATATTAAGCTTTTGATGATATGTGTTACTCTAAATAAATTTTTAAACAATTTTTCATATTATTTAGAAATTAAATATTATATAATTTATTCATATTAAAAATGATACTTTTGTAAAAAAAATTTCGTTTATGGACAATCGTCCATTTATTAGGACATTCACACATATGCGTGTATCAATTATTGGACATTCCTTAGCGTACCTGTCTATTGAATGATTAAAAAACATATTAGGTACATATAAAACTTTATATAAAACTTCACTAATTACAATTTCGATAAACTTTTTTGTACAATCTTGATTAATAAGTAATGGCGAATTCGATTGGATGCACTAGTGCGCACTGAGTACACCTGAGTTCATTTGTTTTCCTTTTCTCTTCAGGAGAAGGGAAAAGGAAAAAAGATGAACTGGTGCAATCACTCTGCACTGGTGCATCCCAATCGAATTCGCCATAAGTAAAATGCGATTCTCTTCTATAATAAAAAAAATTGCTTATTATTTGTCCAATAATTGGGTCATACTTTTGTGGACACAGAGACACGTCACATTTTTTGTCCAATAATTAGGATATTTGAATCATATTATATTTATGACTAAATACAATTTATAATAAACGCAAATAACATATTTGATAATGGATTTAGTTTCAGAAAACATCCATTCTTACTAAGCATGTGTAATAAACTAAAATTTTAATGTTTCTAAAGTTTAAATAAATGATTTCGTCGTGCAATTCCTTAACTGTCCAATAACCGGTACATTTAACTTATGTCAAAATGAGATCGAAAATTAAAACGAAAAGTAATTAGATGGATTAAAGAGCAAAAAAAATGAATTTGCGGATAACAAAACAAACAGGATACCTAGTTAAAAACTTACAAACAAATATTAAAAGTGAAAAAAGCGCAATAATTAACGATAAAGATGTGGATAAAAAGTATATGTCTTATGACATGACTAAGATTGCTTCAAGGACATAACTATTAGCTGACGCTCACCCAATAATGGCTCATGAGAGTAGTATTGGCTGTATCGAAAATATCTTGATAAGGTTGCCCGGCACAGGTCACTAGGACGTCGATGCCACCGACCTCATCCTCGACCTTCTTGGCGATCTCACGTATGGCATTACGATCTAGCAGATTACATTCGTATGCTGCCATTGTGGGTCCTACATTCTCCTGCTCTTTTTCTCTATATTTAGGCCCGATTCCCTTCACTTTATTGCACCGTGATTTTAACCTAGCAGTTATCTCCTTGACGGATCTAAAATCGTTATCCACGCAGATCACAGAACATCCACCCCTCGCGAATTCCTCAGCGAGAGACTCGCCGAGAGTCGACGAAACCCCGGCAATCTATTACAAGAAACATTTGTTCACTAAAAAAGAATTATTCTACATTTTCAAGATTATTGAATTTTAATTAAATTTATATTTATATATAATATAATTCTCGATAGAGAAGAAATGCAAAATCTTAATATAACTATTTATTACATTTAATTGTATCACAGGCAGAATTTATTTCTTCTAGTGTTTTCAATCCTAATTCAAATAATATTTATTACATTTTATAAACTATATTGGTATAAAAATAATATTTTTTAATTATTAACTTTAATTATAAAGACGTAATAGTTGCATAATTTAAAATTAGAGTAAATAGAAAAGTGTACATACTAAAACTACATCACCACTCAAATCCCTTGGTGGCTTTGGCAGAAGAGACTTTATAACATTAAGGATGACTAAGAAACTAGAGATGACAGCGCCAATTAGGAATTCGAAACTGAGATAAAACAAAACGTTAATCGAAAAACCTATCTTTGAATTTGTAGTCACTGATTCGTCTCTAACTCGTAGCATCATCCACTGCAAAATAATACAAATTAATAATATAGATTATTTTATCATGACATTTCAATTTGATAAAACTTATTTAAAATTGAAATACTGTATAACTACAAACTGTAAGTTATTTAATAATTAATTGATTTATTTGTTACACTTTTTATTTATTTAACACTAAACGTACCATGACCCGGTCAAATGACCGCGGTTGTAAACATTTGATTAGAAAATTCGCATGAAATGTTATCACTTTTTCACATTTGACTTCATGGACTTTTTCTATTAAATATATACAATTAATTTTACATCATTTATTTATATTTTTATTTGTTAAATCTGATAAACACGTGTAGCCTAGCGTTATTTATCGCGACATGTCATTTGACCGGTTACAGTACAAATAGGTATATATTAAATCTCGGTAGTTTAGTGTTAATTTATTTATTAGATTTTAAAATGTACATATGTATATAATTATCAATATAAAAATAATTGATTAAATTATGAGCAATTAGAAATCGGTGCTGTAATCGTCACGCTTAAATAACTGACAGCTATATAGTCCAAAAGATATGTATTTTAAAATAATACTTGTATATCAAAATATACGTTTTGGCTAAATTCTAACTTCTTCTTCAGCATAGAAAAATACAGATATATATTTTAATATATAGTCTACATATGTACATTC
The DNA here is from genome assembly GCF_001594065.2 of Cyphomyrmex costatus. Taxonomy (NCBI): domain Eukaryota; kingdom Metazoa; phylum Arthropoda; class Insecta; order Hymenoptera; family Formicidae; genus Cyphomyrmex; species Cyphomyrmex costatus. Next base: position 240,733 of record NW_017275229.1, read on the forward strand.
ATTTCCTGTAATTAATCTCCAATACAAAATTTCCTATAGCCAGTTGATACACTGGATGGTCTCATAGAATTAAGATCTTGAATATGGTGTTAGTTATATAATAGTGAATAACCTGGTTGATATTTACCGAGAAAAAATTGATGTGGAAAGTTAGGAACCTCAGGAAGGTGCAATAATTACAGCCGATTCCTAATTGTCCATATTTAATCAATTATTTTCGTTATTCGTTTTAAGGGATCTAACTTTCGAATTTGCATATAATTATTATTATTATTTTTTATTATAATTTGTTATTATAATGTCACAATAATATTCATTAATCTTCAGTACACACGATTAGGTCATTTATATCTTGTACATTTCTTTTCTTTGAAATACTAAAAGCACCTGTGTATGTGGCTAAATTATAGTTTCTATATATCCTTTCTTTTTTTGTAATACTTCAACTTAATTATTTCTTAATTTTTTTCTTTACTACATCCATAAACACCTATAGAAAACATAAAAAATTACTGTTGCTCGTTATTAGAAGATATGACAAATTATATACTTGCATTCTGTCGAAATCAATGCATTTTCATACGAGAAAGTATCAACGTGGTTATGAGCAAGTATAGTTATGTAACGTGCAAAGTTCTGTGTATCTACTACACGACATGTAATGAAGAATGTAGCACTTTATAGACAAGCAAGCACCCCAAAAGATTTACGATCCTCACATCGAGATGTGAAAGCAAACTAATTCTACAGAAATAAATCATATATGTCAGAGACTGTTGCAGGGATTCTCTACGTGTCAAAATATCATATATCCTAAATGAATCACATTATTTTGGCCTACACTAGTTTTGATATACTTATTGCATAATTAAAAGATTTCGATTAAATTTAATTAGATTATCATTTTAACACGCAGTAAAACGCATTTCATCCTGGAATAAAATATTTCCTGTTAATGCAATGTTTTTTACGGCACATAATTTTTATGCTAAGTATTAGTTTGTATATTTTATTAAAATTTAAAATTTATCGCTATATATAATAAGGAAGTTTATTATTACTCGTGATTTAATGTGTAATAATTACATTTCATTAAGGAAAATATGTAGTTGACCGAGTAACCTCGGAAATTAATTTGCATTACTTAATGCTTATAAGCTGTGAAATACACGTGTTTGCTTCTATTTCTGCTTTTAGAACAGTGATCGTGATAAAAACACGTTAGATTCAGTTGCAAAATGTCACAAAACCGCTAAAGACTTGTTAGTAGGGAATTTTTGCAATACTATGCATCCAGATACGGTGGACGCTAAAGTCATGTTATTTAGCGCATACCGTATTTGGATATACGGCAAAAACTCCCTAGTGTTATATAACAGATTAACGCAATATCACACTGAAAGAAAAGATTGGCTGAATATAGCCTAGGATTTTTAATTGGCAGCTGTAGCCAATTAAAAGTGCTACACCATATTTTACCATCTAAATTGCTGCAGTAGTCTTTTTTCTCAATGTAACGTTTTTACTGTGCAAAGAAGAAAATAAAATGGTTACAAATTGTGTAAATCAAATTGAAATAGAATACGTTTAAGAAACGTTGAACTTATTATATTTATAACTATATGGTTATAGTGTAGACAGAACAAAATTTTAAAAAAAGTTATTGAATTAGTATTGACAATGAGAAGAGCTATGAGCTAAAACAATTTAGTTTAATAAAACAATAGACTATTTACATACAAACATTTCGACACCGATTGATTAAGTAAAAAATAAAAAAGTAAATCTTAAGAGTACAAAACCTTCGCAGTCTTCTATTAAGATGTTGCATCGCTATTGTTATGAGATCTCTGGTTACATTAAACATTAGTATAGAGCAGAGAAGTTATTGTGAAATTTGATAATATTATACAATAAGTTAATAAGAATTAAACAGTTTCAAATACAAATACATTAACAAATTTATGGTAGTTTATATAAATTAATAATTACTAATTTCCAAAGATAAATGTGATCAATATATATTATTATATATCAATAAATAAATATATTAAATTAATGATTAAATACGAGTAAATAAATATATTATCAATTCTTATTGGACCGTTAAATTTCAAACCGAATGAAACAATGCCACAGTGGTCTAAACTGCGGATCACTTTCGATTAGACGCCGAAATTTTTATAAATATATTAATAAATAAATATACTTAAATATATTTTTTTCAATTAAAACTAAGTTGTATATATAAGTACCTCACATGAGTCAATCCTATAATGCGCATTCTAAATCTGAATTAGATTAATAAAACTAACAGTGATGGTTAATATAAAAGAAACAAAGCATATTGCGATCTGAGTCAAGAGTGTATAATTAATTACAACCATCTCAAAAGTTATTGAATTTGTATACAGAAATTTTTTAAAATTATGTAAAGAGAAAACTTTTCACCAAGAATAGAAAACTTTTTAACTTGATAAATGAAGCATACCGTAAGACTGCTAGTAAGTGCTGTAGTGTTTAATAAGTTTAACAAACCATAAAGTTGCCATTTTGTTTTTTTCTGTTTACATAACATAAAATTTTTTTTTTGAGTATTTCGACATAATAATATTGACATCAACAAACAAACAATATCACTTTCGAAATGTTTAGTTTCACGTTCAACACAAGTCAGTATAAAAACAATTTTGTAATGCAGCGGAGAAAGCCGTGTACTTGTATAAAATACATAATTCAATACAATGTAATTTCAGTTTAAGAGTGCATCCTCGCGCAAGTATAGAGACTAATTTGCAGCACGCTTGGAACTTTGATGAAATAATTAATACGAAGGAAATCAGAATATAAAAATATAAAGTAATAAAAAAATAAGGATATAAAGCAGTCGAGTTAAGGCTTAACGCCTATAAACGTCAATGTACTTATCAGTTATATTCCGCTAAAACATACGTTTTTACATCATTACGCTGTTTAACTTTCCGCAAAAGTAAAGAATATTAGATTGCGTTCGAAAAGCACGTAACGCTGTTATCAGCGTTATTATGTCATTTTATTTTTATCGTTTATTATACGTAGTGCAGACAGAATAATGCAATAGAGCTAGTAGTGCGCTTCTCGAACACAATCTTAGGTGTATGAGCGCGAATGTAGCTTATGGAAAAAATGTGAAAATATGAGGAAATGTTTTGCGAGACACAATAACAATATGCATATTACGCACTGCATTTGCAACCAAATGCAACATTATAAATTTGGTGTAGTGTTTATAGAACGAGCACTATTTTTCCTATTACGTAACAAATATTCTCTTTGGGCGCACCACTTTCCACCAAGTAAGAGTAAGCAAAATCTAGCAGTGCCTGTACTTGCCGCAATCAAATATCTATTACCTGTTATATAATGCTATATGCAAGAAAAATTAAAAGCTACCGTTCAAGACATAACTTGAAACTCGCTCTGAAATGATTTTTCATGGGAATTGATAAATATTAATACATTTAAATCTTTGTTTGTCATAATTAATAATGTCGAAATTAAAACAGAGTTAAATAACAATTATTAATGTAAAATAATGATAATCGTCATTGGTAAGCACAACTACTCAAAATTAAGATGGAAGTATAGATGAGACATGTAAGACTTAATTGTTCTTTAAAGACACTAATTATGATATTATCATTTTGCTGATTGAAGCTGAGTCAAAGGGAATTTAAATTTTTTCACGTTCTAATACGTACAGATTGACAGACAATCATATCTCATAATGAACTCAAGTAATTGTACAGACCACAAGACTGCATTCGCCTTCAAGTTTTTCTATATATGAATACAAAACAACAAATAACGATATTAAAATACGATATTAAAAACAAGCAACGAAATAAAAGATGACAATATTTATTGAATTATTCTATATAAATTAAAAAAAAGAGAAACGTTTCGACTTTTACATAAGTCCTCTTCAATTACCAAAATGTTTTATATAATAATTTTACCTTTGTATTTATATGTTTATGAATACAAAATATAGTCTAATTAATCATTTTTAATTACTTTAAAATATAGGAAAATAAAGAAAACACAATTGGCTTTGATCGACAATTTGTGGTTTCCAATAAATATTAGCCATAAAACTTTAACAAGTTTCTAATCAAACTTCTAAAACAAACGTTTACATTTTCTTACGTAATGTATTTCAGTATAGACGTTAACGTAAATCTCTGCAAAGATTTCCTTGTACTCAAGACAATAGCTCAAAATAAAGTTTGATTATCTATCGCGTCACTTTTTTATATTTATTCTTTTAATTGTATTTTTTATAAATTAAGAAACATTAATGGTATATCGTCAAATGTTGCATCATATTTAAAAGAAATCTAGGATAATGGCTAGCAGTAAAAACAGTTATATGTAAATCCATTTCAATAACACAAAGAAATGTGCAGTGATGGTAATTAATAAATGTTTTGTACTGGATTGATTGATTGCATGTAACACAGATCGACAAATTACTACTTACATCATTACGTATTTAGTTCGTTCCGTACTCTTATGAGATTTGCAGAAATTATATTTTTATATTCAATTCTGCAATTAGAATACCGTATCTCTAGTAAATCGATTAAAGTAGAGATTAATGATACACAGAACAGTCTAAATAATAGCGTGTATTTTTTATAACCAGTTCGTTTACGTCATCACGTTCTCGACACATTACACATTAGAAACCACATGTTATTTGTAAAAGGTACTTGAACTTTTGTTGCCATTCGTTTGAAGTACACATAAATACACATATAATGTAGAGCAATATTAGTAACTTCTGTTTGGCATAGCTGCATGTACATATTTACAATGTAAAAATAGATACTATTAATTTTCTTAGATTATATAAAAATATATAAATTTATGTATATTTGTGTTATTTAAAAACTATTTAAATCATCTATTATTTTTTAAATAAAATCTGATAATCTATAATACGTATATATTAATTGTTGTAAACGGTTCTTTATTCATTTAATGTTATAGCTTTAATATGTTATAACTTATCTTTTGTATAATAATATGTCAAAATAAATAAGAGGTATAGTAGAATGATAAACTTGATGTTTTTATTTATAAAATTGTTTTGTCCATAAATTTTTCAGTTATTTTGGAATATTTAAATGTTATAATTAATTGTAAATAAAATATATAGTATATATAATCTCTTTTATACATATATGTATATATTTTCTTTTATATATTATAAATATATTTTAGAGCTAGATAAATTAGATTCTTTAAATTTAACAACGTTGAGTGGACATTCTTTTTCTCTTCACAAAATTGTAATTCAAATAAGTATAATTATAGAAACATTTAAACACTTCAAAGTCTTAAATATGTCACATTTCTTAGTATCCAAAATAATAAGAAAGTAATAAAAAAATTCATAAATAAAATTATGTTACATTTACCGAATTAGTCTAATTAAAATCAACAAATAACATTTTATTAATACTTGAGCATAATTTATTTCACATTAATATTGTTATTAAATTAACAAGATTATTTTTAAATAAATTGTTGCTAATAAAACATTATTTTTTCTGTGTGTGGATAAAATAAAATATAAAATACTTTGAAGTTTTCTATTTTTGAAATAAAATTAAATTTTAGATTACAAATGTGTGTGCAAATTGTCTTTCCATACCTATTTTAACAGATTATCCAAATTTACACTATATATAAGTATGCATGTAGCACAACGCAGCGGTCTTACAGTCGTAACTGAAGGAATAGAGCGAGAAACGTTACCGCGAGGGACGCGTAGATCACTGGATCACGTTGGATCTCCAAGTCACTCAGCAGTTTTGTGAACAGTGGGGAACGTAAAGAAATAACAATTCCGTGAATGCAACCACGACGTCAGCGGTCAGTCCGCTCGAATCGCTTGAACTTGACTGAACACTGCAACGATACAACGTACCGAGAACAGTCAGGGTATAAGACCCAACCAAGGTCGTCTGGGTCGTCATTTATTTATTCCTTTCCTTCTTTACTCGAGTATTTTCTAACATCATTTTCTTCGTGTGAATAGTGCTGGAAACTGCACATCATTAATCGTTCACATATAATTGATTTGATTTCAATATTAATGCATCTGGATATATTTTCCTAATTAAAATATTCTTAATTTAATAAAAAAAAATCTATTATTGATTTTCAATTATGGTTATTTATAAATCTTCGATATTATTCTCAAACAAGTGATAATGTTGGTCAAATTTTATTTCTAAATTCATCTACAATATTTCGTTATAGACTTTATAATATTTTATTACTTGTATTTAACAATAAAAGATTATAAAGATTTTAATTTTACTGTATCAAAAAAGAATTTATTTATTATGCACAAAAGAAAAAATAGATAATTTTGTTATGTAAAGAATTTAATCTTTAAACGCTAACAAGTTTTAAGAGACTTATTATAGAGGCTACGAGCTCATATATGTATAAGAACGATTTAAATTTATTTGACAGGGAAATGTATTTGTGTCATGTTTTTTCTAAAGCGAACTGTTTCATTACGTTTTATTTTGAATGTTACATTTAATTTTTTAAACGTTTTAATTTACGTAGACAATCTAAAACGCAGAAATTACACGTATTAATTAAACATTAATATAATTCATGTAATTGCACAAATACAGAAAAGATTTCTATATAACTCTATATTTAATAATTAGATGACTTTCTTTTTTAATAGGAACAAAAGTTCTTTCACAATTGTGAATACCTTTTGTTACCTCTTATATTGTAATGCAAATTCACGCAGTTATCAACATGCTTCTATTTAGTAATGGTTTAATTAGATTGTGCAAAGATCTCTGTAAGAAATTACACAATTTGCATTGCTGATTATATGTGGAGACATAAAGAGAAATGAGATAAATTTATACCCTTTTTGCATAATTGATAATATCAACATGTTCCTTAACATTTATAATTAATAAAATAAAATTATGCTCGTTGTTTGAAGTATAATAGGAAAATAATAGACACCCCTGGCTTTACAGTTTCATCCTATTCAAAGTTAAGGCCATTCCTGAGTCACGCATTCTAATTGTAAGAATACCTTTTATGCTCTTTATTCCCTACAAAATTTAAAAAAAATTCAATATTTAATATTCAAAATTTTTAATGGTAATAATAGTGTAATACGTGCGCGCGCGATATCTTTATTACATACATTATATTACATTATTAATGTGTTATCAATTGAGCAGTTTTCCATTTCATATAAAAAACTGTTTTATTCGTTGAACAGTGTTTTTACTGTATATCTTTACTATACTTTTATTCGCTGATTATCCGTGACCTCGTCCAATTAGAAGTTATTCCGAGAAATCGTCCGTAACACATTTATACAAAATGAAAAAAAAGTTGTACATAGGTATATTAGTTTCCACTTATACGCAAATTATCGTATATCACTTGAGATTACATATTAAAGTATTTATAAATGTGTATATAAAGATAGATAATAATATTTATTTCACGAACCACAAGAATTAAACTAATTATCAGATCGTAAACAAATCAAAACTTTGCATACGTGTTCAGGAATTGGGGTATAAGTTAAATGACATGTAAACTTCGAGTAAATTATGTTGCAAGAAGTAATGACGCGGAAGTAACGATGGTGTACTGCAAGATAGGTGCAGCCTGTGTTATAAATCGAAAGATGTAATATATATGTATTATATTATATACTGACCGAAGCTAACACACTTAGTTACATAATCGAATAAGCTGACAACAATAGCGTGATTTTGATTGCACACTTGATATGTTTTACTTTCTAAAATACTTTTCCTTCCGATATATTTCAGGTCAATCACTGGTCCTCTTATTATTATAGTAATATGTTTGTTTACATCAACACATCATGAAAAAAAATGGAAAAAAAATTATATTTTCAAAACTTTTAAATATATTACACATATCTTTCACAATATTTCACGTAATTGAAATTGTAAACGTATTGTATGCAAATTACGTACAGACCTACAGATTATAATAATTTCTTTACAAAATAAGAAAAAGTGAATACTAGTAGTATAAATAATAATTTTAATTATTCGCATCACAAAGATAAGATTTTAAAGAGTTGTCAAGTGTTGCAGTTTTTTTTAATTTTACGATATTCTTAAAGGTAAAATTTCTCATTTAAAATTGTCAATTTAATCGTTAATAATCACTAATTGAATCACAACATCGAATTCAGCAGATACAGAGGGCCTACACAAAGCATACATATCTATTATAAACAAAATTTGACTTTGCAGCATCAAATTTATTTTATAATACATCAAATTTTCTCTCAGTCATTGTATGTCTACCGATTGTTATACATCTTTGATTTCTAAATTTCCGTTCTGAATAGTATCATATTGAGAGTAATTTAAATTACTATTTGTGACTAAAATTATTGTACACAATCACAGTGACTGATTCTAAAATATTGACGAACATTTTTATCTAAGTGCGATTTTATACCATCATGACCAATTTGGTGAGTTATCAGAGTTATTATCAGACGCTTTTTGCTTAATTTTTATATATTAGGAGGTTGCATTAAAAGCTGCTGTTCACGTTTAAATGACTCTAGCTGCATATGCTGTTGTCAGAGACATCTGTTACTTCTGTCATTTTGAAGTATGAACATTTCCCACTAAAATTCAGTCAATAGACGCCATTCTTATTTACGCATGCTTTTCTATATTTGATGCAAAAACGATCATCAATTGTATCAAATCAACGAAAAATGATTCTTTGTCCTGACATATCCATGATAACGCTCGGCCTCCATGTTGTTATAAATACTGATGGATCTCGAATGGGAGATTCTTCCGCACCCACGTATTCTCTGGACTTAGCACCAAGTGATTATCATCTGTTCCGATTGATGCAACACGCTCTGGAAGATACACACTTCCGTAATTCTAGCAAAGTCGAAAATTGGGTTACTGAATGGATTGACTCAAAAGACAGATCATTCTTTCGTCGCAGAATTTAACTTCGGCCAGAAAAGTGGCAAAAAGTCATAGCTTCCGAGGAAAAATGATATTGAGGTATTCATATATTTTATTATTGAAATTAACGTTCAAATACAAAAAAAAAACAGCGGCTTTTAATGCAACCTCCTAACATAATTTTTCTATTTTTTTTTTTAACAATCAATCTTTCGTTAGAACTTCGTGAGATTCTCAACAATAGATTTTCCAACTGTTTGCGAGTAATTTCCGTTCCTGTGTGAATCACTCATCTGTTCGAACATAACGAAACATTATAGTACATCTGTATCACGGATAATTCATTATAGTACCTATCACCTTGTTTAACGATTTTACTGTTCAATCTTTCTGTAACATCTGAAGATGGTTCGATATTGCAGCCGAAACATGTAATGTAATGTATTGAAATAATTTATTATATATTTTTGTAATTTGCGAAATGTGTATTTGACTCTTACATGTATTTTGTGATTCAGTTAATGATTTTTTAAACTAAGAGTCCTATATGATTTATTAGTTATTAATCGTTAATAATAAATGCAAGTAAATGTATAGAAACATATGTTTATTAATCTAATAATATGTTATTATATATATTACAGATAAATTTCATTTCTATTGTGTAAAATTCATATCTAATAAAAAAATATAACACTTTTGTATAATTCCTAAGCTTTTATCAAATCTAATTTCGAGTTCATTGCGTCTTTTTCTTTTTGTTTTCGATCGACGTCCGCTAAAAAGTCTAATATCAAACGCATTACGCTCTCTGGAACAATCCTGAAGAAGAAATTAAACGTTTTATCATGCAATATAATCAGAAGTAAACGTTTATGGATTATATATAAAGCAATATAAAATGTTAAATAAATGTGATCAAACAGATAATAATTGCACGATATCGGTATGTACCTGTTGATTGCATTTAAAGAAAAAAGACATCGCGGAATTGAATATTCCGTATAGTTTCTTCGAATTGCTTTAATTATTTCACGGGCGGCATATTCTGGCGTTACAACACCAAAGATATAAGGAAACCTGCAATTCATTCTACATAAATTAAAGTTCATTTTTAATCTATTAATTATTAATATCATAAATATAAAACAAGTAATTTTCATCATGCGCAGATTATAATGCGTAAAAAAGGTATCGTCATACAATATTATAGAAATAAGAAAACTCGTTTTTTTTAAATACTTTTTCTTATTAACTCACACTTAAAGTAATCAAATTCTATAATCAACATTTTATTTTGTATTTAATTAAATTTGTATTTCGAAAGTGTATAAGTTTCTATCTGCTATGAAAAAAGAGAGGCGTAATAAAGTTTTCTAACAATAAGTACATCAAGATATTTTAAATCCATGTAACCTTAACCGTTTCCTTTTAATATAATGTTAAATATATAAAAACTAGAAATTGCGTCGAAGATAGTGAATCATAGGTGCAATAATTTTTTTCTAATCTCATTATTACTTCATGGATCAGACCGTTCCACTTACTGGGCGCTAATTACATTCCATGCAATTACGCTATATTGCAGTGGATAAAGACGACTCGTTTCGTAAATACAATGTTCGCGTGCGAATTACCGCGACCAGGCCGGAAGATGTCTGCGCGGAAACGCTATTTCATCATGAATATCGTCGATGTATACTCGTTTAAAAAATACTCGTTTAATTGATAGCATGATGAGTACAATCCCATGATAAGTGAGATATAATTACATTACGTGTATATTAAATTTGTACGTTTTTTTTTGCTATAATGTCTTACAAAACGTAGCGTCTATTATTAATTCAATCCTAAGTGTTTTCACCTGTATTTGGGATCCTTCGCTAATCCTGTATCAACGTAAAATGGATATATCGTTGTGAAATGAATATTAGGTTTCTTTTCATCTAATCGTACTTCCTCGTGAAGAGCCTCCATAAGACCTAAAATCAAATTTATTAAAATTCTATTACAAATAAATAAAATTTTGACAAAATACCTCTCACAGCAAATTTTGATGAGCAATATGCCACCTTTTGCGACACTCCATAAATGCCACACATGCTACTTATCGCTACTATGTGACCGCTTCCTTTCATCAACATCATAGGTAAAAATGCTTCTATCGTCTATATAAAATAAAAAAGAATTATTAGCGTTATCTTATACCTCAATAAAATTGTTCCCCAATTAGTTTTCTTAAAAAGAAAACTTAATAAATTCCTGATTTAAGTAATAAGAATATTACGTAATCTAATTAAATTTAAAAAGTGTGTGTGCATTGTTATTAATAAGCGGAACTTGTACAAAATAATTTTGAAACTATCCATATTTAAAATGCATTTAAAATGTCTAATAAATATTCAATAATTACACACACACATAAATATTTATAGATGATAGTTTAACGATATATGTAAGTGCATACCCAAAAATTCGAAAGTACGTTAACGTTAAATGTCTTTTCCACGTCGTCCGGATCAAAATTTAGATACGGCTTATGATATAATACAGCCGCATTGTTAATAAGCATTGTCACATCCGGCACATCAATCTTTCTCATTAATCTCACTGTTTCGCGCACCTCCAATCTCTTCGAGACATCGACCACAAAACCGTAAACCTAAAAACAGTTATATACATGTCTTTCTGACAACATCAAATTGTATCTCTTCCAAAAAATTGTATTTAAAAAAAACAAAATGCAATTTAAATGAAAATTAAATATATACACCTCTCCGCCATTTTTCGACACTTCTCTCATTGTCGATCGATTACTATCAATATCGTTGTCCCAACAAACAATTATACAACCCATCGAAGACAATTGGATCGCTAATTCGCGGCCAAGTCCATGACCGGCTCCAGTAATCTAATTTCGATGCAAATAAAACACAGTTTAAAAAAGATGTAAGGATTTAAGGTATTAAGGATAAGATATTAAAGATATTAAGGATTTAAAATCATTGTAACTTTCCTTCAGTTTGAAAAAATCAAAACAAGCTTACAAGAACAGTTTCTCCTATTAAACGTTTCGTGGAACATGGTACAATCATTCTGAAAGTTGCCATTATCATCGCCAGACCTATCTTCACCGACAAGAGAGAAAGATCCAAAAATAATCGATGCAATTTAATGTCTTTGAAAATACGCTGGATAATCTTCATTTTGGAAGAGTTCACAAAGATATACCTAAATATGTCAGGTTTGATAATAAATAAAAAGAGATAAAATTATCATCATTAATCATCATTAGAATCGTTTCGTTAATTAAAAATTTCACATTTAATTGTATATTAAAAAAGAAAAGAATTTCTTCATGATAATAAAATTACTTTAATGGTAACGATTGCGATTTCTTAGAGAACATCTAAAAATAGGAATAAAATCTAAAAATTTCTAAATAAAAATAATAAAATGAATGGAAAAATCCGTTCGCGTAAATCTCGCAAACCCACTACTATTTTGTGACGCAAGTTTCAGCAGACCGTAATGTTCGCCGATCACTTTCCTTCCTACTGCGAAACAACGTTGGTGGGGTGACCACCAGTTCATAAGAATCCTGAAAGTGTTGTTAAGAATATACGTAGTATTAAGAACACTGTGTCACCAGATTAATGACAGTTCGTAGCCATGACATCGATACATTATATATCGCAAATCGATTCGGAATTTATTCGTAAATTATCAGTAAATTTATTACTCCTTTTTTTAAAATTGTAGGAAAAAATAAGATCCAAAAGAATGACAAATCACATTTGAACAATTTGGTCACATGACTAATGCAATTAGTCAATTCTTTTTTCAAATTTACATAATTGAAAATTTGTCACAAGCGCCTGCTTTGTTTCTGAGTAATTTCGATACTCTGATAGTGCTTTATTGTTTTCTCGTAAGTATAAAATATTATTGATCTTTGCAGCCATGTTTGCAGCTGTCAAAGAATGCTTGGTTACTCGACTATGCAGAAAACGCACTTGATTTCTTTCTTTCTCTTTATACTACAAACCGCAAAATAGCTACGCAAACATTTGATCGAAAGATTTTATCTTGTGGTGTAAGAACCGAGATGCAGAGAATGAGAGAGATCTTAAGGCATCCAAAACTGAGAAGATTTAAGACGAGATGGCAGATTTTTATGTGGAAAGCCGTGCTTATGAGGCTGCATAGCCCTATAACCACTGCACTGGAGATAATTATAGCCATTGTCTTTTCGTTACAAATACGTTTGATATTTGAACCGCATGCTCTTCATTCGCAGGTAGTTTAACTAGCAATTGTAAGGTTGGATTAGATATATTTACCTTGAGACTATATAATATACAACTTAATGCTTATTTTTAATAATTTCTCCATTAGAATTTTTTTTATTCATTTTGTTAATTGATATCGAAATTATACAACTATTATGACCAACAGTTATGTAAAGAACTAATAAGAGTCAAATAATTAATATGCAAAAATTTTTCTAAAAATGAGCTATATTTTAATTATATACTGATTAAAATTTACAATAAACGCGCGCATAAATATGCATAAATATGCATATTAATATTGCATATTAATTATTTGACTCTTATTAGTCCTTTACATAACTGTTGGTTATTTATATTAAAAGTCCTTGTATTCAAATTAATTTTATATCTATTATGATTCTAGAAATCTCTTTTAGAAATCTCGTCTAGACATCTGTTTTATTAGATATCAGATTGCACTGCAGTATAATTGATAGAATAATGAGTACAGAATGATATATTATACAATAATTTTTATATACAAATTATACATGTTCATACTATATTTAATAATTATTTTAATATTCTGATAATTATGTATATCTCTTATGTTTTATCTAAAGAATTTAGATCAATACAGTCGTAACGATATCATAGCAAAATTGCCAAATGATGTGCAGTGTTGGTATGCACCGAAAAATTCATTTGTAGATGAGTTAATGCTGAAAGCCACAAAAATGCTTCATACAAATAGTAAGATAATATCTTAAACTCGCTTATATAAAAAAAAAGATTCAATAAAAGCTACATATTACATACCAGTTCAAGCAGCCGACAGTGAAATTGACCTTGTACATTCACGTTACGCAAAAAATGACACTTCTAAGGTACTGTGGGCAATATTTGAGATTGATAAGCTTGCAACTGGAAAGCCAAAGGTCTTAGAATATAAAATACGTTCATCTGAAATAGGTGAGAATCGAATGATTATGATGCACGAAGAAGAACCTGCTTATAAGGGTATCCTAAAAACACATTTTCATAAGTAAACGTTATAGTTATTGATCCTTATATTAATCCATAAATTAAAGTAAATTTTACGTTGAAACATATTTTGCTCTTAAAAACCATCATTTACATTAAATTTAAACCGCTTACATTTAAATTCAATTTATATTAAATACTAATTAATATCATACGTAGTTACAACAAAAGTATACAGTTACAAGTTTAATTTTTTATATAATATAATTGTACATAATATTTATTAAGCATAAATGACTAAAATATTCAATAAATTGTTTAACGATTCTTATCAAAGATCCATATATATTAAGTGGTTTTATGGCTCTACAAATTGCGATTGAGAAATCTTTTGTGGAGATGTGGACAAATCCGACGCTACCGAATATTGCTGATAATGTAAGTACTTGAAATAATAAAATTACAATAAAACTGATATCAGTAATAATTATAAGCAGAATGTAATAAAAAGCCGTTGATAAGGATAGGCTTCTTTGCAGTTAACTATCGGTCGATTTCCATTTTATAAAGTCAATTTTTTAATCTTACCGTATGTCATTCGACCTAACATAAGCGTAATTTATTACGTGATGGTTATTGCTTTCCTTATGCTGCCAGCAGCAACGTTAAAAAAGGCACTTCACGATAAAGAAACTGGATTCAGAGTGAGCTTCTGTTAAACAAAAATACATATATTAAGGGGTAACGCCACTCTAGAGCTCGAAAAAAAAGACATGTTTTTGATAATTTTTTACGGAGATACAATAAAGAAAATGGAAAATCTGTTTATAGGAGTGTATTATACATGTTCTGAAGCAAATAAAAAAATTTTTTAATTAACATTTTTAAACAAAATGGCGGCTACATAATACGAAACTCAAGACCACCTCTCGCTGAAAGGGCTTCACGGCCGGAAAAGTTTCTCCCACAATTTTCAATCCGGAACAAAAAACCAAAATTTTTTGTAAACTATATATAATTGGCTACAGAAGTACGTAGGGGATTTTGAAAATATTGAATTTTAAAAAAATAATGCTTATTTGAAGAAAAAATTCATTTTTCAGTAAAAAATTTCATCGTAAATTGTTTATAACAAAAAAAGTTGACAAAATATCAAAAAACTCCTACGTACTTCTGTGTAAAATCTAATTACAAAGCTACTGTTAAAATTTGAATTGAATCGTTCAAAAATTGTTCGAGTTATGTTTCCGGCCAACTTGAAAAACATTGTTTCGAGAAAAACGCGTTTAAAGTTTTAAGTACTAAAATAGTATAAATTTTTTTTATATACCTCTAGTCGGCAATGCCTGCACCATACATTTCACCTTCCAAATTCTCCTACTCTGCGTCTTTTCTGACCGATTTTAACAATACCCTGGCCTCTTTTGCCTTCTGCCACGAGTATCACGAATCTTTTTTTATTAATCGAGCGAAGGCAGTTTCGGTTTCGAAATAAGTACTTAAAAATTTTATCGCACTACGAGGTCAAGTGTACATTATTTTTAAGACTCTAAGGCATCATTTAAACAAAAAAAAATTTTTTTATTATTTTGAAAATTCTAGAGTGGCGTTACCCCTTAATTTTTTTGCATCTTTGTATAATGCCTATTGTTAATAAAAATTACTTTAGGGTCTTATGAGATTGACAAATATATCTTTCACAATGTTGTACATCGGATGGTTCAATTATTTTATGATCGTTTTGTTACCTGTTACGATCGTGTGCACAATCCTCCTGTTTCCTGTGTTTTCGGCTGCAAACGCATTAGTCATTGCTATATTTATTATGATGTACAATATACTCTCAATGTTCTTCATGTTCACCATCAGCACATTTTTCGATCATCGTAAGTCATTTAAATATGTGAGTAAAAGCAGAATTTATGCGAAAAAAAAACAAAAAAGTTAGTATCATTGGTAACTTATATGTATAGTTTTAAAGGATTAGGGAAAGAACCGAATTTATCTAATTTTTCCGGATTTTATCGGACTTTTTCAATTCTTTTCCCAAAGGTGGAAAAATTAATTGGAAAAATTCACGCTCGTAAAATATTTGTGCCATAGGGTACAACCGACAGTGGGGTAATTTAGATAAGTTAACAGAAATTATTTTGTGAAATGGTATTAAAGATTGCACATACTGTATTTTGTTAAACATATAAAATACATAAAACATAGGTTACGTTCAGCAGATAAAGTAGTTTTGCAATTGTTGTAAAGTTCTTAAACATGATTGGTTTTACATTTAGATCTTATAAGGGAAAGAACTAAGAGCAAGACCAATCAAATTAACAATTAAAGAATCTTACAACATAGTTACAAAGCTGATTTCTCTGCTAAACGTAGCCATAGTTTTATATTGAATCAAAATTGTATATTCTGTATGTTTGATTGAATACATTATGCTCCAATCTTTATATACAATTTCTGTTAATTTATCCAAATTACCTCTCTGTGCTTCATTTAACTGGAATTAAATAAAGTTATATCTCAGACAGCACAGAAGTTTGAAAAATGTAAATATATTTAAGTAAAAGAAAAACAAAAAAGAATTATACAAAATTAAAAATAAAATTAATACATTTTTTTAATTTAATTTTTTTTTTTAAATAAAATTTAATATATTTTGTAACGATTATTTAAATTAAAATGATCACATAAAATCTAAAATAAAAAGACAAAAAGAGTTATAAAATTTTATATAAACTTATCTTTACTCACAGTTTCAAGATCTAATGATTACATCTTTATAAACATGTTTTACTATAAAAATAGAAGGAAAACTAAAAATTTTAATAAAAATATGATTACATAATTTTCTGAATCACATTAATTTAATGAAGGACAAAAATGAAATAGTATGTCATTTAGATACTAAATAGCAATTTTTCCAAAAAAAAAAAAAAATTTTCCTGTTTTGTTTAAAAGTATAGTAACTTAATCCAATACTCTCACAGTAATATTAATATAAGTATTAATATAAGTATTTGTATATACAGCGTGTCTCTAAATTTCAGTATACGGAATACAAGAGACGTGATGTTTTATTCTAAAACAAACAACTTTTTCCTTTAGCAAAATTGCGGTATTCTTTCTTTAATTGTTACATGATTATCTAATAATAACATATAATAGATTATTCTTTTTTTTTTTTGTAATGTAAATTACTTTCCTGTAATGTGAATTAGAGTCTAGGATGATAGTTTATTTATAGAGAAATGCAAGGTTTAATAAGAATAATTCTTAAACCTTCTATCAAGTTATTTTAGTTAACTAACACATAAATAAATATATTGGATGCAAAAACATTGAAAAAATTGTAGCATTATAAGCACATATATCTATAATAATTTGAACAAGGCTTAACCCTTTCATTTTAATAATATGATCTTTTTAGAATATCACTTATTTTTTAGAGTTCAGATATATCAAAAATGTATATATTTACAAACTGACATTATATATTATTATTAGATAATTCAACACACATAGAGATATGAAAAGGCTAATCAGAGTCGTCCGCAAATCAAGAAACTTAATTATTAAAAATTTTACAAAGTAAACCATCTGATTAATTACATGTCATTGTACTTCCTGGACACTTTATAACATAATATTATAAATTATATCATAAATATTATATTATAAACATTATATTAATAAATATTGTATTATAAAGTGTTCCAGGAAATACAATGACATATGTAATTAATCAGATGGTTTACATTGATAAGGATCCAAACTAGGATCGAAACGTATGTACATTTCTACAATAAACAATTAAACACATATACAACTTTACATCAACACCCATTGTACTGACACGATTAGGCATTCTTATTACCTTTTAATTATTAAATATATACATAAATATATATATATATATATAAGAATAATTAATCAAAATATAACCTTAACACCATTATTATATCGTAATTTAGTCGTGTAATCTTACTTGATAAAAGCAGCGGTGTTCTTGCCGCACTGGAAATTGTTAATATCGCTGATTTTAAACCAATATCACAGAACAGGTTGTTAATTAAACCACAAGAATATAAACTATTACCTATACACCATAAACAATACACACGCACAAAAACAACATACGCTACTAACTAGCATTGACTAAACCTCGATTATGCTATCGAATAATCGATAATTTTTACTATCGAATATATTCGAGAGTTTCGGAAACTCATCCAATTAGAATTTGTAATCTAAATAGCAGAGGCCGCGAATCGCGGTGCCGCGGAATGTCATGACCGTATAGTATAAAGCCGCGGGCGACAAAGACGCTCAAAAAAGGACGACACATCGTAGAAATATATAAAATATATTTCCTTTCTGATGGCTTTCCGAAGATTTTCATCGAAAGACATGATAGTTTACAATTTTTTTTCCGGTAAAATTCTACTGTAACTTTACTAGCCTACATAAAGACATTAGGTACGCGATTAAGAACCCCTGTCGCACAGCCCTGGCAAGGGGTAACCTATATTGATTCTTGATCGCGCGACTGACACCCATAAATCAGTTACTTGGACTTGGAGTGACCTGAAAGGTATTACTAGAAGAGTAAATCATAATATTCTATCTATCGTTTTAGCATCTCCGTTCGTAGTAAAATTTAAGTTCACTTAATTAGCAATTACAACTCAGTCCGGTAATTAATGATATTTATTCCGCGAGTATGTAATAGTGGGTATATCTAATAATCAGGTTGAACTTTAGAATGATCGACAAAATAAACTTCGAGATCCAATATATATCCTTGCGCCCGGTAGCGATCACGTACACTTAAAAGCTTTCCGCGTGCACAGCTACCGTGTGGGATCGGCAAAAAATTAATATTAAATTTAATTATCTAATTAATCAAAAGTAATCGGAATAAAAAATTTTTATTATTTGATTAATCAAGTAATCGGAATAAAAATTTTTTAATTACCTGATTAATCAAGTAATCAGAATAAAAAATTTTTATTATTTGATTAATCAAGTAATCGGAAAATAAATCAAGTAATCGGAAAAAATTTTTATTATTTCATTAATCAAGTAATCAGAATAAAAATTTTTTTATTACCTGATTAATCAAGTAATCGGAATAAAAAATTTTTATTATTTGATTAATCAAGTAATCGAAATAAAATTTTTTTAATTACCCGACTAATCAAGTAATCGGAATAAAAAATTTTTATTATTTAATTAATCAAGTAATTGAAGTAAAATTTTTTTAATTACCTGATTAATGAAGTAATCGGAATAAATTTTTTTTAATTACCTAATTAATCAAGTATAATCGGAATAAAAAATTTTTATTATTTGATTAAGTAATCGAAATAAACATTTTTTAATTACCTGATTCATCAAATAATCGGAATAAAATATTTTTATTATTTGATTAATCGAGCAATCAAAATAAAATGTTTGAATTATTTGATTAATTAATTAATTGATTAATTAAAATAAATATTGCGAAAAATATCACTACGTCGACCCGCCATCAGAGGTCTATAGATATTCTCAAATTCTCGTAAGTGCTTTGACACGCGTATATTTCTTCATATAGTATCTCGACTTAACATCTCCCCAAGGCGTATAAGGTAGGCTTCCATTACAATGCCTTACTGATGAATCCAGTAATGGAAGCCGGGACGAAACGCTAAAAACTATGTGATATTTTTCGTAATATAAAGAATAAATTAAAGATCCAACTATATTTACGGAATTTTAAATTATTATCTTCATATTTAATTGTAATTAATCAAGTAAAAATCGATGATATTATAATACTACTGTAGTATTTATGCGTTATGTCTGAATGTTATCAGCGCGCAATTATGGGGGGACTACATATGTGGTATATAAAAATTCACGCATAATTATAATAATTTTGATCCAGCTTTGACCGTTATAAGCGGTAATTCTTTCCTCGGTTGTTTGACAATATACGATCATTACAAAATTATTTAATATTTATTAAAATAAATATATCTTATATTATAATACTTAAAATCGCAAGTAATAAAAAATTATTTTGTCATGATTACTTGATTAATAAATAGTTAATGTAAAATATTAATCTGTATTCAACAAATGTTGTAAGATTATTATTATATTATAGGTAAATGAGGAAGTGTAGGAATGAAATGAAATTAATAAATAACAATGAAAGTGTAAAATACAAGTTATTTTTATTGGTTAATGTCACTGGCTTAATTACAAAGCACTCTTTTTTCGAAATTTTGATCTGTAAGACAAAATTTTGAAAAAATTAAATTTCGCGATATCGAACATAGTAGCGAAACTAAATTTCGGTTTTGATAGCATTGGCGACAATGCAATGTTATTATAAAATACATTAGAAACTAATGCGTCTGACGTTGAATTTCAAGGTTTTTGCCAAGACAAAAGAAAGATTGTCAGTTTTACATGCCTACCCAAAAATAAAGGTAGCATTTATTAAATTTCGCTAGTATGTTCGACATCGCGAAAATTAATCGTCTTACATACGAAAATTTCGAAAAAAGAGTGCTTTGTAAAGCCAATAACATTAACAAATTTTACACTTCCATTGTTATTTACTAATTTCATTTTATTCCTACACTTCCTCATTTTCCTATAATATAATAATAATCTTACTACATTAATTGTAATATACTTGTTTTTTAATTACTTTAATTATTTACATTAATTATTTGCTAATCAAGCAATCATAACAAAATAATTTTTTATTACTTGCAATTTTAAGTATTATATACAAGATATATTTATTTTAATTAAACAATTAATTAAGTAATTGAAACATTTTATTTTAATTGCTCGATTAATCAAATAATGGAAAAGGTTTTTTCCGATTACTTGATTAATCAGGTAATTAAAACAGTTTTATTCCGATTACTTGATTAATCAAATAATAAAAATTTTTTATTCTGATTACTTGATTAATCAGGTAATTAAAAAATAATCATTAATTTATAATATATTAATCTTTTGCCGATCCCTGGCGGTAATTAGAAATGGAAAAGTTACTTTTAAAGTTTTAAGTTATTTTGTAACAATAAATTAAATCAATTAGCAGTTAACAATTACACAATTATTAACTGCTAATAATTATTTTTTATTTTATTTAATTGTTTGTAACAACATTGTAATTGTACTTTGTATTTGTTAATTGCAGTTTCTGAAAAGAGAAAATGTCGCGTAAGTATTAAACAATTTTTTGATGTATATTCTTCGGAAATATTTAATTTTTCATACATAAGATTAATGATATACTCGTATTTAGTTTTAGCGTTTCATTACTTCATTACATACCAAAGTTAGAATTTTATTGCACATTTCAATACGATTTCGTTTGCTTACTGTTTCTTTCTTGCCGCGCAGTATCTACCAACGAATCGCTGGTTACTTAAACAATGCTTATATAGTAAGAATGTTCCTGAAGCAACACGCCCGTCGTTTATAAGCACTCGGCGATTCGTTGCTAGCCATCACGCGGCAAGGTGAAAACAATAGGCGTCGCCAATAAAATCGAGCCGAAGTGTGCAAGTAAATGTCAGTCAGCTTTAATTGTGGCTAAGAAATTTATCTAATATATATTACTTAACATTTTTTTCCATGCACATTTGAAACGCACGTTAATTCGCATTTGACGCACATTTATGCGCGGTAATAGGTGCAAGGAAATCGTAGTGCATTGTAGAAGTTATGATTGAAATCAATGTTATCTTTCTTAATCATAATTAATAAAATTTAAATAAATAATATATGTATTAAAAGAACTTTCAGAAGAAGTTGAAAAAACGTTGTTAGAGGATGAGGATATGCCCTCATCCTCTAATACGGAGAAGTTGTTGCAGCAGTTACTGCTGCAACAACAGCAACAGCTGAAATTGCTGCAGCAGCAACAATCGCAGCAACAGCAACAGCTGGAACTGCTGCAGCAGCAACAGCCGCAGCAGCAACCGCAGCAGCAGCAGCCGCAGCATCAACAACCGCAGCCGCAGCAGCAACAACCGCAGCAGCAGGCGCAGCAGCAACAGCTGCAACAACAACAAAAAAGTAAATTATTTATATATTATTAAATCTTTCTCCTTTTTCTAATATATTTATTATTGCGATGTTTTTATACTTTCTTTAATTCTTTCAGTAAATCGACGAGGACAAGGACGTGGAGCTAGTCGTGCCAGATGGTACATGCGGCATTACAGTAATGTGTAAGTTAATTTTTTTTAACCAAATAAAACATTCTAACGAATTAGAGACGGTTTTTACGGAGAAATTTGAATCATATAATTATAACTGTGAGAAGTATTCAATCGCTACTACATAAAAATATCTGTATTTTGATTCACTAATATAACTATATCTCTTCCATCCAAATAGCAACGTTCTGAGTTTTTTAATTGGGTCCTTTCCGTCTCTAACCTGTTAAAATCCGAGGAGGACCGAAACATGTCATGTCATGATTTATGTATTATTCAACGCATTGCATAATTTTTTATATAGTTATATTACTGTATTAGCGCTGAATCAATTTTTAATTTTAGATGTTTGACTGTTATTAGCCTTTTACCTGTTTATTATCTATATTTTAAATTAAATAATGGTCACTAACGATTCATCTAATGCAGTAACTCCTATTAATTAAACATTTAGATGTTATAGTTCTTTTTAACAGATTCTTTTTAATTAAGATTTTTTTAAATTTTGGATAATAAATCTGAGAGCATTGGTAGTTACTAGTTCAATGAATGATGGTTAGATCACAGTAACAACATCAGTTATTAAAGAGCTATCAGCAACATTTTCAAAAAAGGAAGAGACAGTCTCTGAAAGAAGATTATCGTTCGTAATTACACAATTATTATAATAAATAAGTTTTGCTTGATATATACCAGAGTTTGCGTAAAGTTATCTGCGCTTAACTCCCAGTGCCCTTTTCTTTATATTCATTTCAGTGCCCAAGTTTATATTCATTTTAGTCTGTAACGAATATTAAATTGATTGTTTTTTTTGTCTCGCAACCCTATTTCTTTATTTTTTATTTAATTTATTTAAGCCATTTTATATTATGTATTTTAAATAAGATTAATACTATTTAATTTTGAATTTTTTTATTTAGACAAGGAAGAGGATCCGGAAGAGGAAACATTTTTATTAAAAAATATTATATCTAGATTAAAATATAAAATAAATTACACAAAGGAAATAAGCTGACTTAATTGTTTTATTTTGTTATTCCTATTCTATAATTAAAATTATAACAAGAAATATGTGCGTGCATATATATATATATATGTATAATACATTTATATATTTACACATATATGTATACATAGAATTACATGTTAATTCATAGGATAAGAAAGTGTCTTATAATTATAGGTTATTTAAAAACAGGTACAAAATTCTTAATAATTTAATATTTTCATCACAAGAGAAAAACGCATTATTTTGAAAATTATAATCTTGTATGTGTTTTTTATATGTATACATATAGTTTAGATATATATAACATTGTAAGTAAATAAAATACTCAATATCTTTTTCATTACGCGTGCACGTAATGTGCCCTCAATGCTTTTGCGTGCGGGAAATAGCCAATACCGTTGAGTTATTTCTCACGCAAAAGCATTACATTATGAAAAATAACGCAACGCAGTGGTAGCGCTCGTACAAATATCAACACGGAGAAACGCACCGACCAGACCGTCCTTTCGGAGCATCTGGGGGGTGTGAGGTAAGCATAGTTTTTTCTCCAATAATAAAAGTAACTACAACAAAACGACAATACAGTATCTATAAATATCATTCAACTTAAAATAACGTTTAAATTTAATTTCAAATTGTAATAATCTCACAATTATAATTAAAAGTAATGAGCAATACAAAATTTTGTATTGTTAAATATTTATTTACGAAATATTTTAATTTCTTTTTCTGGGGGGGGGGGGCTGCGAAACCCCCTGCTTCCTGCGCCCCACGCACCACCCCATATAAGTCGCACTCGCTTCGCTCGTGCGACTTTACGTTCACACTCGTTTCGCTCGTACGACTTTATATTCGCACTCGCTTCGCTCGTGCGACTTTATAATTGTATAACATATTACTAACACAGTGCACTCGTGATGAAAAAATCTATGTGCAACTCATGTGCTATAATTGTCTATAGCGCGCCCGCGTTGCACAATAAACAACTAATAGTACGGGAGGCCGAGAGGCTAAATGTGGATTTACTCGAGCGTCGTGGGGACCTATTGGATTGTGAAGATTAGATGCTAAAAAGAAAAAAAGGTTATATGATGTATGCCGTTTCAGTGATGGGGGAGCGTGTACAGGCTTTCAAAGAAAACAGTGACAATGCAATACTCGAAGCGTGTCAGATATTAATAGTGTAAGCGACCCATGTGTTTCTGATAACGGATAAATATTAATCTGACGGTTTACGTGGTGGGGTTAGCTGTAGGAAGGGGGAAAAAAAAAATTTCCAGAGCGCATCTCGAGCGCGTCAGATTTTTGAAATGTACGCTTTTCTACATGTAATTAACACACCATACCTTAATCTGACGCGCTCGAGTTTTCGAACGATCGATTTTTTTTATTTACTAATCCCCTGGACCCCCGGCTCTATATAGAGGTTTAATATTTGGTGGGGGTACTTATTATAGGGTGCAAGCTTTCCTTCTTTATGTTATTCTGACGCGCTCGAGTAAATCCCAAAATCCCCGGTTGGCCTCCCGTACTATAATACACACTTGTTATACAATGTACCTACTATTATTCATTAACACGATCGCGTATTACAAAACAAAATTATTAAATAAATGTAAAATATACATATGTTCTTCGGTGTATTATTACAGTATTAAACGATTCGTTTGCTGTTCTGCGATAAAATACTAATCGGATTTCACTCTGTTTTAAATAATTTAAAGTCAAATTGTTATTATATTAATATACAATTTAGTCCTACAAAATATTTAAAAAATGAAGAACTAAGTGCCAGTTATGTAATAAAGAACGTTTAATTCTTTAAATTTAATTCTTTAAAGAATGAAACGTTCCTTATTAGTATTACTTTCATTTTTAAAAAATTAAGTTATTTAAAACAAATGTTTTTAGTAAAAAAGATCATTTTTATTTCAAATAACTTTTTCAAAACTTATTTTATGTTTCTTGTTTTAAATATTCGTCGTGCCAGCCAGCAGTCGGAAGTATTTAAAATAATTTTATTTAAAATACACATTTCAAATAAATATATATACAAGGAGGGGCATTTAAAACAAGTCACCTGAATAACTCGCTTGTTTTTGACAATAGAAGAAAAAGTGTCAAACAAAAGTTGCTTGGTTTCGAGGAGCACATAATGTGATGTCAATAATTGTTTTTTTGGTGGAGGCGTTAAAAAGATATGAAGGTCACCTCCACTTTTTTGAATGGAATTATGTAATTTTTGTTAGATAACGTGATTCCTCTAATTATTTTGCATATAAAAGTATTAAGGTAGAAATACCAAAAAACTAATAGTTTTCGAGATATTTTACACTTTATTTTGATACATATTGACACAAAATGTTAAATAACTCGTAAACTGTTGACTTTTTGATTATCGTACCTTAATACTTTTGTGAACAGAATAATGAGATAAATCAAATGATGTAAAGAAAACACATAGGGTGCTTTAAAAAAAATATGTATACAAAATGGATAATTTTTTAAATACGCAACTGTGTTTTTTTTACACCATTTGATTTATCTCATTATTCTGTTTACAAAAGTATTAAAGTACGATAATAAAAAAAGTCAACAGTTTACGAGTTATTTAACATTTTGTGTCAATATATATCAAAATAAAGTGTAAAATATCTCGAAAACTATTGGTTTTTTGGTATCTCTACCTTAATACTTTTATATGCAAAATAATTAGAAGAATCACGTTATCTAAAAAAAATTACATAATTCCATTTAAAAAAGTAGAGTTGACCTTCATATCTTTTTAACGCCTCCACCAAAAAAACAATTATTGACATCACATTATGTGCCCCTCGAAACCAAGCAACTTTTGTTTGACACTTTTTCTTCTATTGTCAAAAACAAGCGAGTTATTCAGGTGACCTGTTTTAAATGCCCCTCCCTGTATTATATGTATTTAAATATGTAAAGAACAAAATAAGGCAGTTATTTAACATTTCTTATTTTAATTAATATTTTAAGTAAGTTTTTGGAATGTAAAATACAACGTTTAGTATTATCTTTAATAGTGTTTGTCACAAAAATACGTTTGAGAAAGAAATATTAAGATAGAGCGGTACAGCTATACCTATACTTACACCGAGCCGCGGTAATGGAACAGTAATGGAATGATGACTGCTCGGTTTATCGGTGAGCCGAGTGAGCGGGGATGTGCTACCCGCGTTCGCCCTTCCATGTCAAACAAGGCTGCTATCATTAACCGTAGAGAACCTCTAATTAACCGTCTAACGCGTCGAAATATACAAAATATAAATAGACATAAAGTCAAAAGCCCTCTATTGTCGAAAAAACGAGATGGACATTTCTCTTCTGGTCGACGATGACAATGATGAACAACAACATCATCAACAACATGAACAACATAATAATAACGACGACGTTTCTTAAAAATGAGGTGAAAATTCACAAAACCGAACTTTGCGTCGCGATATCTCCGCCGCGACGGCACGTAAAAAAAAAATAAAAGCACTTTTATTATACAATTTAAGTATTTTTTATCGATTGAGCGTATACCTATAGAAATTGATCAGTTCAACCGTTACTGAGATCTGATCATCTCAATCCCCCGAAATTCTCAGATTCGCGTAAAGGAGGCACGGCAGTGTCGCTGCGCTTGGCTTAGCGCCGAGACACTATTATACCGTGTCTCCAGATAACAAAGCCATATTTGCATCTTTAAATGTTACTTTTGAATAATAGCCGAGAGCATGCAAGTTAGGTGCACGCAGTAGCCCTGAGTGCCACGTAGACAAGAGCGGTCATATGGTATTTCAACCTGTTCTTCTGTAAAAATTACTTGTCGGGCGCAATTTTGTTAAAGGAAAAAGTTGTTTGTTTTAATATAAAATATTACGTCTTATACTCCGTATGCTGGAATTTAGAGACACCCTGTATATATATATATATGTATATACATATTTTTTATACGCAATTTTTA
Organism: Cyphomyrmex costatus; assembly: GCF_001594065.2. NCBI lineage: Eukaryota > Metazoa > Arthropoda > Insecta > Hymenoptera > Formicidae > Cyphomyrmex > Cyphomyrmex costatus. Next base: position 268,248 of record NW_017275229.1, read on the forward strand.
TTACTAAAAATCTTAATCCCTGTGGTTGCACATCATTTTATTATAGCTACGAAAGCATTGCTTACATCGGTTTTGTTTTGGCTCTTTTTGACACACTTGACTATCGTACTGGATCAGTTTTTAATAAGAAAATCTATGTTGTGGAAGATTTGTTCACTGATTCTGCCGCATAGTGGTTTGCTTTATGGAATAGTAGCCTTCACGACCTACACAAATTTCGGTGAGTCAATCTGTTATTTGACTTAAATTTGAATAATCTAACAATTATTAAAAAGAAGATTAACTCAATTTTATTCATTTATTTTTGACAAATTTTATTTATAGTTACATTATTTATTCATATAATAAATATTTATTTGGATATATTTGCATATTTCTTGTTAGAAATAAAATCTTTTTCTCATTCATTATTTACAAATTTTTCCAATATGTGCAAAATCTAAATTATTAGCAAATATGCAAAACGAAGAATTATATAAGTTACGAAACGCACATTCCTCATGAACGAGTTATTCAAGCGTATAAATTACAAGCCAAAGTTGTATTTACTTGAATCACTTACTGATCATAACCTGACTGATTTTTTAACTAGCAATTTATGTTTTAAAATGCTGCTAGAAAAATAATACGTTTACTTTATTCCAGAGAAATATACATATTATATTTATACATACTTTACATTTATAATTATAATTAATATACATTATATATATGTATATAAATTATATATATTATAAGTTATAATGTATAAATTTTTATAATTATGTCCTTATGATTTAAAAAAAACTTAATAAAGATTCCACATGCATAATTACATTACATATCGTATAAATAATAAATAACATGCATTAGTGGTAAAGTATACATTATATCATTATAACTTTTATGCTAATAGGTGACTATAAAAGCGAAAATTTGAGAGACATCTGGCAACAAGTAAAACCGCGCAATTACATTGGTCCTACCTCGTATTTGTGGTCGCGATGGCTTTCTGAATTAATAACACTACGAGATGCCCACAATATTATTCACGTCGCAGAAAAAATTTCTGTTAGCTTGATTCTATTTGTTTGGATATTGCACATTATCTTTTGGTATTTACTAGCGGTGTACTTAGATAATGTTAACCCAGGAAAATTTGGCAGCGCAAAGCCCTGGTACTATTTATTCAAAGTAAATATTTTTTCAAAATAGGTTATAATTCTAATGTATTATTACTTTCTAAATTATCATATATAAGTAATATTAGTGCGTAGTATTCTATATAAATATAAATATAATATTTTTTTTATATAATATTATTTCTATATAAAATCAGATTCATATTTTATATTTTCGGAAACATAATTTAATTTATGGAACTTTCATAAATAGTAAATATAAGTACATATTTTAGAAATCTGTATATGATGACGATGATTTAATTATCCGAGGATCAACTAACTGGTCAGCTGTAGAGCATACACCATCATACATAAAGGTACAAACGATATTAAAATCTAAAATCTGATCATACACAGTCTTAAGATTCTATTCAGCTAATGAAATAACTATACAGCGTCTCGAGATTGTATTTAAAACGATCTTAAATGTAAGATCAGACTATAAATACTGCTATGTCTTTCAAATATACACATACAAATATTCTAATAATATCGATTTAAACTAACTATATGTACAAGATAAAAATTATGCACCATACATATAATTTTTATGATTATATAATGTCATTTATGATTATAGCATTATAATTTAACATTATGCTTCTTCATATTGTGAATACGAAATCAAACTGTTTTAGAAAGCATTTATGTTTTAAATAATTTAAAAGCAGTATTATGCATTACATAAAAGCAACACAACAATAAAAACATCTTACATTTACATCACATCATTTTTAAGAGATTTATTTAGAGATTTATTTATAAGCAATTATTATTATTATTATGTATTGTACTTTGTCATTTGAGTCCAAACTGAAAATAATTCTTATATGACATTAATAATTATTTATATCTTAATTAGCTATTTATCTTAGCTAAATCTTTGTATAATGTAAACAACAGCCATCTATTCGAGTGAGATGTGTTAGAAAGGATTTTGGTAGGATTGGCGAACGTATTACAGCTATAAACGATGTAACAATCGATTTTTATAATCAAGAATTCAGTGTCATTCTGGGTCACAATGGTTCCGGCAAAAGTTGTTTGTTAAAGATAATTATCGGTATAATAAAAAATTAATTTACATTATTGACTTTAGCCTTCGAGGGTATTGACGAAATTTGTTACGTGTAATAGGAATGTACAAACCAACTCATGGCCACGTTTACTTGGAAAATGAAAGTTCTATATATCCGATTGGTTATTGTCCGCAAGAAAATATATTGGTAAATTACTTGACGATGATTCAACATCTCTATATATTTGGTATGGTAAATATCCTTTGTTATTAAAAAATCATAGCGATTATTAATTTTTTACGAATAATATCAAGCATAATGACTCCAATCTAAAATTAATATTTTAATACTGTAATTAAAATTGTTATTAATATATAAAATATTAAGTAATGTAGATTTTTCAAATTAAAATCTAAGTTTTTATATAATATAACGTCGGTTAAATTTATACAAAAAATTGTTGAATAAGCATATCGATCTAAATAAGAACCAGTTTGCTAATAGTATGTTTCTAATTGCTTAATCTGATATCGGAAAACAAACTGTTTGTCTTTCTCTTACCTACTAGGATTACCTACTAATTTACCATTCACTATTAAATGAGATGGAGAGAAAAACATAATAACGCATTTGCTTAACTAAAAATTATATAAAATTTAATAATGGCGCAACATATTTCAACACACATTACATGTACAGATTTGGATAATACTCAAGTTATCACATGAATGATATATACATAATATATATAAATTTATTAACAGCAGTTCTCATTTATTGTTATTTATTTAACATATGTCTTGTATTTTACATACAAAATGTTAAATATTAAATAAGTAATTATTTTAAAATAAAAGTAATTATAATAAGGCTCAATACTTATACTAATTAATTTTAATTCTTTAAAAACATTAATTTTTCTATCGCAATCCAAATAATTCTTCAATTACGAGAGCAAGTCAATAAGTTCTTAGAAAATCTGTCAGAAGGCACTCGCAGTGTCATATGTCACATTACTTTGACAAGTAGCATCTTTCAGCTGATTATTGTCAAATTTTGAGCAGAATTCATCGAGAGGTTTCACTTCTGTAGACGATTAAAGCAAACAAAACCTTTGTATTTTTTGCAAAATGGAAAAAAAACGAGATTTCGTGCAGTGACCAACATCTATATATGAAAGATTTAACGCCGAAAGGAATCAAAGCCGAGTTGGATAATGTTCATAGCTCATCTGCACCAGCGTTTGTTACTGTAATAATTGGATGAATGAATTTAAACGTGGTCGTACATCCACATGTGATGCACCTCGTTCGGGACGTTCAATTGAGGCTGTTATGCAAGAAATCATCAATAAAGTCCACATTGTTTTGACTGATCGACGAGTGAAAGTGCGCGAGCTTGTTGAGGCATATCACATGGTACAGTAATTTCAATTTTGCACGAACAATTGGGTATGAAAGAGCTATCGGCAAGATGGGTGCCGCGTTTGCTCACTGTAGACCATAAGCTCGACCGTGTGACGATTTCAAAACAATGTTTGGAGATATTTCAACGTAATCCAGATGAATTTCTGCATCGATTCATTACTGTGGACGAAACATGGATCCATTACTTCATACCCGAGACGAAGGAACAGTCAAAACAATAGACTTTACCGGATGAACCAGCTCCGAAGTAAGCGACCGTGAAGTCGGCCGGAAAGGTGATGGCCACAGTTTTTTGAGATGCACGCGGTATAATTCATATCGATTACCTTCCGTCGAAGCAAACGATTAATGGCAATTACTACGCAGCCTTATTGGACCATTTCAACAACATTTTAAAGAAAAAACGTCCCCATTTAGCGACCGGCACCGATGGACAAAAATTCAACGAATTCTGCTACGAATTACTTCCGTATCCAGCATATTCGCCAGATTTAGCCTCCTGCGACTATTTCCTGTTTCCAAACCTGAAGAATAAGAGATTCACCACTAGAGAGCAGCTCATCGCTGAAAGAGGCTTATTTTGAAGAATTGGACAAATCATATTATTCAAACGGCTTGAAAAAGTTGGAGAATCATTGGATTAAGTGTATCGAGCTGAAAGGAGACTATGTTGAGAAAGAAAAATAAATCGATCAAAAAAAATGTGTTTTACTATGTTTTTCTAAAAACTTATTGATTTGCTCTCATATTAAACAAATATTTCTATCAGAACTATTGTATTATTAATTTTTATTTATGCTCAAATATATACTTAAAACAATTATATTTACATGATCAATGCATCGACATCATCAAAACTATTGTTAGAACTTTGATTAGGTCGAAAGAAATTTTAAAAGTGTTAAAAAAATGTGTTCAATAAAGCAATTCTTATTTCTAGATAAAAGGAATGACTTATGAGGATGCTTATAGAGAATCGTTAAAACTGTTAAAGCAGTTGGATTTAGAGTATGTAAAGGATACAAAAATAAAATTTTGCTCCTTTGGTACGCAAAGAAGAATTTGTTTAGCAATGGCACTTATCGGTAATAGTAAGGTACACTATTTTTTTATTGATATAAATTTAAATTATAATTAATAAAGAAAAACAGGGCTACGAACCAATAAAGTTAAAATCTTTTTAAATTAATCTAATATATTGCGAAGAATATCACGTAATTATGGCGTTTCGTCCCAGCTTCCACTACTGGACTCATCAGTAAGGCATTGTAGTGCAGGAAGCCTACCTTAGACGCCTGGAAAAGTTCAACTTAAAAATTTAAACCTTTTTATGTAATAATGATATATTACCATGAAAAGTAACTGATATATTATTAATTAAAGGTACCAGTACAAAGTGAACATTCATAAATTGTATGTAACTTTCGGCTGATTTTCGAATCGTCTCTGCCTTCCGCTGCCCCCTCACCTCACCGTGCGCGGTCCAAATGCCGCACGATGCTCGAGCGACATTTGATCTGCGCGCGGTGAGATGAGGGGGCAGCGGAAGGCAGAGACGATTCGAAAATCAGCCGAAAGTTACATACAATTTATGAATGTTCACTTTGTACTGGTACCTTTAATTAATAATATATCAGTTACTTTTCATGGTAATATATCATTATTACATAAAAAGGTTTAAATTTTTAAGTATCCTTTGAACATGGCTTGAACTTTTCATTTTTATGATATGATTTTGTTGCGATATCATTTACTTTTCAGAGTACGAATATGTCACAAATATATAAAAAAATGATTTAAAAATATTATATAACGATAGAGAGTTAA
>NW_017275229.1:273726-310427 GCF_001594065.2 Cyphomyrmex costatus
AGAAGAAGAAGAAGAAGAAGGAGACGTTTTTTAATTTTTCATTAAAATCACCATTTTTCGACCGTTTTTATCTCCAGAACGGCTTGACCGATTTAAAATCTTTTTGTCTCAAATTACTCGTGGTGATGCCGCCTTTCAGGGCATATAACGTTTGATTCAAAATTTTTTATATTTTAGCAGTTATGCACCTCCCAAAAATGGACTTTGGTGGCTCGGGATAAGAGACTTGTAGCATCTTTCAGTTTTTGAACATGGCTGGAGACACTACCGCGTCTCCTGATCGCATGTTTCTCTTTAGTAGTTTTCAATTTATTGAACCATATTAAAAACATGTTTTAAATTATAATATATATATCATATATACATATGTATATAAATCCAAGAATAAAATTAAACCTTAATAAAATTAATAGCAATTGATATAATAAATTGAAAAAATCACATTTAATTTAATTTTAATTATTAAAATATTAATTCTGACAGATCCTCGTTCTCGATGAACCTACATATAGTATCGACCCTAAGCATGAAAGGCAGATATGGGATTTACTTTTGGTGAGTGTTTTAAGAGAATTTTGTTTTAATGTAAAAAAATAAATTATGTAAAATAGAAAATATAAAATAATGCACAATAATATTTTATAGAATATAAAAAGACATAAAACAATACTAATGGCAACAAATTCCATGGAAGCTGCAGATTTTCTTGCCGATAGGATCGCTATTATTGCAAACGGAAGGATCGAATGTTATGGCTCAAAAATGTATTTGAATCGTCGATATGGTAACATCTGACATAATTTATGTATTAACAAAACTATAAAGTATACACTATATAAAATAAAATTAATTTGTTAACTAATATTAAAAAATTTTTTTACGTAAATCTTGTTATTACTTAATAAAATTCTTCTAAAATTATTTGGAATTAGGGATCGGTTACGTTTTGAGTTTATTGGTACAAGAAGAATGCAATGTGGAGCAAATTCGTACAGAAATACAAGAATTTTCAGCAGATCCAATTACTCTACGAAGCATGATGGGTTTAGTAATAAGATTTGACGTGCCAAGGAATAGTCGATTCACCAAATTACTTCAACATTTAGAACTTAACAAAGAAGAATTAAAAATTGTATCGGTTGCATTGAGTGCTGCTAGCATCGAGGGTCAATTTCTTAGGTAATCACGTTTAGTTTCAATGTTTACTTTTAATTTAAAATTATTAATAAATTCCTACTTATATATATAAATGTGAAAGCTAATATTTTTTATACATGTACACATATGTATAATTATGAAAAATTATTCTACTTTTAATTTTTAATTAAATAAAAATGAATTTTAGAAATTATAAAATTGGCTGATATCATAGAACTAATTATTGTTCTGTATTTAGAATAGGTTTAGAAAGCCAGTTTAAAGAACGCAGTGTAAAATTACCAAACAACAAATATGAACTTATTGTGCAACAAAGACGACGGCACTTGTTACAAACAGGTAAAATTTTAACATATTGTGTTTGTCAAGTTATAAAATATAAAAATAATTAATACGTTAAACAGGGCGAATAAGAGTCAAATTACAATTTAAAATCTAAATCTGATAATTTATTCTAATATTATAATATTGCGAAGAATATCACGTAATTTTTGGCGTTTCTCGTCCCGGCTTCCACTACTGGACTCATCAGTAAGGCATTGTAGTGGAAGCCTACCTTATACGCCTTGGTAAGTTATTAAATCGAGATTCTATATAAAAAGAGATATACGCGTGTCTCAGCACTTACGAGAATTTACGAATATCGATAGACCTCTGATGGCGAGTCGATGTACTGATATTCTTCGCAATATTTAACCAAAGTAGGAAATAACGTTCTATTAATATAATATATGTAGTCCCCCAAATTGCGCGCCGAACAATTATCGGTCTTACAACGCAACTCTAATAATCTGATTTTTAAATATCTCCTCTCCCTAATTTGTGTGAAATCTTTAATTTATAAAATATAAAATAAAATAAATAACAACATAAATACAAATAATTGGAAATTGTCTATCTATAATAACTTATGTAAAATAATCTAGTGAAATAATCTAATAATATGTTATTTATATTGTTATTTAAACTAATAATACGTATATAATATCATAAATTCTTGATCAAACTGTGCTGAAATATAATTATTAGCTAAATCATGGAAACGTTTGACCGGTGACACTTTATGGCGGCAACAAATTCTTGCGATGTTTTTCAAGAAATTATTACATATCGCTTCATCCTGGAAAATATACTTGTTTTCGGTAAGTTTTTCGTACTGCCAGAAAAGGTATAACATATTATGTTTTTAAATAATCGAAACCATTTTAGATAACTATAGCGATTGTTACTCTCATTCTGGCTACCATAATCGCCGAGTTGAGCAATTTCACACTCTTTGAAACAATGTAAGTTAATCTTGTTTGTCTTATGTTGTGATAAAGAAAGCGAAACTATTTTCTTTCATGCAAATATATAAATGAAATAAATTAGTTCAGCGCTATTTCATTATTTTATAATAATTCAGCTATCTGTTAATAATTATCCAAATTCGCTGTTATTAAAATATGTATATATTGTATAATAGTATCTACTTTTAATGAGCATCATAAGATACTACTATTATACAAAAAAAGTTACTAATTTGGCTTTTATTTTTAAATATACAAAATTTTGTATCAAGCAAATTGATAACATGCTTAATTATTATTTTTATCAAGTAAATTGATAAAGATGCTTAATTATTTCTTTAGTGAGAGAGTAATGAATTTGACGAGTTACGTGGACAACAATTTTCACGTGCTGTATTATGCTGCCGATGATAAATCCATAAAAAATTTTCTTATGACATTGTACATTACTAGTCAAACGTACAGTGAAAGGCATAATTATCATATCTCTAAAAACATTTCGGCCATGGATTTAATGTCTCAGCCTGACTTGCATTCTATAGAGGTATCAAGAAAGATATTTTAAAAATTATGCTAAAATTTTAATTTTATAACAGTTTAGGGATCGTTACGTGATGTCTATCGACATGTACACAGATGGAGGCGTACAACTTATGTATTCGTCCACTGCAGTACATAGTGGGCCAATTGCATTAAATTTACTGCATAATGCATTACTGCGTTACCATTGTGGTTCAGACAATTGTCGGATAAAATTGGCTAGTCGACCTTTACTTCGTCCGGGCCAAGTAATATTTTTAATACTAATTAGTGGATTAAATCATATTGATTTTAAGAATATTAAGCTATTTTTTCATCACGTTAATTATATATTTTTGGCTCACTTACTTTTACATATAAAATTAAAGGATTACTTATAGAATATTATATAACTAAAATAAAGAGGCATCAATGTTCGATAAAATGTATTTACCATTATGACGTATAAAGATTATTTATTCAAATAAGAAAATGAGAATATTTTGTATTCTCCACGTCCTTTGTTAGTATTTAGATATATATATATATATATACGTAATATACGATATTTATAGTGGCAACATTTATTGGTTCATCCACGCAACATACGAAATTGGGAAAACGCTGCTATAATAATAACTTTGTTCCTTCTTCTTCCCTCTATCGACATGGGTATAAGGGAACAAAATACACGCTCAAAAATGCTGCAAATTAATGCGATTGGTATGTCTACGCGAATCTACTGGATCCCGACGTATATTATTGATTTCCTTTTGTATGCGTTCTCTATAATATTCTTTGGAATTACTATCTTAAGTGTCTATCACCGCACATTGCAGTTCTCAAATTTAGAGATTGGTAAGAATTTTAAAATATGCAAATTGTTCATCTGTAATTAAATTTCAATTCTGTTTAAAAATATTTTTTTATTTTTGTATTTTAAACTTTATTTAAAATTAACATTTTTAATATTTCGAGAATTTTGTGATAGCGTAGAACAGTATCATCATGTAACGAAACTATTAAATATGTAATTTATAGATATGTGTTGCGCATAAAGATTAAAAGTTTAAATCTAACAGTGCCTGTGATTAATCGATATTTCAGTTCAAATGCTATTGATATTTCTATGTTACGGAGGATGCGTCATTCCATTAGGTTATTGCGTACAACTTTTCACGAGAAAACCGGAGAATGCGTATCTAAGTGTGATAATGATCAATATTGTAACTAGTTAGTAATTTAATAGATGGTTTAATTTTATATTGTCATTTTTAAAGTTTACTGTAAAAAATAACATTTCATTTAATTCTGTATACAAAATGTTTTTACTTAAGTAAAATACGTTTTGCAGTGTTATTGGTAAATGGCTCTGTTATATTTCCATTAATATTTCGAGCACTCAGCAGCATTGAAAGATACATTCTTGAAGCTCTTGTACATATATTTCCACCATACATTCTAACTTGTGCTATAAGCAATTACATTACGCTGAATTCATATAACAGACAATGCAGTTATTTTAATACTTGCAATACAGAATTTTATATTGAAGATCCATGTTGTCGTAAGCTCGAAAAATTATTGTTATCATAATAAATTATTATTTCTGCTAAACAACATTGATTTGACATTTTAGAAAATTGTAAAAGCAGAAGTTGTTACAAACATTTGGATATAATGCTAATTAAACAATCCAGCTTTGAGTATAATCACTCAATCACAGATGATATACTTTTAATGGTATCCCAAATGTTTGCCTTTTACATATTGTTAGAGGTTTTTGAAGAAAAAAATCGTAGAAAATGGTATAGTTATTTTATGCCTCCCATAAAAGATGATGATACTTTAGAATCAGAAATTACGCAAGAAAAGAAGCGAGTTGAAGAATACATGAAACGTAAAAAAAAAAACAATATAAAAATAGAGAAATTATCTGTATTAATATAATATTACGTCATAAAATTCATGAATTTGAAACATATAAAATTTTTTGTATATGCAGATTATGACGAAACAAAATTGCTTCCATTGCGAGTTGCTCTCGTAGTCCAAAATTTAACAAAAGAATACGCTGAAAAAACGGTAGTTCAAGGAATCAATTTTAGTGTAAGCGAATTTATGTAATTTTAATTAAAAAATTAGTTTCTATTTTTTTTTCCTTTTTATTACTGTGTATATATTTCAATATTAAATACACAGATATTTTATTTAGATCCACAATCAAGAGTGTTTCGGTTTGTTAGGATTTAACGGTGCGGGAAAATCAACGGTATACAAAGCACTGGTGGGTCAAATAAAAATATCAGCTGGAAAAGCGGTAATACATGGATACGAGTTCACAAGAGATCAAGACATGGTGAATATAGTTTTATTATTTTTTAAAAAGTGATAAAATTGTTACAAACATATCATTAGATGTTTAATAAAAAGCATGTAATTCTTTTGTGTCTAGCACTTTACAATAGTAAACTTTCTATTTACTTTTATATAACTATTATAGGAAACTTTAAGTTTTTTATTTTTTTTAATATAAAAACATGATTTGTATCTATATATATAAAAGTTTACATATTTTAAATTCAAGTTTGTAGGTATGATAGGATACTGTCCACAAATTAATGGACTGAGTGATTTTATGACAGGAAGACAATACTTGCAACTTCACGCGGCACTTCGCGGTGTTCCGTATGAAAGCATCAACGAAGAAGTAAACAAATGGCTTGATGTATTAGGTAAAAATATAATTAAAAACAAATTAGCAATTTCTCGCTTTGTTTAAAATAACTCAAAGTATTAATGATAAAAATAATCTTTAATGATAAAATTCATAATTTAATAATTTATCACGAATAAGAACCTGTGTGTGGGATTATGCTTATTTTATGAAATTATTGTTTTGATAAAATTCAATTTATAGATATGTTGGATTTTGAGAATCTGAAAATTGCTCACTACCCATGGGGAATTCAAAGAAAACTTTGTATACTGCAAAGTCTTATCGGCGATTTACCGATGGTATTTATGGACGAGCCTTCCTCTGGGATTGACATAATGACAAGACACGCAATCTGCGAAATTTTGCATCAAATACGGGAAATGGGAAGATCTATATTAATCACTACTCATAGGTTAGTTAATACAAGTTTAATAAATAATTTTACCGCATAACAACCTGTAAATATAGCATTAACTGAAAATACGTAGGTGGGTTTGCCGTTGGGCATACGCACAGCAAGTCTGCATAAACTATATAAAACAGCTACTGAGGCCGGTATTCATACACGGAGGTAACCGTGTATTCATAGGCCGGTATTCATAGTCGATTCTTATTTCAAGACTGCTTAAGTAATCTCTTAAGATACTAAAGCGGCCCTCTGATTGGTTCGTAACTCTTCAAGACTGAACTTAAGACGGTCTTGAATATAAGAACTGACTATGAATACCGGCCTGAATGTCCTTATTGTGACAGCTCGTGGCGTATATTGGAGTTAAAAAGAAAAAAATAATAATAATATCTAACTATATTAGTAACGCTCTATAAGAATAAATCAAAATAAATCAGTTGAAGAGAAAAGAACGTTTAATTTACAAACATAAAAATAAAAATAATTACATAAACAAACGTTTCGACGCTGATCAGGTCGTTCTCAATGAGTAAATAGTACATTGTGTAACGGTGGAGGATAGTTGTTTATAGCGACCTATAAACAAATATACCCCCACTCGCTACACATAGAATTTTTCATTACAAGTGCTCGTCGTAACGTGCCCTATACAGCAACGTTTTTGCGCAGAAAAGTGGGATTAGAGAAATAACTCAACGGCTTGAGGTATTGGCTATTTACCGCACGCAAAAGCGTTGCGGTATAGGGGGCACATTACGTGCACGCGTGATGAAAATATATTTTAATATTACAAAATTATTGTGTGAAAATCTTTTCGCTTGTGAAGATGACTTGAACTGAGTCGAAATGTCCGGACAAACCTTTATTATTTTAATTTTTAATTTTCAACTGTTTTATATCTATTATTGTTATTTTTGTATTTGTAATTTACCTTGGCTCGTTGCCCTTTTTATTAATATTTATTTTTATTTTTATGCTTGTAAATTAAATGTTCTTTATTTATACGACGTAACTGGCTTTTGACCCATCAACTGATTTTTATTTTGATTTAATAAATAAAATACATATTTGATTCAATTTTGAATTTCAGTATGCGAGAAGCAGAAGCAATGTGTTTGCGCGTTGGTATTTTAGTTAACGGCCAATTTACTGCAATTGGATCTTGTGAATATCTGAAAGCAAAATATGGCCGGAACTTTATATTAAACATTAAAATAGTACCGGGATATCAGTTTACGAATCTTGAGAAGATTAAGAAAATTATTAACGAAAGTTTTCCAACAGTAAGATTCAAAGACAGTTATTTGGTAAGTGGAGAATATAATTTCATGTTTTAATTTGACTTACTATTTAATAATTTAGTTTCTATATAATTAGAAATTATATTTCAAATATGTTTGTTCAAATATGTATATTTCAAAGATTTGATAAAGTATAAACTTAAAAAAAAAATTTATAAATATATTAATTTTTCATCACGCGCGCGGCAGGGTGTTCTTAAATACGAATTGGAGAGTGACATTTCGTATAGTTATGTATTTGATAAACTTGAAAAGCTAAGACAGAGATACGTATGGATCACAGACTTCTCAGTTACTCAACCGTCAATGGATGAAGTATTTTTAACTTTAGCAAAGAAGCAAAAGGAATCTCATAAGAAATTAACACTTTATGAACGTCTACGTTCGTGGATTATAAGTGTATACATCAAATATAAATAAATTTTGTTATCACACAGCAATTATTGTACATATAACTATGTGGATGTGTTTTTTTATTGCTGTATAAACGTTATTTTTATGTTTTGTACATTATGCTTATTTAAGCGATATTAATATTTATCTTAAATTTTATCCATTAATATTGTCTATCGGAATACATTAGATATTAATTCAACGCACTCGATATTCGCATATATGCTCTATAAAATTTTATTTACCAATATTATATTAACATTTTTAACATAATTATAACTACAAGTATTTAAATACATAAATAAAAGTAATAACAATGATCGCAGTAATGTTTTTTGCTATTGAAGATTAATGATAATATATGGGAACAAGTATAGTTTCTACCTTTTATTTGATTTTAATTAAATCTTGTATATCTTTTATATTTTATTAATATCTGCCGCGCAAATACCAGCTGCTATTATCCATTATTCATTGCACTTATTTATTGCAACGCACTGAATAATAATAAATATAGAATTGTGAATGAATAAAATTGTACGTTCGATAAAATAGTTCATGTTTATGTACTGAATGCCGCCTGTATTACCGATAAAATTATAGCGTTTTTGACGTTTTCGTTCCTGTCTAATTTCTTCGCAATAGTTTCTCAGAATAAAAATTTCTTCTCCTCGGTTTAAATATTTAGGCTAATGTATCTGCCCCTGGTGTATTTTGTATTCAAAGCTGGAAAAGGTATAAAATCATAGATTTCTTTATCCATTTAACCTCAATATGGCGATCAACGCTGAAGATAAAAATAGATAAAGAAATCTGTAATTTCATATTTTTTCCAGCTTTGAAAACACAGTATAGACCAGGAGCAGATACATTAGTATGAATATTTAAATCGTGGAAAAGGAATTTTTATTCTGCGAAACTATTATGAAGAAATTAGACAAGAACGAAAATGTCGAAAACGCTAATTTTATCGATAATACAGGCGGGTCCAGCATCACCTAAAAAAAGTTGACAATCAGATCTGCAATAGTGCAAACAAGAAGACTAGAACCAGGAGAGTCAACATAGCGTGGTGGGGGTCAAATAACGTCCGCGGTTATTCACACAACAGTGGCATTGCACATTGTGTGAAAGTTTGCGCATGCGCGCATCGGTTGTAACCAAGAAGTTCTAGTGTTCTTAAACCTTTGCGTTATATAGCCCAAAGGTTAGAGTATCGATCATGAAACTTTTTTCCTAGGATGGAAAATAAAAAGTGAAAAATTTCTCCATTAACTACAATGGTAAAAATTTTCACTTTTCATTTTTTATCCTAGGAAAAAAGTTTCATGATCGATACCTAGAACTACGCGCGCGCTGTTCAATTGAATGGGAAAGTGACAGTTATAGAAATATTTAATGAATCGATCGTGTATTGAGTTCGATAGGTACGTGAAGATGTCTGTACAGAGCGACAGAGAGGACTAATGAAGCGCATGAGTGGGGGAAGTTATCCGCCGTCACTTTTTGCCTCATCCCCTCTACCGCTTTTGGCACCGAGTTGACTCTCCTGGTTCTAGTCTTCTTGAGTGCAAACTACCTAACCGACGATCGTTTATGTCGGTATTCTGCGATTATCCTGGAGGCCTACTAGGTCTGTAACTTACCAGTTAGTGATGATAAATTACTAATTGTGACTCAAACATATTTCTTCGGTATCTGCAATATTTATATTTAATACAATATTTAGACTAAATTAGAAATTTTGTAAGATAAAGCAATATCGTATTTATTAACGATAGATAAAAAAATATTGTCTCACATTTATTAATTATTTAATTAAAGTCATATTTATCTAAATTTAAATAAAGTTTTACACATATTCAAAATAAAATAAAAAATTAACGTAACAAATAATGAATCATGAAATAAATCTGCATTAAGCGGCTTATACATTTGCATAAATGTTTGAAAATCGTTTAAAACACGTTGTATTATTTGCGCCTTTCCAACAAATGATTGATTGAAACGCAGAGATTGCGGCGTGGCAATGTACTTCTATCACAACATTGTTAATAGTATTATATAAAACGCGACTATCGATCACGCGTGTGTCTCGAGTGACGTTCAGTCATTCTCTTCCTCTTTCGCTCGAAGAAAAGTACGCGCGCGATAATATATGAAAGTATATATCCCAGTGCCCCGAGACACGCGCCCATTTACACGAATGTAAATAAACGAGGCACATTCATTGTTATCTCTTAACAATGAATTATTCGAGCGAGCGCGTATTATCGGTCCAACCTTTGAACTGTAAGAGAGGAGTTCTCCCCGCGAAAAATCTGTTCCCCTTATACCTCCCACTCTTAGTGATAAAGGAACCCTTCGTCGTTCCGACCACTTAGACACCCGTGCGTGCACCGTGACGTCGATTATACCGGTCATTAAATCCTGATGCGACTAGGAACCGCATCGAGGCCGGCAACACCTGACGCGGCCTCTAATCGAAAGGAGACAATCGCGACCGAGTCACGGAAGGAGGTATGGCAACGTAATTACGAGTTGTAATGACACGAAATCTGGATATTAATGATACCGACACTTCGTAGTCCAGTCTATCTTTGTGTCGAAAAGCACGAACAAAGTTTAATTCGCTTTAAATCTCATACCGTCTTCTTCGAGACACCGCGCGAGAAAATAAATCTCCACGAAATTCTCAACATAATCATAGAGCAACGTCGCAATTCAGCCATTTGCGTCATAATAACAGTCTGTGTGATCAAAGTAATTTTTTCGCTATTGTAAGGTTGCTTCGATAATATTTCTTCTTTCTGACGACGTTTTATCTCTCCATCTATGTATTCTTTATATAATATTCGACATTCTCGGAAACTACTTATTGTACGAGAAACAAAGGAATATAAAACACGATTAGATTTAAAACACGTAGAACAAGTATTCCTAAGTATTCATCTTTGCTAAAGAAAAATTCTCTTTATCGTCATCGTGTCAAGCACCGCTTTTTCCGCCAACAATATCTACTATAGCGTTCGTTAATTAATGCTGTACTTCTTAGTACACTGGAAAAAAAGATTAGCTGAATATAGCATAGCATTTTTTTAATTGATTGCATTAGCCTATCAAAATCCTATATTGACATTGCGGACAGGTTTAAGCAATTAAAAATTGATTGCAGCCAATTAAAAATGTTATGCCATATTTTAAAATAAGTATAATAGTAATTATGATATGCATGATAGTAATTATTATCTAAATTACTAAAGCACAGTCAATTTTTTCTTTCAGTAGACACGAAAACAATGATTTTGCTGAAGTATCTAAAATTTAGATACATACAGATCTGAAAATAATTTTACTTGGATTATGAAAATAATTATGTACAACTCATTAAAATATTAAAAGCATTGTGTGCCGTCAATGTTTAAGCGTTCTACATAATTATTTTAATGATCTAACAAAATTATTTTCACATCCTTTTGATATTTCAGTAAAAAACCGTTCTTTCAGCGATGTAAGTAAGCCAACGCGATATACCATTAATTTTGTGTACACATATATACAGCTGTGCGCGGTTATGTGTCACGAATATATTTTGTCTTTTCTTTCTTACGGCTGAGGAAGAAGAAGAGACAGACTGACTCGTCTGTCTATGCCCGATATCAGCGGGAATGATAAAACTGAATCGTAAATACGGCATGTAATTCCCGCCGAGCGAGAGTATATAAATCAGGGATGTAATCAGGGATGTAATTTCCATACGAACGGTCCCGACGAAGAATCTAAAGGTGTACAGATCTTATTTCATTGCGTATAGTGCACACAAGTGGATACATTGATAATATTATAAATAGTACAAGATCAGAATTATAAAAGCATTTTGTTTAAACCGCAGATAATCCATCGTATTAATAATTATAGTCCTGTTAAATCGACGAAGAAGTATAGAAGAGTCGAGAAGAGAACGTCGTCTTTCTCGAATAGCATCGGTATCTTTCGGGAGCAACGAGCTAATCTCTTCTTGTGCAACAAAAATGAAACGGTGCCTGCGGCGAGGTTAATTAGCAAAAATCATGAGGGAGCAGATAAGACAGTTTCCACTTCTTTCTCTTTGCTTTTCTATCTCTCTCGTTCTCTTTCTCTCAGAACATCTCGTCGCTCCTCTTTCCATTCTAAGTCATCCCACTTTCTTCTTCTCCTACCGCCTCTTAAATCGAAGGCTGGAGGGAACTCCTATCGAACGAATAAAAGGCTTTTCGTCTGCGACCGGCGACGAAGCCGGCTGCAATAAAAGCTTAATTTATAAGCCGACCTTCGACCTCGCCTTGGTAAACGAGGGGTGAGCAGTTATCTTTACATAAACGCGGATAAATGGTTAAAAACAAGCAGCCGTAAAAAAATAGAACACAGATAAAATAATAAATTTGCAGTTTTGTCAAAAAAAAAAAAAGGAAAAAAGAAAAAATATTGTACACTTATCGGAGACAACTTATAGGTAGACAATTATAGGTAGTTAATAATATAGATATTAAAATTAATCCGCAACACACACTGCAGATGTTGAAGAATCACACGTTGTCTAATCAAAAGCAAAATGAGTATAGAGGGATTTTAAGGATCGACTCGTTATTCCCGGGATGACACATAATACGATCGTAATTTCGAATTTTTGTTTCCGAGTGAAAAGCCGGTGCAACTCCGATGTTTTTGGAATCATCGGCCGCGCCCACGGCGCGACACGGTTGTTCCCCGGGAATGTGAATGTCGTTGATTGTAGCGGGAACGCGGGCTTCCGGCTCCGTCGCGTCGTTGAAGTCGCGGTCGAAACTCAAACGGCATGTAATCCCTCGTTATATCCCGAGCCGCAAGAATTATCTTGCTTAATGTAGGCGCAATTGCGCGTACCGTCGATAATAAAATGGACAGCACATCGTTAGTTCCCTTCTCGCGGTCATTCGATTACACGCTGATTACCAGCAAATTACATACTAACATTGCCTTTAATATTACGTACCGCTACTTTTTGTACAATTCTCAGCGTGCTGGCTTTTGCATAGCCCATGAAAACGCTAAAATGTTGCATTAACTGTACAATTTCAATTGCTATTTATTGAAAAGAAAAATACAGAAAAATATCTCATTTTAACTCTTATAGTTTCGTTTTTTTAAATCATTTTTTGAAAGTACAATCAATATGACAAATATGTAAGAAAAAAATAGTTTATAATAATAATTTTATATTATTAGGTAGAAGTGCCAGCAAAACCGATTGTTCATAAACTTATGACGGCCATGGGACGGTATGAGCCGGCACTTCCGGTTCACAGAGACCGGAATTGCACGCATAGTCGACTTGTTGTCGCGTCGCGGAAGGCCCCCCCAGTTGCAGTGAGAAACTCACCCAAAGTTATTTCACGCCCAGCAGAGCGCGGAAACGAGCATTTACTCCAGATTTCGTTCATAAATCAGGACCTGCCCGAGAGAGAGTGCTCTGTCCTCGCTGCTCCCCGTTACACCCCACGCGGTCTACCACGATTATGGGGATTCCACAGGTAATCAACAATAAAATTTAAAAGCGATTAAACAACGAATTAATGATTACGGAAATCAGCGTTCTTAGCGAAGGGACAATATACGAGTATTACGATAAAATTATCGTAGCGACAATGTTAATCGCTGGTTTATTCAAGTCTATACTCGATCCAAAATGTATAATTAAATGTTTTTGTTAATATTTAAAAACTTTTTTCCGATATTTGATAACTGTGTCTATCAATGCAAGATTTTGTCTGTGAAAACTTTTTTATTTCTTAGAGTTTTTTAATCATAATGATCAAAACAATATGATCGTAAATTTTGAACAGATTAGCATATTAAAATTAATTATAATTAATTAATTATATTAAGGTTATTATAATCATTCATAATTTTTACGAGCACTACAAATGCAGGCATTAATGATAAAAAATTCTATTCACTGAAAACTATTATACATGATTTTCTGCGAATTTCTTTTCAGATGAAAAATTAATTAATACTACTGTAATGAATTAACATTTTCAATAAAAATTCTACACTTTAGCAACATAATGGATGAATCTGATACATCTGTAATAAAAAAAAGTAGAAAATATGAGTCTGTCAATATGATAATGACGAAGACGTAAAATTTTATCTCGCGGATGCGTTACCCACTTCCGCCGTCGCGATATTTATGTTTTCTCACAAGAAATCTTGAGGGAAAAAGACTATCGAGAAAATGTGGCAACTGTGATATTATTTTGATTTGAAAATCAACAGGTGGATTGCCGACAGCCGGGTAGCGAGTGCCAGGAGCTTACAGAGAGAGCCCGTTTTCCTCTCTTTTCTTCTCTCATACTTGTTTCAGATCATTTTCGATGTTATCCCTGTAGCATATGCCCGATACGGGGCAGATGGCTGAAAGTGTTAAGTTAGCCTATATTGTGCGACACCGGCCGATTTAAAGGGGACCACGTTTACTTTGAATTATTGATCGCATCGGTTAAATTTATTGGTGTTCTTTTGCGGAAACCTTGAGCAATAAAAGCTGTTACATTTTGCAAATTGCAGCAGTTTTAAAAAGTAACGCGCGAGCTTGTTGCCTTATTAATGTTTAATTAATAGGTATTTGAAATGTAATTGAAGCAATCGCGAATGCGCCGGTGTCGCTAAGGGGCGGGTGAAAAATCGCAACAAAGGCAGACAGCTCGTAAGAGGAAGAAGAGGTGAAGGAGGAGGAAGAGGAGCAGAAGCCTCATGATCATACCTTCCACCTGTACGTACACTCATATACGTACCAGCACCAATACGGGGGGATACGTTGGTCCCTTATGTACGCAGCTACAGCTGCCGGAATGTCTCGACGGTGTTCCGGCAAAGAGAAAGGGACGTACAGGTGCGATCATTAACTCAATTGAATTTCGATAAGCAAAAATGTGCAACATCGTTTCGAAATGAAACGCCTCTATCGTTTTATGGCGACTGTCACGCATGTCAGTACGAACGAAGCCGACGACCTCTCGTTTCGCAGATTATCGGTATCGTCTTTTATGTTCACACACGACAAAAGACTAAAGATCACTTTTCGATGAAGCATATGCAACGTTATTTTATCTAACGATGTGTTTTCACCGCGCAACTTCCGAAGCGTTTCTCGGTCTTTCTTTCTCCCTATTTCCTTACGAGAATTAGAAGTGCCGGCCCGGTGGCATGGCCAACGGAAACTCGAAAGGACCTCAAGGAAGGCGAAAGGTGCTCGCGTGTATGCGTGGCTGCCCGCGCTCGTGTGGGACAACGTGTCATTAAATCGAAAAGGCACTTGTGCCGCCTGCACTTGCCGTCCAGGAAGAAGCACCTGACGGTTCCTCCACGACAGGGTGGGTTTTTAACGGTCGAAAACACAACGCGCCGCATATAGTGATTCCAAAGGGTAGGCTGCGAGCATATAGGGAGCGGATCGATAGATGATCGATAATAAGACGCGCAGGTGCTTCTTTCACGCGTATTGTTCCCGCTCGTTTCCTCTACCGTTTCCTCTACTCTTCTTCTTCTTCCTCTTTTTCTTCTTCTACTTTGTTTGTGGTTCTATTTTCTTTTCTTCTCCTGGTTCCGCTTCTTGCTTGCTTACCGCCGTTTTTCCGCTTCGCCTCTCTTGTTTCAATCCGATCGTTTTCGCCTCATTGCATTGTAGCACTCCTTTACTGGTGATCTCTTTAAGTCTCTCCCTCCATCTTCGCATTCCTTTTCTTCCTTTTCTCTTACTGACCCATTCGCATTTTCATTACTATCCCCCCATCTCTTCGTTCATCATCGCAGTCTCGTCAATTGTTTTTTCTTTCTTCGCCGCTCCATTCCGCGCGATGTTTATTACGTTGCATGCCTCTCGGCGTACGCGTACGTCATTTCGTTTCATGTAACATTACGATTCTGTTATGTCAAGCTTCATATTTCGAGAAAGTTCCGATGGAGATGGTTTATTAATGCTAGTCATATACAACCGTTATCGACAAAAATGATAAAGCCTTTCCGCCTTATATTATTTATTACGCTTTGTACAATAAGCAATTATAATCCTAATTGTAGATAGATCGAGTTTCCCGCGTTTCCTCCAACCATAGTGCATTGAGACGAAGGACAGTTTATTCGTCATCTATGCACTCGTCGTTGTAAGTGAGACACCTTCGTGGGGTGGGAACGCTGAAGGGTGATGGCGCTACTCCGAAAACGACGGTTGAAAGTCGCATCGTCTTCTCGCGTGGGACTTCAGGTAGACGTGAAACTTTTTAGCTCTCTACAGTGCTCTTCAAGGCGTTCAGGGTGTGCACCTGCTATACACCTGTTGGCCGTTGGTCGCTACTCCTGCTGTCCGTCGCAAGCGAGTGCGGCCGTGCAGTACGTGTGCGGGAAACGTATCTCTTCGAGACCGTTAGAAAAAAAAGCAAATTGATGCGATCTCTTTAGGAGACGGTCGTAACAGGAAGTGGTAAAGGGTCAGAGAAAAGAAGGGATATACTAATAAAAATAAAGAAGTAGTCGAATATTGAAGGATAATCGTCACGTTGTTGAAGATAGCACTTTTATGCACATTTAGAAACGCATATTTCAGGGCGAAAGCATCTTTTTCGAACGAAAAGAAATTTTCTAAAAAAGATTCTTACAAATTTTGTTTCTTTCTTTGGGAACAGTCTTTTGCGCGCAAATTTCAATTGGTGAGTTCTGCATAAACGCAGAATCAGGCTTTTGTGAGAAACGTTTTGCCAAACGAGAATGTTATGCCGTCAGAGTCATTCAAAAGACGGCGCGGCAAAATTGTTTCTTTCAGCAGGCAAAAGCTTGGCAATCATACGCTATTAGCCTCCTCCACAGCCTGATCCAGCACGCGCTCAGGCAACGTCGGTTGCGAAAGCAATTTTCAAACGAGCCAATAGCCACCTCGCATCGGTAGCAGAGGCATTGAAGTGAACGAAGAAAAGGGTGATCGAAGAAGCACGCGTTACCTATATATGTCCATTGAAAGTTCTTAAACCCTTCATCTCTTTCACAGTTTAAAGATAATTCTTCTCCTATTGTCGCAGAATTCTTTCGCGCCAAAAATACATAAAAGTATTTTGTTATGAAGTACATTAATATTGTTATGGCGCATAAAAGATATTTTTGTAATTACCGTTACTTATCTTTTTCGTAGGATTACATGTTTCGCGTTTCGACAATGTCTCGCGGATCAACAGGAGATCGCTAACAGCTCGCAATTTACGGGAACGGACCCGATCGCGAGCACACGCGCAGCCGGATCGTTTCCACTAAAGGCGAAAGACGAAAGACGAAAGACGGTTGAAGGGCAATTATCGTGCAAAGGGCCATCAGGTATTCTGTAGCGTGCGGAGGAGGACGCGGAGAAGCAACGAAGGCACGATGAAACGGGGAGGCAAAGGGAATCGAGGAGCGTCTGATACACTTTTAATACGGGACCGAAGGAGCCCCCTGCACAGCAGGTGCACCGCAGGTGATTCTCCTCATCCTTCTCGCACGCCGTGCACAGGCTTCCTCTCACGACTCCTCACGGCCGGCCTGCACCCTGCGTACGCGATCTCCCACAGTGGTGGACTCCTCTTTTTTCCACGAGGAGGGGAACAGAAGGAGGGCTTTTTCGCCGACTGGGACTCGCTGGGAAGAAAGGATCAATCGGTAATAGCTGTGCCAAATGCGCCCGCGTCTGTGCCTAATGATTATCTAATCATTATAGATTCATCGCGCTCCCCAAATTTCCAATTGGAACACATATCCCTATCTCGGCCCGTTTTATTTTTAAAAGATACAGATGTAAGTGAAGAAAGTGAAGAAGAAATTATACAAGTTATGAATTTATAATGAAATTGGATATTCTATCGCGATATAATTCGTTTTGAACTTCAAATTGGTTGTAAATTTATTATTATAAATTTAATACCGAATAGATTATTTTTTATTTGTTTGTCTTGTTTCTATTCTATATGTATAGACTGTTTAATTTTTACTTTATAGACTTTTTACTCTCACAAATCTACAAAAGCATTCTTAATCATAAAACGATGCCACTTGTAAGCCGCTCGTAGTTGAGATTCTCGTTGACGCGTGGGAAAGAAATAGGGCGCCAACCCTTCTTTCGAGACGCCCTGCAAGACGCTGGGGGTGGAAACGTAACCGATACGCTCGGTAGGGCCTTGTTTGAATTTCATTAAGCTACCCGACGCCACGTCGGGATTTTGTTCTGCTTGATTGCCGTGTCCGTCGAAGCGACTAAGAACGCCGCAAACAGGATTTCTTGCGTGCATTCCGCAAATAGTGACTTTAAATGTGAAAAATAAAAATAAACGCATATTAAAAATATGCGGCATTAAAAATCTCGATTCGCAAGAAACGTGGGCACTGTTCCAACGATTTATCGTTCCATATCATCAAATGATTTATACTTTTGCACATTGAAACTTATATGTTATCCATGATGCTAATTTCATCAATTCAAATCAATTCTAATTCGATGAAACTGTTTCTGACGTTTATTCATGTATTCATGAACGTAAAATACCAAGTGATTTTGAAGAGCCTATTTTCTGCTGTGGAATTAAGCAACATTTATACGCGTAAAGCGATTCAGACACGATTCCCTCTTATCGCCGATGGGCGCGCGTGTTACAAAGTAACTTGCGGCACGAAGAAAGTAACACGTATTCTCGTACCCAATATTATCTAAATTACGCGAAACACGCACATTCGCGCGCGTCGAACGCTCATGGCGCCGCAGATGAGTAATCCCTCGTAGGTCTGCGATGCTTCCGATCGGTTCGTCTCACCTGCTGAATAACGAATAAATTCTGTTAAAACACGCTACTCGTCCGTGTCGTCGTGCGTTTACATTACCACTACGTTACGTAACGCAATTTGCACCGTACACCCAATGCCCATGAAAGAAGAAGAAAGAGCCGGAGGCACGGCGCGGCGAGGCGTTAACACTCGCGAATTGACACTTACTTTCTCTCGATAATCATACTACTCGAAGTTAAAGTCGCGGCGTAATAAAAGCGTAATAAAAGCGCAGTTGAATATAATATCAGGAAAGAGGGTATCAGCGCTTGTTGGACAGTGCGATGATAATAAATTAACGATGACCGAGTGGCCGATTACCTTGTAGACACAACATGAAACCTCGTTACCTACGATACACTGTAGAACGATTAATTACGAGCAAGGTCGGCTATTTGACCATCGTCTCGCCTCGAAAATGGAATATGCATGTCACAAGTGCGCAAGCTGCAGCGACTCACACTCGGGAGTAGCAGCGAGCGGCCGGACCCCCATAAAAGATCGGCGCAGCTGGATTTTTTGGAAAAAATTCGAAGCGAGCACGGGCATGCGGTTGCCCCAGGGAGACAGCCACGAAGACGAAGAAGCCAAAGTGCTGGTGGAATAAAGGCCGCGGAGACGTAGAATAGAACGAAGTAAATGAGAAGACGAAGGAAAAAGATCTCGGTGAAGAGAACGAAGGTAAGGCGCGAATGGAGAAAGAAGAAGAAGGAAAAGTGAAGGAAAGATCAGAGGCAGCGGAAGAAGGATAAGAAGATTCGAAGGAAGAGTCCGTCTGTGGCGGTGGAGTTGAAGGAGGACAGTGAGGTGAGCAAGGTGCTGCCAAGGTGGCGGTTAGGGCAGCTGATCTTCGAATAGCAGCAGGTGAATGTGAAGAAGCTCACGTGGATGAAGCGAGATAGGGAGAAGATGGCGGTTGTGGTAGCGGCCGTGGAGGAGGAAGAGGTGGAATCCACGCGTGCATAAAAGGTGTTTCGTTATTGTTACCAGGCGAGCGGCAGCCCTTGGATTTATTAATCTTGTTCTGCTGGCAACATGGTCCCGTGCCATCGTTGTACGACTGATAGACCAAAAAAGGATGGTACCTTCCGCTCACCACGATCAATTCCTTTGTACATATGCTCGAATTTTAGAGTGATCGATTTTAGAATCATCAAGCATGCGGGCAAGATAAACCATGAAATCTCTAATTACATTCATCTGCACAATGTACTATCGATATCTTATCGTCATCACACAATTTGATCACGACAGATTAATCCTTATGATGTACATAATAACTGTTATTTCAAAGAATACAAACTGCCATCTCTCCGATAGGGAATGCAAACGGCTTGGTCTCTTGATCGATGTCTGTCCATCCGTAAGCCTTGATACATAATTATTGTAAATGATATCGTTTGACAAATATTTTTACAGTTGAGGAGATATCACAGCAAAAGTGTTTAAAAAGGTTTACGTTCACAAATTGCTGATAAAAAATTAGCAGTATCAGAATATTTTATCATCTTCATATTCAAAAATAGATTCATAAAATGTGTTCTGTAAATATTATATATATATGTATATATATATAATATATATATAGCATTAATTGAACAATCAGAGCAGATTATTAATATTTCAAGCATTTAATTGTAATCTATTCTCAGTGACATTATCTAACATATTCGATGAAAAAAAAAGAAGGAAAACTTGTCGCAACGGTGGCCGTCGTAGGAGAGTTTACGGTTAATTTCCCATCAACAAAGTATCCCTGTTCCGTTCATTATCGCACGCGTATACATATATACCCGATCGACGACTTCTTTCTCATATCGAATGCTCCGGAGGGTACCGAAGATGAAGAAGCCAAGCAGTGAGATCAGAAAACGAGCTCTTTACTCCGTACATTTTCGTTGCGGTTGTGCGCACGAAAATGCACGCATTTGCCTTCGTTATACCAGTAAACCGTTGCATATTGCTGAATCTTACAAGTCATATCCTATAGAAAGAGAAACAAATTGGCAAAAAAAGAAAAATATTTCAAACGTTTAATATCGTTTTTTAATTTTTGTACTGCCAGACAAAGAAAGAGTATAAAATATTTAGTTTTCTATCGGGAGATAGAACACAATATTAATTCCATCAATGATGCGTACAGATTACTTAATCAGTATAAGCTAATATTAATATAATTTATATAAATTATAAAATTTGTTTGCAGAATTCCGTTGGATTGTTTCAAGATTTGCATAATGTTCATTGCTTGTAAATATCTCTATTATGCAATTTAACCGAGATCGTTCGAGCACGTCGGCAACAAGGACGAACTCACACGCACACCCCCGTGTCCACTTTGCGGGTAGAAGACGAAGGGGGACGATACATCGTGTAGGACCGTTCGACTTCCTTGCGAAGGTCCGTTCCCATGTCCTCTCCTGGTTCTCGCTTTATGGGGCTTTCCGTTGTCGCCACTTCCCATGGACTTCCTAAACATTGACTTCCTTAAAGGAGGCACAGGGAAGAGCAGATGGCCTATTAATTCGATTGCCGCGAAGAAACCACCACCACCACCACCACCACCACCGTCATTACCACTACCAACGCAGGCACCTTGCAATATGCATGACGAAAAGAAACCTCGCGAGACGCCCTTCCCTGCGCCTTCCCAGACACAGTGCACGCACTTGTCACGCCCGTTTTCAGCCGTTAAATTTGTCGAATTCCCCAATGACCTTATACTAATAATATAGCGGAAAAGTGGAGCTTTGCGTGCTTACAGTTAATTCTATATATGCAACATGTAAAAATAAAATTAATATACATAAAATAATTAACATTCAATGATTATTGAACACTTGAAAGTGATACCGTATCACTTTCGTTTCTCATTCGTTACCTCGTCATGTTCTGCAAGATCAACGTAATGCGTAACAACTGTAACGATGTAAAAGACGTGTAATGTAGACCTTATCGAAGATGAACAATTTGCGCGCTGTTAATAACAGAATGTTCTACCAAGAGAGGGCGGGGGGGGGGGGGGGAGGGCAAAAGTTTTGAGTGTCTCTTAACAATCTGATTGGTATTGGATTGGGGGTATTGGAATTATTACTGAGTCATTCAGTTTTATTTTTTTTTTTTTTTTAAAGTCAAAGTAAACGATAAGCACGTCGAAGAATCGAGAGTCTGTTTTATCTCATATCGGTCGTCCGATCGGCAATAATAACAGATCTGACGGTGCATTTTGCACCATAAGCAGTATGTATACGAAATATAACATTAATAATAAAACCGGCTGAGGCGACACTTTCCGACGAACGATAGCGCAAATATCGCTCACAAGAATCTAAATTAAAGCGACAAAGATGATTTTCTGTCTGGTTATAAAAGTAAGATATTAAAGATCTTATCACGAGAAGATTAATCTCAGACATTCAGTTATCCATCTAACTATTATCGATCGAAGTATGAAATCATTATCTATAATTAATTGTATCAAGTATGAAGTCCAATAATAAAGTCATATTAATTAAAGATAGTAGATATATTTTAAATTTAAAACTCGTGCTAATATTAGCGATTTAGTTTCCTATATTATTTCATTCAACAACTCTCAACGAAAAGACTCAGAAAATTGCAAGGAAAAACTGCAAATTCATATCGAATTCACATTAAATATGATATGAGAAGATACATGTGTCTTATATACTAAACGGAGAAATCGACGATGTCAAGCTCGCTTATGCAAGCAGGTTTTATCCGATTAAATATTATGTAATTAATTTCTACATAGATCTCTTATACGCAAATAAATCTACGCAATAAAATACGATAATGAACGCTGAACTTTGTAATTTCTTCAATTTCCACTTGAGTTACGCGCCATCTCTGAGTGCTTCTTGAATCGTTGCACTTCGAACTTTTCATTCCTGTTAACTGATTATTTTTATCAATATATGTATACACGCGTAATTATAATTACATGTATTCGTAGTCACAGTTATTTTTAAAACAGCATAAATTATTACACAAATAAAATAAAATAACCATATATTCAATGTATGTTACAAATTGAACGTAGGAATGAGAATATTTTAAGATTTAGAAACGTTAAATATTTAGTGTAGAAGAATATTAATTAGTCTCTCATTATTGAGCCAACAAGTAAATTATTCTCGTACTATGCATGGCAAACTTAGCAACGCCGAAATATTTCCGTCATGAGTGAAAAGACTCTTTTTAAATCTAAGAACGAGATAAATCCATGGAATGAAATAACGTAGTGAAAGAAATGAAGAGACTATGGAAAGAGGATGACGAATAAATGGAGTAGGAATTGCTGAGATAAACCTAGAGAAAGGAGAAAAAAGAGAGATAGAGGAGGGATGTGCGCGATACGATCTACGATGGCTCCTGTCTTCAGCGTGACTCGTAAAGGGCTTGGGTCTTCGGGATACTCTTTGATAATTGCCGACCGCGAGCAGGCTATATTTCAAAGTATACTCCCAGGTACTTCCAGGTATTGTTTTGACGTTCAATTACGTTCTCCCGGATTGTTAAAATCTGAACTGTTTCAATCAGTTTTTTTTTTTCATCATCAGTTACAAGGCAGCGATGATTTTATAAGGGAAAACTGTGTAAGACAATAAATAAATAGACTTTTCTTAATTTCTTTCAACAGGAAGTATAATTTTTTTCAGGTAATTTAAAGTACTTTTATGCGATTTTTGAAATGTTTATAAAGACAAAGCATTGTCTGTCTATTTATCCACATTAGATTAAGATTATCCATAAGAAGGAAACGAATGTTTTGGATAAATTTGAAAAAAAAAAAAACAGGCTACATCACGATAATATCACGAATGAAATAAACGACTGAAAAATAAAAGCAGTCAAATTATCGACCTAATATTAAAATTTTTAATTATCATTTTTTCAATCGACATATACACATACAACGGTAATTACTAATTATAAATTAATAAATTGAATTAATAAGATAAAATAAATAGAGTTAGATCGCAAATCACAAATTTAATCCGTAAAAACTTATGTGAGAGAGAGAGAGAAGGAGAGAAAGAGAACAAAAATATTTCTTTCCTAAAAAACTTATAAACCCCCCCCCCCTCTCTCTCTCTCTCTCGTGTTAAGTTTGGTCTCGGAAAACTGCAGTTCTTTTCAATCTTGCATACCTCTACGAGAGGGTGATATAAATCGGGGAAAAGGTAGAAAGAGAGAAAACGGGAGAGAAGGAGGATATTATAGCCATTCGTACGAACGACAATGGTTGTATACGAGTGCACATGCGCTTGGTGCATACGCATGTGGGTCCTTCTGCGCTCCTCGTATTCGTATTTTGTACCAGCTCCGTGGAAAGAGCGTGAAAAAGAGCCTCGGGAAGAAAACTGGTTGGCGTCCTCACAATGGCGGGTGGGATTACGTAGGCGCCCTTGGGATCCCCTATTCAGGATCGGCTTCCTTGAATAGAATCTCGGAAAGGATAAGTGCCTGCCTGCGTGCGTTGGCTATATGCAGCATGTATTCACATCCTCTACATATATACGACAGCGACACAGATTGCAGAGAGAGAGAGAGAGAGAGAGAGAGAGAAGGCTTATAAAAAAAAGAGAAGAAAAAAATAACGGCAACAAGAGCAGAAGAAAAAACGTGAAGCTTGTAATAACACCCGAGTATTTCCCTTTATTCGTATCATTTACGTGAGGTACCGATACCTGTTCATCCAGACGTATTCGCATGCCAGATTGAACTTGGCGGGATCGTACATTAGCGGCGAATTAACGATACGCAGATTAGAGGATCCGCGTGGGTAACAATAATTACGATAAAACGGTCGGTCTTTATCTTACACGCGGAAAACTTCGACGGACAGACAGCACATATACGCGTT
This sequence comes from Cyphomyrmex costatus, assembly GCF_001594065.2. Taxonomy (NCBI): domain Eukaryota; kingdom Metazoa; phylum Arthropoda; class Insecta; order Hymenoptera; family Formicidae; genus Cyphomyrmex; species Cyphomyrmex costatus. Next base: position 298,262 of record NW_017275229.1, read on the forward strand.
CACATGCATACGTACATATATTATACATACACCCGTATTATTCCAGACACGTATGTACGTATCCACCTGTTGCCCCTTCTTACCTTCCACTGCAGTAAAGGCCCACGCATATGCGTGCGCTGGACGCACACGCCTGCATGTACGTGGGACAGCCGTTTCCTGAAGGCACGACGAGTCCTAGCTCGTGAGGATGACAAGGGGAGGGGGAGAGGATGGAAGAAAGAGAAGGACAGAAACGAGAGAAACACACTACGTATAAGAAGAAAGAAACAAGAAAGGTGAAACGAAAGACAGAGAAAGATGAGGCAGACAAAAAGAAGATTGCCGAAGAGATAGATGGAGAGAAAGAAGAGTGAGGGAAGAGAGGGAAAAAAAGAATAGCGTTGAGCCGCCCCCAGCAGAGAACGCAGCATCCGTGGCTCGTCCTGTCCCACGCCAGGATACGGTTCACTCCGTCGGAGTTCCAGGAACTCTCAACAGTTCTTTTACTCAAGTGTTTGCGAATAAAGAGATAAACATTTCGCATTCTCTCTGTAAATTGTACTTTAGTTTTTATATAATACTGATTATTTATTATTATAGTACTGTATTGGGATAGCGTCAGAACAGACGTAACAAAATAAAGATAAATCTCAAAAGCATCTAAGAAAATAGGTAATTAGCAGTTCCTTTCATTTTATATTGTAATTTTATTAATTATAAACCCCTCTATTTGTAAATAAAGAAATAAAGAATTCACCCCCAGCAAAGCCTGGAGCACACATGTTTCTTCTTCTCCCACGCTAAAATATAATATATTTACTGAAAGTTCCCTATATACATATAATAATCTTCTCTCTTTTCTCCTCTTTTCTAATTAAAATACCATACTTGAGAAAATTCATAATATTGTGAATATATAATAAATATATTATCGATTATATACATACTTATATATAATTATTATTATAAAGTAAAATCAAGTACTTTTTACATAATTTTAAGAATTGTTTCATGCTTTTGCAACTTTGTTAAATTTAAATTTAAATAAATAATAATCTCAAATAATAGTCATATAAAGATATTGAAAAATATAAGACTTCAAAATTTTGAAGTCTGAATTATGTGCCATAAGTATAAATATTTTAGTATTATCAAAAATTCAAAGATATCAAAGTTGATGTTTAAGAGCCATCGAATCGGATTCTTTATCACCCCAGGAAAGAGTTTAAAAACGATCTATAGATAATAGGAACCGATAAGTGTCTGATATAAATCGTAAAATTAATTGCAAACAGTTGATTATTTTTTAAGATTTGATTGAAGAGACCCCTTTTTGTAAGTAAGAAGCGATCGAATTAACTCCTTTGTATGACCAGCGAAAAATTTAATTGTCTAAGATTGACACAAATCGTCAGCTGGTTCATCACAGTCTCGGAAGAGACGGCGGTAACGCGAGCTCTTTTTCGGTATCCCGGTGACCTAATTGGGACCACCGTGCTCGTGGCTCCTCATTGACCAATCACAGCATGCCACCGCCCACGTAATTAACCCGATTTACTGCGGTAGGTCCTCTAATATTTTGGCAAACACATTCATTCAACATATCATTCAATTTCAACGTTATTTGCTTTCGGAAAACTCCGCTTTTGATTCTCATGAGTAATTCATCGATAATCTCGAAATAACAATTTCTTTTCAAAAATCATTGTGGAAACGAGATGTAGTATCGGGGGTTAAAGACACTTTAAGTGTTAAGTGCTCTAAAAATGTTTCTAAAACAATCCCAGCATATTTTTCGTCAGATAATCATTTGCATGATCGCGCACAAAGGGCGCTCTCGCGTGGCGATTTAATTTTAAACCGCGCAACAAATCTTTTCGGCTACCTTAAATCTCCGGCCTGACTCACGGATCTCACGGCGAACGCATCGTGAATGCACGCGCCCAGCAGCGGGCGCATTACACGCACCACGAGTGAAACGCATTCGAAGCGGAGGGAGGTGAGAGGGGGGATGGGACAGGGTCTGCCTACGTCTTCTCGGAGTATATTAGGATGATTCTTCTCCTCGCTTGCGCGGTGCACGCGTGTGCGTTACGCAGAGGGACCCGCGCGTGTATGCACAGAAGCCCGCAAGAGCGGGAAGCCGACGTCTCTTTGAGATCGTGTGCGTGTGTGTACGCGTGTGGGTCGCCCTGTGGGAGTCTTTGCAGCTTTCTTATCCCTTCCGTGCCCATCATCTGCCGAGCCTGGCTGTGTCCGTACATACAGGCGTGTCGCAAACGGCATTTTGATCTAAAGATGGAATAAACACAAATAAGTGAATAAAAAAAATAGAATAAATATTTTGCGAGATAAATTTATAATTTGCGAGATATTTGCTGCAACTCCGGGTTATATTTTTGGCGGTCTTGTGCAAATAACGACTGTTGCTTATTCTGACATCAATAGTCGAGAAATAGAAATAGAAACTCTATTTATGAGTTAAACACGTTCCGTTTACTTCGTATTTTCTACGTCATCAATTTCTCAGTAAATAGTCTCGTACAATTATTATTAGATGATAGCGCTTAATTTATCACAATGATTATTATTGCACATATGCACACATTGTCTAGCGTATTAGTATTCAAATACTAGATGCAAAAAACGCACGTGGTTCGTCACGTATCTATACCACCGGGGCGAGCTGGTGAACACCTCCGTTGGGTTCCGCGATGGATCACAGCAGAGGTAGGGGTTGAGGGTAACACATGGTGGGGGGTGTTTCGGCCGAGTTAAGTTAGGTTGGCACCCCCCTCTCTTGATGGTACGACGACCGCCTCTCAGGGGCCCGGGGGGCCCACAAACGCCGCAATGTCGGCCCTGACGAAGGAATAAGAGAGAAGGCCAGTCAGGAAGGAAAGGAGCAAGTGAGCAAACAAGTGAACGGAGACCAGAAGACCAAACCCACGTAGCGGGAAAGAAAGAGGCACTAAGCGGGAACGAGGGAGAGGGCCGATTGCGAGAGCGAGAGTGATGGAGAGGAAAAAAAAGGGAAAAACGAACCGAAAACCCACACCCGAGCCGGGGACTCTTGAGGGACCTCTTCGTGCTCTCAGTTCAAACCGAGCATCCTTGGAAACCGCCGGTTCGATTCCAGACTTCTTCGTCGTGCCTCACTTCTACATATTCTCTTTTTCTCTTCCTCCTCTGTCTCCTTCTTCCTGTCCATCATCTTCTTATTCCTCTCTTACCTCTTGGTGCTCGCACGTGTCTTCGAGAAAAACGTGAAATTACAACCGTGAAACATTCACGTAGAGATTTAGCATCACGTGACATAATATCTTACTACTTGTGTCCGACCACGTGGAGAAGATTTTCACTGATCTGCCTGCGGTCACACACCGGTACAGAGTGCGTGACACACGAAACGTCATTAATCGCGTTAGACAGTCCGCGGCAAGTGGAAGACCTTCGGTTTTTCTCTTCCTTGTGAAGACCCTGTGAGGACACTCGACGGATTTTTATTCCGCGAGTCGTGGATTTCGATGATCGGGAAGAGGATCGACAGAATCGAATAATCTATCATTGGTGAGTTACAAATTATTTTACAAACGTATGTAAAGCGTGTTTCTTTCGCAGCGAAAACCGATGTCATTTCTTCATAGGTGAGAATGAAATTTTATCTCTCATAATTTTTTTCTATTGTAATAATAATTGAATACTAAATTATTCTTACAATATGATCGTTGTTTAATCAATACTGTTGAAAAAATATTGCTCGACGTCAGTGTTGAAAAAAAAGAGTGAAAAGAAAAGACTTGACTTTCTTCAATTTTCTCATGCTCATTGTAACGAGTACAATTTAAATACTCGGTAACAAGCTTTTTCTTTAGATTTGTGAGTTGTATGTTTACCTCCAATTTCTTCCGCACATTTTTGCTCTATAAATTTATAATTGTTGTTATTCAATATGTATTGCCTGTTACTTGAATAAATATTCTACAGATCTTTCCAATTCAGTTTCTCTCAATTTCCTGGTTGTCATTGGAAAATCATAAATTAATATCAACATATATATATATATATATATACTATTATTATGTGTATATATATATATATATATACATATTAATAATGCTAGTTTAAATAATTTCAGAAACTGGTCAATTTAAATGGCTTAAATTTGGTATTCAAATCGTATCTTGATTTCTTATACATATGGAAATATTGAAGAAGTTAGGTTCTCTCTATCTTTCCTATACTTATCTATTTTATACATATAGTATCTATTTTATGTTACTTTACACTAATATAGTAATATTAAAATACGTAAAATAAACATGAGAATAACATTTAAAAAAATGTCATATAAGTAATTTAATATATATGTAACAAGAAACTAAAGACAAGACACAAAAAAATTTAATGTGTTTTTATATAAAAGATCAAATTTCAAATCCTTTTAAATTTACTTTATATACACATTATGCAGAAACACATCGGGATTCGACTGGTCCAACGAGATTTTCAAGACTGTCATCTCGTGCCATCCGTAAGAGAGATAACTTTTTGGTTTTTCGCTTGACATAAATCGTGAATCGAAACCGATCCACGATTTATCGTGATCAAATTTTCGAGGAGAGCTATCGATCTCTCAGAGATTCCATGAAACGACAGCACTGAAAGGCCTTTGAAACCAGTTTCCTAAGCTCGCGGACGTGAGAAAGGTTGCGAAGGACGAATCGCCTTTACAATTTTGCAAAACCGACCAAAGACGTGCAGATTATAATACTCGTTCACCTTCCGACATTTTTAATTTCAGACATTTCTCGATATTCACATTAAAAATATGACGCATCACTAAATTTGACAATCAATGTCAAATTTCAAAATTTGTGCTTGATATTTTCAACTTTGCTTGAAAAATGTTCTTAGCTTTATCTGATAGGAACATGCATTCCTTGCTGATGTTTTCAACGCGACTAAGAATATTAAGATCCTTGGGAAAAATCGACTTTAGAGGATCTATTTTACAAATGTGAAGGTAAACGCCGAATTTCCCTTAGAATTTTCAAATGACAAAAATAGGTGACAAACGTCATTGCTGCTACAAGATTCGCCATAGTATGACAAGCCGAGGGGAGGAATGACAGATAAAAGGAAAACGCGGAGCGAAGATGGGGTACTTTCATGCAAGACCCCTATAGGCATTTTCAGATCCGCGGCAGAGACGCAAGGCGGGAAGGGGCACTAGATTCTCTGGGATAAAGCGCACATGGTACAGGGATGAGATTATCTCAGGTCAGGTATGAGAATCGAGATTCTCCGGACGCATCGTGCCCCAGCAACAATGTGACCCACTGCGGGTTCAATGAAATTGCGTAAAAATACGTGCAGCTCATTCAGAATGTGGGAGTCTGCGCAGAGAGATCTTACGAAAACATGAAAAGACCTTAGATACAAAGAATAAAGTAATATAATTTCTTCGTACTTTCTGCTTGATAACTCGATATATCACTAAGAATTTATTTAAATACATCTAATACATGAAAAACATATTCTAAACAAATATTTATGCAAAAAAGCTAAAAGAGAGTTAACATTGAAAAATTCATTATTTAACAATAGATACTGAAATGAAAGTCCTAGAACTAATTCGGTTGTCGTATTTAATTGTTCTTTGATGCATTACTTAAAATAGTTCCAATAAAAACAAAGTTAAATTTGGCTAAAAAGAAGTCAGCGCGGTAAGAAGTGTGCAACTTTATGACAAAATTATTTAATAAAACATAAAATACGTAATACATCGACGTTTGATATCAAAATTAAAATAGTTCCATCTCGCAAAGAGAGCGTTAATTAGATATTAAATATATTTAAAAAAAAAAATGCTATGCTTTGTTGTAACGAATCATGTGATGATTCGTTGTAACGACGTCGAAAAATCGCTGATCAGATCCAGTCCCTAGAAATCTCCGCCTTGCACGGCCGTTGACCGAGACTCGTTCAAAGGGAATCCAGAAAGACGATCACCTATGAACTCACCGGCGACCGTTACACGGTTTCCAGCTTCGCCCGAGTCATTTTTCGAATTCACCTAATCTCGGCTAGACAATGGCGCGGCGACGCACCGCTGGAAACAGGACGAAATGTCCCGCTTCAGGATGCTCGCCGGAACCGGTATCCTGTCACAGGACCGTTGGCATCTCCGGGACACCTCGCGAAAGAGGGGTACGAGAAGGGAAGAAGGATAACAGGGGCACGCAGAGGGAGTTCGAGGAAAGTTGGCGGGACCCACGAGAGGGTGCATATGTATACGCACGTATGACGCCTTTGCGTCTAGCGTGAAGCGATTGTCCTATTGTTATGCGGGATAGGCGAGACAGGTTTCATTTATGGTCACGTATGGTAATGACTCTCCGGAGGAGGAGAAAGAGAGAGTGGCACGGCTCCCATAGGTCTTCGGGCTCCGGTCGCAAGTGGGTAAACCGGGCAGTCAGGCAGGATGAGGAATCGCGCGCCGGGATACGCATATAAATTTGCATATTTTCGGCCCGCATCCTTCGACGCCTGGCCCACGTGGGAATCCGCGGGCTTCTGGGCAACTGGTGCCCCGGTAAGTCGCTTGTAGAATGACGCGCTTTTAACGGTTTCTTTTGTCGCGAACCGACAATTTCGTTCTGGTGCTTCGCGAGCTGTGCGAGCTAGCGAAGATTGTCATAACTACAGTTGCATGCATTGCGTACTCGACAGAATGTATATTATTATATACACATTATGTAGATAATGGAATTTGGTGAGGCAGTTGCTGCAAAAAAGTGTCACCATGCGTAATTGAATTGTCTCGATTATGTATTCCTGGTGTATTAGAATGAACGTGACAGTCGGATGATTTTTTCCGTCCTTCGGCGTTCCGTATCGCGGCGCATTAATGATACCGACAACCGGAACCGCCCTATTTTCGACCAGATACGTTTGATAGGAAATCACGATTGCACCCGTTGCATCCTGCATTCCAAAGAGTTTTTGCGAACTGTCTGCACCGGTTGCTGCTCGTTTCAGTGAACGGTATAAGGGAGAGACACTTGTAGGTAAACCTTCATAAGCGAGATGATCGCGTGAACACCCAAAACATGCCATAAATGGGACAATGAGATGTTTTGGTTGGCTGGTCAACCTTTACTCTTTTCTCAATCCGCAAAAACATTTTGTTAACCCGTAACCCGTAATCGTAGACGAGAGGAAACTCTTTTGTAAGACAACCACTACAGCGAGTATCTTTGGTTCCGCTCGTAGGTGGTTGGCGATAAAGATTTCGTTGTGTCACATTGACAGCGGTTCTAAACTTAAGGAGGACAATGGGCCACCAGCGTTTAGAGACACAATTAATAGCAATGCGGGAAGCCCCCCGCCAAGTATGTGTGACCAGGCGGTCCTCCTTTTAGCCCGCATGAATCCAAATAATCTGTCATAATTGTTCTTTGTCATTTGCGTTCTGTATCATACGATCAAACCGCAGTTTACTTTGTCAATATCGACTGTCATAATTGAAGAAATTTTGGGAAAATATTTTACCCTCGGTAACCGATAAAAATCTCGTCCCGAACAAACAAATGAATAATTAACTTTAAGTACTTTTAATACCTCCAAAAATCATAAGCGTTTCAAGTTACCGTATATTATTTGACCCTTTGAAAATCGGTAATTGCGCGACATTGTCCTTATTAACTTCGAGAGGCAATTACGTTTTCAATTTCAAATAACTCACGACTTTCCATGTCGATTTCGTAACAAGGCGTCACGGATGATTGCTATAGAGCTTTTTTAAAGACCTCTTTTCAAGCATGGTTAATGGCATGATGGTTAAGTGACTCCTCTCAGTTTTCTCCTCCTCGCACGCCCGCCACCGCGTTCTTCCATCGGTGCTGCTTACCCCGTCTTTTTATTTTTCCCGAGAAACAAGGAAGAACGTGCGGAGGCAAGTGGCAAGGAGAAAGACGGAAAAAGACGAGAGAAGGGGCGATCCTTCGTGTGTGGTCCTGGAGTCCTCGGTCAACTCGGTCGGCCGAGGTGTCGCGTTGTGTGTGGTATGCCATGGTGTCTTACGTCGCGTCGAAACGTCCCATGCGAAACGCCATAAGCATGTGGAGGCCCAAGCAGGATTCCGTGCACATACGAGCGACATACGAGACACAACGTATGGAACGATGGACGTCCGACTCGCGTATGCTCTACACGAAACCCCCTAGAGAGATGCTGGAAGTCCTCGTGGACCACGCATTCTCTGTTTTTGCTCATCCAGATATCTTTTCGTTACCACTCTTGACATTTGGAATTTAGTGCGCTGCTTGACCGTGTGTCATAAATGAAACTTGACCAACCTCAAGTTAAAGTGGTTCTTTTTACGAGACACTCTTTCACATCTGGCTAAGCGATCTTATGCCTTACGTTAATGATAATATGAAACTTTCGAAGAATTTTTCAGATTTTTAGGTTCTCCAATACTTATATCATGTTATATGGATTTCTAAAGATTCAATGAAAATTGTATTGAGAGAAATTTTTTAATTCATAATTTCAGAGATACTTTTTCTTATGCTCTTTGTTCAATAAACTTTTATATAAGTATTCTATTCAGTGTTCTATTCAGACTTTTATGTTGGTTTGTGAATTAGTCTATTAAATGTCTTTATGAATCTATTAGCTTTCTAAGCAGGTGACATTACGTGTTGCTCAATTACCGAGTATAATGCGGGCGCAGTGTTTGTGCTATTGTTATCGAACGGTGATAGTTCCATTGAGACATACTTGAGAGATATTATGTAACAATGTCATCTCTTTTGCCATAACTTTCTTTATTCTTATATTTATATGTACTATAACTTTACAAAGTAACGAATTTTTAAATGAAATTTAAATAGAAATGATATTTGGCCGAATGGGAAAATGAACATTGGGCATTATTATATGCTCTATTGAATAACTAATTAACTAGAATTTTATTAACTGTATATTCCTGTATGCATCATTAAATACTGTTATTATAAAGTGTATTAATTTTCTTATTACCAATAAAAATTTGTAATCGTATTTATAATATAAATCATTAGTTATTAATTAATGGAGTATACCCAATTGACATTAACTAAAAGTTACGTAACATCTATGTTATAATTTCACACTTAACAATGTAACACACGTGTTATATTTATTTATATTGTTAAGAGCGAAATTATATATCACAGATATGTTACTTTTAGTTGGTATCGACTGATATACGCTTAAGTATAATATGAAGAATTAACATCAGAATTAAAAACATTGAACATGGCAAAGTTTCGCAAGCTATTGAAAATGACAACAATACTGATAATTCCATCATTCCATCGTGGTTCACAGTACCTTTTGTTCCTATATTAACTGAAACATTCAAACATTTTAACAAGAACGACATCAGAGTTTCTTTCTTTAATACCAACAAATTGCGTAAATACATTAAAGTACACAAAGATCCATTATCTCCAAATTGTAAATCTAACGTGGTTTATAAAATTAATTGCAACGATTGTGACGCAACAGACAGGAAGACAATTGAGAACACGTATTGCAGAATATCGCAATCATATACGTTGGAACACTTCTTCCAAATCGGTGATAACTAATCATAGATTGCAACAGGGACATGATTTTGATTGGTGTAACATTCACATTTTGGACGAAGAACCTTGTTACAGAAAACGTATTGTATCAGAGATGCTTATAATATTAAAAAGCAGAAAAACGGTCTTAACCTCCAGATACAGATTACACGTAGCATATATTCCGATCATAAATAAGCTTTGACTTTGCTTCACCAAATTTCTCATTTCAATATTGTATCGACAACCGCGAAAGTTAGACGTGTCTAGTCTCACTATGACAATCGACATTCGTTATTTTAATCATTGACACTTGTACAATTAGGTGACCACTTTCTTTGACTCAGATTGCATTTGCGAGATGCCAAACTTTGACGATCTATTTACTATTGTTATGTTATGGACAATTTGGTGAGTTTTAACAGTGGACGTACTTTACGAATTGCTTCAAATCCTTATTCTATAATTAAAATACAAAAAAATTTTTTTCTCTCCCATCAGAACATGGTGAAACACTGTTTCAATCGGTCATTCAATTGTTTGGTGAATAAAGACTTTATTTTATCTAGAATGTTTATCGCATCTCTTTTTTCATCAAAATAACGCTTTTACCGTTAGTTCGTATTGTTAATTAATTTTTGTATGAGGAGGGCTGAATCATACAGCTGAAACATATAATGTTAATTGAAGCAAAGTTTAATCTTTGTTTGTAGTATCTCGGTACTTTTATTTGAATATAAAGTGTTTCTATTTATCAGACTCTTACTAGTCCTTTAGTATTACATAATTGTTATTTGGAAATTGAGAGTCTTGTGTACTTAACTTTCATTATAATATGAAGATAATTATTAAATATTTGATAAAGCAAAGATAAACAAAAATCTCTTTTTAATGAAGCAATGCTTTTAAACGATCACAACGGTCGAAGAAAACAATGAAAATAAAAATTTTGTGCAAGAAAAGAAAATGTCTATTTTTGATCTCGATGATCGTGTCATTTTATCATGGCCTTAACCTTGAAACGAAAGAAAATGTAAAAAAAAAAATGAAGAATAGAAGAAGGGAGCTACGAAAACGTACAACGGCAGCGTTTATTCAATGTGGGAGGTCCTACGTTTCCCTCGCACGAAATGTTCGAATCATTTGTCAATGCAGTCCAGTTTAGCGATTCGTTTCACCAACACAGAAGTTCTACAGCGATGCTATGAGTGTTGGTACGGTCTAGAGATATCCCTCTGTTCCCCGATTCTTTTCATTCCAGATCCCCCTCTGAGGTCTGAGAATACGGAGTGGGGTCCTTCCGCGTCCTTCCTGAAATGGTTTTCTTTCTTGCGGTCTAGCGAAGGTGTGAAATTCGTGATTAATTATCGGTTTTAGTAGGCGGGTTGAGAATCGTGATTCTCTGAGTTTCTAGAAAAGGTCACGTTGGTCTCCATGCACATAGCTATACTCACTGTATTACTGCATGCAGCTGAAAATAACGGTAAGCTTGAAAGAAAAGTTTCACGACAGATATAATTATTTTCTTTCATTATCCGCATTCGACGTTCTTGATTCTATGAATATTGTATGTAATAACTTGAGTTAAATATATCAGTCTCGCGCACAAGGCTGTGCATTCTCTGGAGAAGAATGCACAGCTTTCGGGCCTGATGTGGTCGTGTTTGCAAAAATATTCCTCCAACCTCCCGTGTAGCCATTCGCCGAGACATTCCTGCGCGTCGTACAAACAGGGGGAAGTTGGCAAATATTTTTCTTTCTATGTTACCGCATGCAGCATGCTCTTTTCAGAAACTGAGAAATGTGCGAAGGTGAGATTTCCGATCTTCCCGATGGTTGAGCATTTATACAACGCGGCATAACCAGAGAGGCTTTTGTGGATACTACGAATCTGTGCACTATTTATTTTTGACCTCGTGGATCCTTGCCCAGGTTTATCGAGGCTAGGTATGGGTATATACACTTGTTTGGATCACTGTGAACTTCCTGTAAATCCTTTTAAACAGATTAACACCACGCGATTGAACAATATATTCCGCGAAAAAATTCTTTTCAGTTTTTAATTTCTATTAAGAATATTACAAGAATAAAGAATCATTTTGTGATTTTAATTTAGCCAAATAAAAAGTTTTTCGGAACAGTTATATTCTATTCTCGTATTTTTATATGTTTTATCATTGAATCTTATGAAATCTCTGTTTACAAAAAAAATGCATAAAATAAGAACATTTTTGGATAGAAGAGATTTGTATTAAAACATGGAATCATAATTAAATTAGATAAATAAGAAAATTGTATAGAAAAATATATACATTACAGATAAACATTGTAACGTTTGATTAAGATATGGTTAAAATCGTAAAGAAACTCTTTCTACAGTAATAAGAATATTTGATTGTAGACGATATCGCTATATATAAAATTATATAAACTTTGAATCTGTTTCTTTACTCTTATCAATTACGCAAAACAAGTAGAATAAATTAATCTTTCTAATTTTATGATAAACTGTAATAATGTATATTTCGAAATAAGTCTCAGAATTTACGTATATATATATATAT
>NW_017275229.1:310440-328513 GCF_001594065.2 Cyphomyrmex costatus
TACAGATAGTAAAAATAATAAGTACATTATAGATAAATCATAATTTTATCTGCAGATAATAACAAGACAGAAAAAAAAAATTTAGATCAATTATTATGTGTAGAGGTAATACTTTGAGGAACATTTATTAAAAAATTAATAATTTTTCGTTTAAGTCATACAATCATGAAATATTTAGTCTTAGAAAATTTTTGACAAAAAGTTGTTGGCAAAAATAATAGGTATCTACAATTGCACTATGAAATACTATATTGCACAACAGAAAACCATTTAAAACATATCCAGAAAACTAAATCTTGTCTTTCTGACTAATATCTAGTCGCGTAGCCCTTATCTCGCAAAACTGCTTAACAACGGCGGCTCATTGAATCTACTAAGCGCTCGCATATTGATTTTGATGTGTTGTACCACGCTTTCTGAATTTCTTGCCATAATTGAGTTTTATTTTTAATTTTCTCCTTTGGGACTGCCTTTTTTACCTCATGCCAAAAGTTTTTGATGGGATTTAAATCAGAAGATTGTGCTGGCCATCATCACAGAGACTTGATTATCTTCAAACCACGTTTTTACAAGTTTCAACGAATGTTTTGGATCATTATCTTGCTGAAAAGTCCATATCAATGACATATTCTCCTTAGCATGATAGGGTAGCATGATATCATTTAAAATGTTACGATAAATCTCTTTTGTCATTGTTTCCTTGATCCAGTACAGAGGGCCGACACCATTGTAGGAGGAACATCCCCAAACCATGATATTTCCTCCGCTACACTTTATTGTCTATTTGGTGAATTTAGGATTGAATGCAGCATTTGGAGGCCTCCTCACATTTAATACACCATCAGATCCGAACAAATTAATCTTTGTTTCGTCGCTCCAAAGAATATTTCTCCACTGCTTCTCTCTCTCTCTCTCTCTTCACCAACAGTTTTTAAATATTTATTCGCAAAAGTTAAACGATCTCTAATATTCTTCTTATTCAACAGTGGCACTTTTCTTGGGGTTCTAGCGCACAATTTAGCATCTTGCAGTCTTTGACGAATTGTTCTTGCTGATATCGGTGCATTAGTTTGCTCCTTCAGTGTAAAAAGAACTCGCAAAGGGATCGGCTTTGCATTTCCGAAGTAGTAACCGGTGAAATACTTCAGTTGTTTTTCGAGGTCTCCTTCGCAATTCTACAGACTGCTGTGTTTTAAGGCGATAGCCTTAATCATATTTTTAGACCGTCCTATATCAATTTAGATATTTTCTAGAGAGATTTTCCATTTTTATAAAGACTTTTTATCAATTTTTTCTCCTCATCTGTACAATGTTTCGATCTATCCATTTTTCATCAATTGTAAATAAAATTTATCACAAAATAATGTTGGTAAATACTAAATTAAACATAAATTTATAATCTCTGACAATATAAAAGTGTCCAACAAAATTTAATAATATGGAAAACAGCTTATTATTTCTGTCAGTCTGAAATCACTTTCTTTGAAAAACGTCTACACTTAAGAGATTAACTGAGATTATTTGTATATATAAATATGTTTTTCAAATGTATCGACATTCAACTGAAAAGGTAATCTGACCTAGCATTAACACATATGTTTGCAAATTGAAAAGGAACAACAAATGATCAGTTAGTGTACTTATTATTTCTGCCACCACTGTATATACAATATATATAGAATAAGATAATATATTCTTATAACAATAATTATTATTTCTTATCGTGGGAACTTTGTTGAACGTTGAAATCTTCGTGGATTTGATATCGCTTTGTGATGCGTTTCTAAGACAGTATCGCTACAATAATAACACCAACAACGTAAGATCGCCGCAAGATATACCGACATAATCGCAAAATTATTTAATTGGTGAACATCATGTATCGCGCGCACGCGTATGAGATCAGCTTTATGAAGAGAATGCAGGAAGAACGAGAGACCAAGAGACCCCAAGGCGGGAGGATTTAATCTTCAATTCCGAAAATCAACGTAATGTATTCCACCCCGAAGGAGGTGGTCCCTCTTGTCCAGCTTAGGAGTGGACGAGTAGGTAAGAGAGAATGAGGGGAGACAAGAGGGGGCTAGGAGCTCACAACCTGTAATTTCAACGCGAACGGACTAAGTCGTCGGTAATATGGGAGCCCGAAGCTGGAATAACGGCTCATTTCCATAATTCGTTCTTTAAGCATCATTTTTAATAGGCCCCTGGCGCCGAGCGAGCAGGCCGTGCGGCGCTGCGCGCCGCCGTCGGGCCCAGGGGGCTTCGTCAGACCCCCATAGTGTTTACACGACATCGGTCAGACTTCTGTTGTCCTTCACCTTCGTTCATATCGCTGTAATGTCTTCATATTCTTACACGAACATGAATTGCAATCTTTAAGAAATAAGCGAAATAATTGAAAATCTTATCGTTCTCTTTAAATTTAATTTAGACTGTGATGGATTATAAAATTACGTTGTTTGTGTGAAAAGACAATGCATATATGTTTCCCCATTCAAGCAATTTTTTATCGAAATCACGACAGCTAGATCAATAACGTTATTATAGTTTTCGAACAGACGTGCGTGATGCATTGTGCGTATAGTTTTCTTAATCTCTCTCGGCATAATCGCGTCCTTCTCGTTCCGCTCTTTTATGATTTACGTAAAATTGCATTGACGCACAGATGCTATTCCATTGTCTCTGTTTTTGTGGCCGCGTGACGGATACCGGTCAACATAATTATTACATCCTACAACAGCGACCGTGTTACGCCCGCATTGCACCAGTATCCCGAATTTCGGTCGGTTTGGGACCCCACAAAAAAAAGCCGGAAGTGCGGTGCAGATCGCGAGGCGAGGCGCGGCAAACAAGTGGCGCACCGTCTGCTGCTGGCAGTGCTAGCCTTATAAACCGGTCACGTGACTGAGCAGGATCGACGAATCAACGCGTGGTAGCGCCACGAAGATCGGCGGAAGATTGCCGCTAGCACGAGGGGGAAACCTCGTGAGGAAGAAAGAAGGAGAGACCGATGGATGTATACTTACAGAGGAAGAAAAAGAGAAAAACAGAACAGCGTTACAAGAAGAGAAGAAGGAAGAGGAGGAGGAGGAGGAGGAGGAGGAGGAGGAAGAAGAGGAGGTGGTGATGGTAGAGGAAGATGGTGCCGGAGCGAGATGAAAGTTCACTTCTTCCTCGGTAGCAAGGTTTCGAGTCGGCGCGGAGGTAGAGGACCCCCGCCGTGCTCTCCCGCTGCGACCGGTAGCCATCCTCCTGTCCCGTACGTAATACGCGTTACATATGTGCGTGTGTAAGTACGTACACGATTCACGTCTGTAGGATGCACACTTCAGAGGACCCAGAGCCGGCGCACGCCATTGCGATATTAATATTCCATCTTTAAATGCGGTAAATCAACGAGAAATACGTCGTTCATCCCCGACTCTGCTTACTGACCTCTGTCTAGGGTTTCGGGTTACTTCATGCCGGGGATTGCCCGGAAGGAAACTACCTACTACTGCTTCGTTTGCTTGTATATCCCACGGCCCTTGTTTCCACGTATCGAAGGAATCAAATCGCATGAAAGGTGAAGGTAATTTTCGCACGGTGGATGAAGAAATATACGCAATATAACGCGAAGCGAATAATATATAACATATGTGCCTTATCATATCGTCACTCATTCGACGGAATCGGCAAGAATCGCTTCAGAATTTTGAAGGAGTCTCTACGAAGGACAACTTTCCAGACACTTCCATATTTCTCTCACGGCACTCAAGAAACTCGCACAGCTATACGATTCTATGCCACCAGTGAGATTTCGAAAGAGTGGAAGATAAAAAAAAAAGGCAAAGTCTCTCTCGACAGAAAGACCCCCTCCCGATAGTGCAACTAAATAAAAAGTACGGCGAGAAGCATCGAGCGCGACTCGGTGGCGGCTGCTATGAAGGACCGCGGGAATTTCAGCCCCCGCTGTGTGAGCCACGGTGGTGCCAAGGCGGCTGTGTCACGGGGAGTTTGCGCACCCCCTTCCTTTCTTCCCTTCGACGTATTTTTGTGACGCCAACCACACGCAAAGCGCCACGCGATCTATATACCTCGGTTTCCCACCTCGTCGCGACTGAAAGTGGTCTCTCGCTGAGCATGGGGCGATCTAATTTTCTCCTCAAGGCTTCTCTCTCGAAACGGGCTTCCCGTAGGGCTTTCTTCCCATCGAGATGGGAAGCTCTAAGGTTAATGAATGAATTCAATGGAAGAACTATACTGTATGGCGAGGTCAGCGGGCCGTTTCATCTCATCAATATTTTATATCGAAGTTAACGGGGAGAAACCACGTATCTGCTTTTAATTTTTACTAATTAAACTTAAACGCGCCACAGTATCCTCTTAAGAAAATTAATTAATTAAGAAAATTCGACGGTAAATAACGCTGCACTTGTACTGCCAAATTTTACTACCATGCGCCTGCGACGTAACTTTAATTAAGGAGGCATTCGGAATGTCGAAAACAAATTATTGGCTGCGGCAGCGTTAAGCACGAAACCGCCGCTGAGAGAAGCTTGTATCGGCGAGAGGCGGTTCAATTTTTCACAATCGTCGTAAACAGGCTCCAAAGAACGTAACAGCTACCGAAATGGTCGTCTCACTGGTAAGCCGGGGGCGACTCTAAGAGATCTCGGGGCCCGATGGTATCCTCGAGGGAAAGCACGGGAATTAAATCTAAATGAAAGATCTGCGGGGGAGAGGTGAGGAGAAATAAAATCTCTTTCGGCGTTCCTCGGGCGCATCATAAGTAGCGAAGGCGAAGATAGTGGGAGGCGAAGGAAAGAGAACGGAGGGGGAGTTGTAGGGCTATCTCTCCCGGATCTCAATCTAAAGACTCCGAACATATTTTCTCGAGTTTAGAGTCAGGCCCGACTCCTTCATTGGCCGTCGTGGAATCTACGTCCGTCGGGGCCCGGGATCCTTCCTTCTTTCCCTTCCCTCTTCCGCCTCTATCTCCCACTCTTTCTCTCTCTCTCCTCTCTCTCTCCCCGTTGCTTTTTCGCTCTTACCGTCCTCCTCTCGATTTCTTCTACCTGTTCGCCGCGTTCCCCCGAGATCAAAGCACGCCGACGCCAGCAGCTCGGTCCGTGGGGTGTCATCCGAGATGAAGGGTGGGAACCAGCGGTTGCAGAAAGGGTCAGGAGGGAAGGGCCAGATAGGGCAACCAGGGAAAGGTGGCTATACAATATTCATTAATGCGCCGAGGTAAGGTCGCTGGGGGTATTTCTCTAAAGGATGAATTGAGAATTGAGCATCGCCGGCATACCAGTATAAATCACAGTGTTGCCTGTGAAATCGATCGGAGGAGAAAGAGGAGGGATCTCCGTTGCCTGACCCCATAACGACATCACGTAAAAGAATTAAAAGTCCCTCGGGAAACGAGGCCGATTCTTGAATGATGACTTATGCGCGAAAGCGCAAGCGATACATTATAAATGACTTAACATAAAAAATTATCTATTGCGATACCATATTGTTCGAACAAATATTTCTTACATTGTATAGCAGTTCTCTCCGCCAACTCTTCGCTAGACTGACGATGACTAAGATTGTAAGCGACATGCCATAAAATTTATAAAACGTATCCGAGATAGATGATACGATATGATCGTTCAGGACGAACACAACGTTGCGATGAGGATGATTTTTGAAGTTAAGATAGCAGGACAATAGCGTTCGTGTTCCACGGTCAATCCCGCATTTTTTTCAACGGCTATCGATCGTCTGGCATCTGGCTTGTCGTCGAGAAAGATTATATGACTCTATCCTCATCTTTTGCCTTGTCAAACGGATAGTATAATTATTTGAATCGATTTAACGAACATTAAAAAAAAATATAGTAGAAATTATTAAAGGATCTAATTAACTGTTTCTCTTTATTCTTGAATTATTTTAGAACATTCATTTTAAAATACACGCGATACATTAAATTTCGATAGAAAAATATTCTGCAAGATATGAAAAGCGAGTAATAAATAACGGTAAATACGTGATATTAAACCGCGATACTAAAGTAATGGATGGATGTCATTAATTTTGTGTTTATTTGGTTATCAGACGTAGTTAATGTAAGGAGACCCCCTCAGTGGTGTTATCGCCAAGTCAGCGCCGATAATGCAAATGTGTGCACACTCTTACGTATCCTTGCTCTTTTGCAAACCCACTCCTTCGTCTTTCTTGGAAAAAAGATTGCTTGTATTACGAGTAAATTTATAATGTATATAAATATGACGGAGAAAACGTCATACTAAGCGATTAGATCTTGTCGTGTCTTCTTCAATCATGGAACGGTAAGACGTGAATAACCTTCCACGAAATTAAGAACTGCTCGCACTGATAGCAACAAGTGGATCTTGATTCCGATAAGCTTGAACTTGTTTACCTCGAATTGCCAGACATGCGAGTCGCGACGAGATTAGATTGCCGTTCAATTAGCACCCCGGCAAAGAAACGTCGCGAGACGGCATTTCGCTATCGTGATGCTTCCAATTAGAAAAAGAGTATCTCGTTTTGAAAACCTTCAAATATCATATAGAGCTAATTAAATGAAAAGAAAGAAATAGAAGTAAACATAAAAATGTGATTGTTAATGACGCCTCGTCGTAATGCGATCGCGCTATAAATTATATGATCGACGGCCAAACAAAGCCGTGGCTTGCATAGCGCACGGCGGTGAAGGGAGAATTTCTCACGCATCATAGGATCCATCTTCTCTTTATAATCGAAGAAAGTCGACGGGTTTCCCGGGTTTTGTTCGTGATGCATCGGCCAGTCGTTGCGACGCGTCGATCGACGCGATCATTCTCTACGGGATGGAAAACGGAAAGAGGCTTGTGTCTGACTTTTCATCCGTGGAGAATGGACCCATTATCTCATGCGCGTGGTGTGCGTTTACGACATCTGTTATGTCTACGAGATGCGTATTTTCCACTTGGAAACGAAGTGACTTTTATAAATCGCTCTTTTGGCGTTACAATTTACAACGGGGAGTTAAGCATCTCGATTAATGGCGCTGTTAATGATTTACGTATGCGTTTATAGCCCCAGTGCGATATAGCGCGACAAACAAATGAAATGAAGAGAAAATTAAGCGCTCTTAATTTTCTAAATATAGTAGAATGACATTGAACGAACAGAATGACATAGAACTTTATATTCCTATTTTGAAATATTGAAGCGAAAAGCGACGTGGCATTTCGAAGTGGAGCATAAATAATACTTAGAAATAATACTTGGAGAACGCTGAATTCGGAGAAAGTCAAAATCTGTTGTGTTAAATAATGATTCTAATATGCCGCCGAGAATGAAAACAATATCACTTTGATTGATTAGTTGTCTCAATGATTAATACGTTTTCAAGAAATTGATCGGTCATAGGAAACGTCAATGCTTCCCTTCCTTAATTATCTTGTTAATTCTCAACATTTAGATAAGATCTAGAATTGGTCGACGTTAGCAAAAATTTACCAAGAGCCATGATTGCTCAGTGCAAATGTTGTCGCAACAAATGATTCGTGACAAATCGGATTATATAATACAGAATTTTTCCTCCGCCGCGCGATACTCTAGACCGTGACGACGTGAAACGCGTCGCAACTCGATGATAGCGGATACGTCGATTCCTCTTTTTCGACGCAAATTTATATATAATATGTTGGACTCCGTTCCATGCGTCAGGAATCTCGCATATATAGGCGGCGTAATTGAGAGTACAACGCAAGCTGAATACAACTACCGAGCGGTATCGCGTTGCTAAACGATCCTGTTGATTTCTCCGAGGTCATATCACACTCAGACGAGATCATCGCGATCATCATCGGCGCGTGCTCGTCCAATTATGAAAACACACGCCTATAGTTAGATGTCGTTTAAAATATCGCCAATGCTTTAATTATTCCTTTTAAGCGCCACACAAAGACGCAAATTACTTCTCCTGCCGTTATCAATTGCGTCATCGGGCCAAAAACGTGTTCTCTGACAAGACCATGGTAACCTTCACCGGATCGCCTTTCGAAAACGACGACAAGCGGTCACTTCCTGATGACGAAGGCCCCCCTGGATTGAAGGTGCCCCTGGCGGCCGTCATTCAGGGTCGCTGTCGTCATTTTCATGAGCACGTGATTCTTTGCCGCCGGGAAGAAATTACCGGGTCAACGACGGCGACGTCTGTTGACTCAGCTTGCAGCCCGCCCATTCACACCGAACCGTTAATACGGTAGATAATACATCGCCATGTTGTGAAACGCGCGGACTTTGTTCCCACCCGCAACGATCAGCAGAAAGTCGCATGAGGCAAAATCAACGATAGGGTCCAAGTCAATTTTGGCGGATCGTGACTGCGATGCGGGGGGTACCAGCGACCTTATCTTATTGTACATGAGATAAATCTGTCTAGCCTCTTCTTTCTCGTGCATCTTATGATTCTACTTTCATTTTATCATTAAGATGTTTACGGAATGAGAGAGAGAGAGAGAGAGAGAGAGAGAGTGTGTGTGGAGGGGGAGGAAGAAAGATTTAGTTTTTACTCATATAAAGTATAATTCTATTTCAAAACTTTAATATAATTTACTAATAATATAATTTTGTTTTTGTTATTATGATATTCTGCTAGAACATCAAATTATTTTAAAAAATTAATCTGCAAAAGTTAGTTACAGACTCTATTAATTTTTATAATACTAAAATAATTGTTATCATGAATCTTGTAATATTTGTACTCTTGGCTTACATATAATTTGATACTAGCTCGTTTGTTAAGATGACTGTTACGAAGCTGGCGAGTACGCGACAAACTGTTATCAGTCTTCTCTCCTCTGTGCTAGTGAATCTCATGGAGGGGCAATAAAGCGATAGTGCGACAATATATAAGCTTGCACATTCGTCTCTACCATCAGTTTGATATTCTTACACGTTTTATTTGCTGTAGAATTTTTACAATATTCTGATCACGTCGAACTTTTATCTCAAACGTTCGAGCAAAGATAATTAAGAAAAAAAAGAAGTACGGTAAATAAAAGCCGTAGACCTTTCAACGTGTTTATAAAGGATCCACTCAAGACAGCGCGCAATTACAGTTCAATCGACAAAGATTCATCGTGCTTTATCTTCGAATTCAGACTGCGAGTCTTCCTCCTCTTCGTCTTCGACACATCGTTTCCGGCATCAAAGCGTGGCAAGCAACACGCAACTAAAAAAATGGGATTCTCTTAGCATTGATTGAGCCGTTTCCGCGATTACTGTCGATTAAGTCGTTCATTATTTTCTAAATCGAACTAATTGAACTTTAGATACTTTCAACTATTGTTAGACGAATTCAAAATTACGAAAATTGTTTCCGGAAGTTTGACGGCAGTGTTTTATAATTCATTCATCGCGATCGTTCAGCCCAGTTATGTTCTCGATCAAGTACAGCAAGCAATTCCTGAGCTACCGTATACTCAAGTCCAACCGGTTCAAATACATCTGACGATACGGACTCGGACTACGTGGTAGAGGGTGTGCGCAAGGTGGTGTGTGTGTATTGTATACTGCGGGCGACTTGTCGTACCTACGGTGTTCAGGAAGGCAGAGACGAGGGTGCCCCAACAAGACCTGGAAAGTCTTGTGCCAAAATCCAATGGCCGAATCGCTTTGTATGACAACGCGAGCTTAAAGGAATACGTCAAACGTGGACGACGCGACAGAAAACTGACGTCATTGAAAATCGCTAGTGAGGCGAATCTTTCGAGGGCAAGGGGCATATGAGAATTTAGAAAAAAAGATCATTGTAAAACAAATTGAATATTGGTAATGACGATTGACAATTTTGTCGTCGAGGATATTTGTAACCGAAAAGAAGATATTATAATTTTTGGAATAAGATTGCGAAAAGATCGATATAGCGGAGAAAATTTCATTGATAACGACGAATTATTTTATAAACAAAAAAGTCTTGAGCAAAAGAATTAAGATTGAATCAAGACTATAAAATTGTGTCTAGCTGTGAAGGCTGCGATAGTTAATGATTTTGTTGTTGAAAGGATTAAAAAAGAAAATTAATTGAATATTAGTCATTAACGGGAAAAAGTTCTAAGAAGACTCCTTTTAAGGGAGGCAAAACAGATTTATCTAATGAGATCGCTCAAAAATAATACGTTTATATACATATGTTAGCTTGTGAAAGACCATTAAAGCAAAGATTGAGCGACAAAATTAAAGTTGAATAAGTAGAAAACGAATTCACTTGAGAATTTCTTTGAGAGAACGCGACTTCCATCATACGTGCATATTCACGTAAGGTGTATGTAATCCGGTTTGCATAAAACGCGAATTAGACAGAGTCACTAATTAAAACGACGATCGAGTAAAATCTGCACGTCTTTGGTGAAATTGGCGAATTGGTTAAATTCGGAGGCAAAAGTAATGAAAAAAATGATCGTTTATGTTCCGGGCAGAATGCCAACTCACGTTGGTCCCTACGGCGCCGCTCGTTACCCGGGCACCCTGCTAGGAGCTGTCCCGGGTTTTTACAGCCCGGTTTCCGGCTACTCTACCAGCCCGGTCTCGAGCTATTACGCGAGCCTTCACCCACCGTTGGACCTTCCGGTTTGGCCGCGGAGGATGCCGGCCGAGGAGGAACTAGGAGCCTCGCCGGCCGCCGGTTTGACCAGGCTGGGGGTGTCTCCGGGCACCCTTGGCAACGGCGGTCCTCCGAGTCCGGCGCACAGCGATTCGGATGCATCTAGCTCGAGTTTGGAACTTGGTACTATCAGGACCGGTGAAAACGCCCAATTAAAATGCAGGTAAGAAAAAAAGAAGTTTTAAAAATTTACATTACTGTACAATACTTGCGTAATGGGACAGAATATGAAAATCACAAAATAAAAATTATTGAAGAATTATTAAATATGTATAATTTAAATATATATTATATATAATAAATTATTAATATAATACAAATTATACATATATATATATTTTTTTTTTTTACGTAAATAAAAATTATTCTTAAATATCTCCGAGAAGTCACAAATCGCTGATTGACTCGGGTAATGTATTTCGATGAGTGCACTGCACTTAATATTATTGTTGATAAAAAACTAATTAAGATAAAAATAAAAAAATAATGTGCATTATTTAAAAAAAAGTTAGTACATTCATTAAATGTTATTACTAAAGTCAATACTTGTGCTTTCAGTTAAATTATTCAAATCACATAAAATTCAGTATTAGTGTAACACTTGTTTACGATTTAGAATGTATGATACGGATAGCTTCCCACTCCAGTTTCTTGAGATATATGAAATTGCGTTATTTAAATGCAACACAGATTTCTCATATCAGTCGGTATACTTGAATCCTGATTGACGTCGTTTTCCCTTATCGTAAGACAAGCAATATAATCCTACCAAGTTTTCTATTTATCTATCCTTTCCTTTTAAATTTATCCAAATCAATTATTTTATCTTAATCCGTGCTCGCATTTTTCCCACCTGTTATCTTATCTCTTTCTCACCTTTGTACTTTAACATTGTTCAACGTATGCTTTTCTAATGATACATGACTTTATCTGATAAATCCATTGTAAAATGAAATAGCAAAGTAATGCGCTTCACATTCCTCATGTTTTTATTATCAAGGATTTACCATAAATAATGCAATCGAGATGATCAAATGTCGTTATTTCATTTAACTTTGCATTTTGTCGTAGACATTGTACTCTTCTCATATGGCGCTAATCTCTCTCAATATATGTAAATGTGTATATGTCTATAAGCGTGCTTACACGTTACTAGTTACATACCAGTTATAACCAGTTATCTCGGCTGATATCATGGAGGTCTTTATTGCTTGGATACTCGGAGAAAAATCTATAATTCATCTTGACAAGTGCATTTACCGTCTTAGAACGTCTGAGATTAAGAGCTCGACTCACGGACTCGTTTTCTTCCTTGCGCGTTTTCACAGAATTCAAATCTATCCAATGCTCTCTCCCTGGGGACAGCTTACCCTGGGGGGAAAAGGATCAATATCTCTAATGGTAAACAGGTTTGCGACCGGCTTAGTTTATATTCAAAGTCTACGCGCTGCCGATAAAATTTAGACTCAGCACAAGGCGAAACGATAGCAATTGCCTTCGGATAACGAGCGAAGGAAGGAAATTGTTGACTCAAAGTGATGAATCATTAACTGCTGTACGGTATGTGTTTAAAACGTTTTCGTTATAATAAATTAATTTTTCTTATATGTATGATATGTCAAATTACGACATTGTCGCCTCAGTGTTATCAAAATGCGTAAATAAAAAATAGCAAAGAAGGTCTTCCTATTATCGCAAAGTTTTGGAGAACTTTGGTTACCACAAAGAAATAATTTGTTTCATGCGGTGTGCACGTGAAAGCCAGAACACTCGTTGTGATCACAGAGAATATCATTCTTTCTATCAAGGCACATTTGCAAATTTTATCAATCATATATTTCTAAATATAGCTTAATTTTTGACAAAAATGTACACAATCTATTTATCTTAATGAAAAATACAGTTAATCAGAGTCATCTTATATAATACATTATTTTGACGTCATATCAGGTAACGCAGAGTTAATTCAGAATATTTTTAATAGTACAATTTCAAAGATACATTGTAATTTGTTACTTATAAGTGAAATAATTGAAGACAAGAGCCGACCCGAGTTTGGCCAATTAAATCGTTCAGAATTACCTTGATCCACGACCTCCTATGAACATATCCGTGTTCTATCTCTTAATTGAAAGAATTCGTTGTCGTTCACAGTATAGTACCGAACTTTAGTCTGTCTCTTGCAATAAACTAGTGTCAAACGGCGGCAATTGCAAAATGGATGCAATTGGTATCAATTGGACAAGCCAACAAACGTTCACGTTTATGACGCAAATTATATTTCGATACTTTAGAGCAGCGTCAAACGGCTGTATTTACATTTTTATCACAATCGATTAGGCCCGATTTGTGATTTCGCAAAGTAGTAACTAATTAAAAAATTGGACAATCAATTTGTCGAGTTTTTCTAGTTTTCTACATTATACATTCTTCTTGTTAAAATAAATAAATTGTAATATTCTTCATTTACAGATGGCAAGATTGTGGCCGATGGTTCACGTCCCTGGAGCAACTTGCAGGACATGTTGGGAGATTGCACGCAGCGCCTGGTCCGCGGGGTCTGTTTTATTGTGGATGGGAAGGATGCGCAAGAGGCGAGCGTGGGTTTAACGCGAGGTAAAATTTTTCCAAATGTAATATTATGCGCGCGTAACACAGCAATCACTTTTGAATTCTTGATGAACACTGTGTTTCTCTCATGCAGGTACAAGATGCTGGTCCACGTACGGACACACACGAATGAGAAGCCGCATCATTGCTTCCAGTGCGACAAGAGTTTCAGCAGAGCAGAGAATCTAAAAATCCATGCGCGTTCTCATACTGGCGAGCGTCCTTACGTCTGTCCTGTCGAGGGTTGCAACAAAGCTTACTCGAATTCCTCAGATAGATTTAAGCATACTAGAACTCATTCCGTAGATAAGCCGTATTATTGCAAGGTTCCGGGTTGTCCGAAGAGGTACACCGATCCATCGTCCTTAAGAAAGCACGTCAAGACCTATCGCCATTATGTAAACAACAATGACAAGGTGCAGGAGAAAAGCTTCGATGATAACAATATTCAGGAGAAAAGATTCGATGCTAATTCACCCGATAAGCAAAGCAGCAGTGCGCATTCCGAATCGGATAAGAAGGACTCGAGTATCGAGAGTAGCATGTCGGGTTGTAGTCCGAAGACTAGCAACAGCTTTGAGGAACAGAGGAACTTTGTTGAATGGAATAACATGTACAACCTCCAGGAGCAACGAAAAGAACAGGAACAAGTCACCCCACCGAAACCGTATGAGCAGGATATAAAGATCTATCCAAGGATGTACGACGAAAATTACATCATACCGGATAGGATTCAAGTGAATCCCATGTACGCTGCCAGTAGCACTATTATCAAGGATTGCTCTGTAGCCTCCTCGTCGCCTCATACGAGTCCAGGTCGAGTATCCGATTCGTTGCCGTGTATCGGGATGCAATCAACACCTATTAAAACCGAGGAACCCATGGAGTACAGTGTTACCAAGACCACTACTGTAGATTATAGAAACATCGAGTCGATCGTCAACAGTACACCTTGCAAAAAGGAAAACACAGTCAATTGCGATCCAGTGAGGCATTCGGTAATCAAACGGGCGGAGGATCTGAAGATGGAAATGGAGCAGACACCGCTCAAAGAAGAATTGAAAGATACCAACGTCGACTGTTGCTGCCGGCATAAATGTTGTGTCCACAGCAATGATAATATCTTGCAGAAGACAAAAATCCTTTCAGATCTCATTCTTAAAACACAAAATCCGCTCTTTCGACATCTGTTAGGTTCAGTAGATTTGCAGTATGGGTTAGAAAACATGTGGAGTAATATCGTAGATACCAATAACACATGCGGCCAAGACCTCAGAGTAAAAAACGAGAACGTTACCGAGATGGAGCAAGATCTACCACTGGACTTGACTATTAACAAATAACGAACAATTAGCTATCACGTACCAAAAAGCTCGTATTTTGTCAAATAAATTTGATTTTCATCAATTGACAAAATATGAATTAAATGAAAACGTCATAAATTTTAGACGCAGTTGATCAATATGATGATTGATTGAACAATATAATTAATGTATTATTTAAATGAAAACTTTTGATCACATTGTGAGAAACCAAATATATTTTAAAACCTCATAATACGAGAAAGATGACGAGATAGAAACAATCCAAGATTGGACAAGAATTTGCTCAAACCGTAATTGTCTAGAAATAGTTGCACTAATCGAACTATTAATTAGAGGTATAATTGGACTTATAAGTGCAACTTGACAACTTTAATCAATTACTTTAATCAATCACTTGGAGATGATGTTCCCGCTTTCAAATTAGTTACTAAAATCGAAGCTAACTGTATCAATGAAAGTTAAACTGGGAACTTATTATAAAACTGTAAATATATATTTGAAAAGTGTATACAGAAGTGCGAAATAATTGGCTCTTACTCGGTATTTATCTATTACAATCAAATTTCAAGTGTTATAATTTTTATAATGTAAGACGCTTAACAATAATTATATTCTGGTATTCTATGTAAACAAAACATATGTATCATATGTATATAGAAATTTATATGTATGTATATGTATGTGTGGCGAGTCAATTGATAAATAAAGTAATATGGAGTAAAGTACCTAGAGAACACTACATATTCGTACATATATAATATATATTAGAGCGTCAAATTTAAACTGACATCATTGTAAGTTATATTCAGATTGGCTATGTCATATATTTTAATCAATAACGTTACAATCGGTAATGTAAATAGTTGTATATGTTCTAAAAATGTGTTTTATAAAACATATTATATAATATTTAGATGTCTTTGTCTTCGAAAAAGTGGAAAAGTTTTTTAAATGTATTTTAAATATACGTGTTGTCTGAGGTGCTTTTCTCTCTACTAGTAAAACATGTTTAACGATGTGAATTAAATAAAAAAAAGTTGTGTTGTTTATTCTCTTTCCTTTATAATAAATCATTTTATGGCTACTCGTAATGTAAAATAAATACAATAATATTATAATAATATTTATAAATTTTATAAAGTTAAAACTTTATGTTTGAAGCAAATGAAAAATTACGCTTTTGAGGCTTTCACGGGTATTTTCTTCAATTGTACCAGAAGGTTAGCGGGTTATCGCCGTGTCTTTCTTCATTATTAATGCCAACGTTTCGTGAACCACTTTATCAGGGCGAGGGTTGCGCTGATACTGAGCCGCTACCTTCCACCATGACATACAATCCCAAAAGTACTTTTGATCATTCTTCTTAGGCCGATATTTCATGTGTCGTACGATAAGGCTTTTCAAGCTTGTTGATTGGTTGTAAAACAGAGAGATTCTCGGATCTCTTTGTCCTATAGCCAATCAACGTGTTTAAAAAGTTTGTCGACCGACACATGAAATATC
Organism: Cyphomyrmex costatus; assembly: GCF_001594065.2. Taxonomy (NCBI): domain Eukaryota; kingdom Metazoa; phylum Arthropoda; class Insecta; order Hymenoptera; family Formicidae; genus Cyphomyrmex; species Cyphomyrmex costatus. Next base: position 326,521 of record NW_017275229.1, read on the forward strand.
AGGCTAAGGACGGGTTTACACCTTAACGGAAAGCGGAAAAGCAGTACCCAATCAGAACTCTGCAATTATTACTCTGCTTTCCTTTCTGCGATTGTGATTGGTCTCACTGTTCCGTACCGGTGTAATTTCCGTTCCATGTGACACCACCCTACTGCTTTTCTGCAATCCGTTTTTCCGTCAAAGTGTGAACCTGCCCTAAGACCAAAACGCATGGCAGTAGGGCGACGGACGCTCAACTCTTTGGAAAGAAGCGTCTCTCGCTCACTCGGTTTTCAGCCTTCGAGCAGTGCAGATCATTTTTCTTCCGGACATCGCCCGCGACGCCATTGTAAGACCACGTGCAAATTTTTTTTATTTCCAAATCCACCCACATATTTTACTTTCCAATTCACGCGTTTCGGTTTCTATCGTTAACATTAGCGAAACTTAATTTACATTCTAGAAAGACTCTAATTATAAGTTTGATTAACGTAACAAAATACTATCACTATCTCAGTAATAAAGAGCTTAGTGATAATAAAGATAATAACAATAGCAACAATTTAACTTGTAAAACCGCAAGACTGAATCTGTAAGATTTCTTCAATCTAATATATAATACATGTACATTTAATCCTCGCTTGTAACTAAGTAATTATCTAAAATATATATAGTATTCTGAAATTAATAGTGAAAATTGTCTAACGCTCCTGATATTGTCCTTTTACTCCATTTTCTTTTCTCTAAACACGAGTTCTGTGACGTGCTGCTCCGAAACCGGAATCAACCAAAAGGAGGACTTAAGTTGGACGACGCCTATCAATGATTACAAGGATCACCAAGTAACAAGTAAACTACCTCAATAACCGCGTTCAATATTGTTAGCCACGTAGAACTAACGCCGCCATATTCGGGCTCAAGCGCCGTATTTCTTTGCTGCATCGCTGCGCGCGCCGCTTGCGTCATAACGAAAACCATGGCCGGTATTCATAGTCCGTTCTTATATTCAAGACCGTCTTAAGTTCAGTCTTGAAGAGTTACGAACCAATCAGAGGGCCGCTTTAGCATCTTAAGACATTACTTAAGACCATATATGTAATACTACTATATAATATGGCTAGATGAGAGAGAAGTCCATGTCCCAGAACCACGGTGCGGGAATATACTTCTATCTCTTTCTCAGTGTACTTTGAACGTTGTGCGCATGCGTCGGATTCATCCCCTCCATCAATGATAAATAGAAGCATAAATATACATATATGTGTAAGGAAGAAGGAAAAAGTGATTGATTCCGTTTCAGGATATAACCTTGTTACAGTTAACAGAATCAGTTTTGTCGGAATAAATAAATTAATCCTAATTTTATGAAATAAACTTTTTCAAAATTGCCGTTATGTATATAAGAATACAGTGCAATCCCTTACAGAAATTTCATGATAATCAGTACAAACTAATACTTATTTCATACCTGTGCAAACTAATGTTTTCAGTCGCATTAGGCGCATTAGGCTTTTTGCCACATAAATAACATATCTTGACCATTTTACCTGTGTACATACAGCGCACATCTAATAAGCATAACGAGCATAACCTGTTCGCGTCATCTCACTGATCGCACTCTATTTTCCTATTGGCGGATGCGATCAATCCAACGCATGCGCACAACACTCAAAGTAATCTTAGAAAGAGAGGGAAATATATATTCCCGCACCGTGGTTCTGGGACCGCTTCCTCTCACTCCCTCTTATAGACACTAGCCATATAGTAGTATTACGTATATGCTTAAGACAGTCTTTAAATAAGAACCGACTATGAATACCGGCCCATGACAGCGAAATGAGGCCTGCATAGACATAAGAAACCATAGACCGAGCGTAAAGCGGGGAGCACAGACTTTTGCATAACGCATAAACCATATACATAAAGAATTTGATTGGTCCATTGACTCATGCATAAGAAAATGGGCCAATGAAATTCCTTATGCACATGCTTTATGCGTTATGCAAAAGTCTGT
>NW_017275229.1:329252-330120 GCF_001594065.2 Cyphomyrmex costatus
TCTCAGTTTTAAATTTATTTCTTTCTTTAATATTTAATTTAAGATTTTAATATGTCTTTAAACATATTATTAAGATCTTGTTAGATGCTATAAGCATCAAAAATTTGTGATATTACTACGGTAGTTAATAGATTTGCGTTTTAAGTTCGACGGATGTTCGGCGCGCAATGGGGGGGGAACTACTTACGTGGTATATAATATTCACATTCTAATATCTTATATATGGTCGCACCAATAACCGCGGAATAGCTCTCATTAGCCTGATTATTCTTGTTATTTGAAATTTTCGAGAGTCTTCTTTAATTTATTTGTTAAATAAATATTACTTAATATTACTTAATTTTTTTTTTTGTAAATAAACGTAAATATAATGCAAATGTGATAATATGTGATAAATGAGAATAAAAAAAATCTGTATTATTTTTGTGTTTTAATGAACAAATATTAAATCTCTCTTCCGTACAATTGATAAAGAATAAACAAACAAGAAAAAGGAAGCCAATAACATATTAAAATTTAAAGATGATAAATTAAAATTCACGTATTTAAAATTCTGTAATTCTTATGTATTATTACGTGATTTAACAAATATTGAATCTTTTTATGACCGTACAATTGATAAACAATAAGCAAACAAGAAGAAGGAATAACGGTCAAAGCTGGATCACAAATGCTTATTATAATTGTGTTTTTTTTTATTTTATATTTGTTATATTTTATGTTTTATTTTATTTCTGACAGACGCTTCTAACCTTTGTACTTTCAAATACTGACACATGCGATAATTCAAATAATGACACATGCCGAATGTTTCCGAATCTAACCGAAGTTTACCCGACTTCGTCCGATATTTCCCCTGTCGGTTATC
>NW_017275229.1:330948-341776 GCF_001594065.2 Cyphomyrmex costatus
CATATTAGTAAAACAGATTACAATTTGTATATTACAGTTTTCTAGAAAATAACTGTAATATGTTATTCTTAGTGCACAAAATATAAAAGTTGGTTATTAAGATTTAATTTGAAATTTATACTTGACCGTGCAATAAAAAATAATTGCTTGTAATTTCAGAGTATCAATTTGTTAATGACTCAAAAAAGAACATTTAAATCTTGACCATCACAATGTTATCTTCGGAGTTTTATCGTTTGACTATCTTTTATATTAATTTGTTGTTTGTTTGATTATGGTCAATTATTCTTATAATACAATTTGATCTTGTAATCATGGATTTGTCGATTTTCGTCTAGTCGATTGCACATGACCTTCCAACCATGTGGTTTTGATTGCTGACTGTGAAAGTGACCACTTTCCTACTTATCCATGGCTTTTTCGCGAATGTACTACTGAAGATGGCTCGGATGCACTGAGAAAAAAAATTGTTGACTCAACTAAATTGGTGGTCACGGGCTGTCAAGCAAATATTTTGTTAGTCGAAATATTAATGTATTTGAGTCAAATACGCATTGTTAGATGGGTTCTTTCCAGGGAATGGAAGTAACTCGTTACTTGTAACGAAGTTACAGTTACAAGTTACTTTTTTGGTAACTTTACTGGTAACTGCGTTACTTTCTTTTTGTGGTAACTGTAACGGTAACGAGTTACAGCCAATTTAGTTGAGTTAACAATTTCTTTTTCTCAGTGTGTAAGCCGAAACGTATAGTAATTTTATATATGATATTATTTAATTGTTAATAAATATATGTTTTTTATAATTTCTCGCATTACTAACAGCGATTTTACTCTCATTAGCCTATTTATTCTATTGATTTGAAATTTTCGAGAGTCGATTTTTATATTTAATTTTCAATTTAATAACTTACACAGGCGTCTAAGGTAGATGTCCACTACAATGCCTTACTGATGAGTCCAGTAATGAAACCGGGACGAAACGCCAAAATTATGTAATATTCTTCGCAATACATAAGAATTACAGAATTTTAAATACGGAAATTTAAAATTATCATTTTCAGATTTTAATATGTCATTCAAAACACTATTAAGATCCATGATGCTATATGAGCATTAAAAATTGTTAATCAATTAAAATTCGTGATATTACTGCGGTAGTAAGTATGTATGCGTCAATGCTGAAAAACTATCAGCGTCGCGATTTATATAAGGGGACTACATACGCAGTATACAAAATTCACAAATAATTATAATAAGCATTGTGATCCAGCTTTGACCGTTATTGACTTCCTTCTTCTTGTTGTTGTATTTTCTTTAATTTTCTATAATTATCCCAATAAATTGTGGATTAAACTGTAATATAAAGTAGAAATTAATTACAGATCCATAAATATCGATTTTAATTTAAAAAAATGGATGTTCCAACATTATGCAATGTAATTTCAAACATAAGATACTTAAAAATATGTATAGCAAGAAAGACCATTTTGCATTTGAAAACCATTTAAAATTCCCATTTATCCATTTTATATTTAAAATGGATTAAAAGAATCTATTTTACATTTTGTATTTTAAATACACTTTTTAAAAGTATTTTATATTTAGTATTTTAAATAGAATTCGAAAGGCATTTTACCCAGCCCTGGAATTACTAAATAATTCCGTTTATACTTGAAATTCAAGGATGTATCTACCAACCTAAACATTTCACCATAAAACTCATAAACATAAGGTTTATCGCCTATATGAGTTCTATCATGAATATACAAATGAGCTTTGTTTTTAAACCCTTTATTACTTGTTCCGCATTTGTATGATGCACCTCCAGTGTATAGGTTCTTATCAGACTTGTAAGTTTCATCATTGTTATGCTTTGCTACCACATGTTGTCTTAGGCTTACTCTCTCTCTCTCTCTCTCTGTCTGCGAAACAGTTGATATATTTATTATTTTTTCCAGCTAATTTAATCATTGATAAGAATTACCATTTCCCTATAACTCTTGTAGTTCACTTAAATACTCACTTAAAATTATTTTCACAAAATTAGCATTGAAAAGGTTATTCGCTTGTATGAGTCCTTTCATGGGGGGTTATGTAAATATTTTGTTTTTAAGCCCTTTATTACACGTTCCGCATTTGTATGACACACCTCTAGTATATAGATTCTTATTATAATTAAAACGTTCACCATTGTTATGCTTTGCTGTCACGTGACAACTTAGCTGTATAAATGAAACATTGTGGTATTTATTATTTTTTACCAGTTCATCTCATCATTGATATTGAATAAACAAAGTATTTTCTCAATTCTTGTTAATCATTTACATATTCAAACAAATTTATTTTCACAAAATTCGCATTGATAAGGTTTTTCGCTTATATGAATTCTTTCATAAATATGCAAATTCGCATTGTTTCTAAACTCTTTATTACACGTTCCGCATTTGTATGATACACGTCCAGTGTATAGGTTCTTATTAGACTTCTAAGTTTCATCCTTGTTATGCTTTACCACCACGCGTTGTCTCAGGCTTACTATCTGTCTGCGAAACGACCGCTGAAATATTTATTATTTCTCCAGTTAATTTAATCATTGATAATGAATTACTAAAGCATTTCCCTATAACTCTTGTAGTTTACTAAAATCCTCACCTAAATTTATCTTCACAAAATTTGCATGGATATGGTCCTTTGCCCGTATCGGTCCTTTCGTGGTTATGTAATTTCGATTTGTTCTTGAACTCTTTATTACACACGTTCCGCAATTGTATGATACACCTCTAGTATATAGATCCTTATTATTAGACTTGAAACGTTTGTAATTGTTATGCTTTTTTTGCTGTCACGTGACAACTTAGCTGTATTAATAGATCATCGTAGTATTTATTATTTTTTACCAGTTAATCTAGTCATTGTTATTGAATAACCAAAGTATTTTTCTAACTCTTTTTGCTCACTTAAATACTCACCCAAATTTATCTTCACAAAATTCGCATTGATAAGGTTTTTCGTCTGTATGAGTTCTTTCATGAATATGCAAATTCGCTTTGTCTTTAAACTCTTTATTACACGTTCCGCATTTATATGATACTCCTCCAGTGTATAGGTTTTTATTAGACTTCTAAATTTCATCATTGTTATGCTTTGGCAACACGCGTTGTCTCAGGCTTACTTTCTGTCTGCGAAACGACCGTGGGAATTTTTATTATATTTTCCAGTTAATGTAATCATTGATAATGAATTACCAAAGCATTTCCCTATAACTCTTGTAGTTCACTTAAATCCCCATCTAAATTTATCTTCACAAAATTCACATTGAAAGGGTGTTTCGCCTGTATGGGTCCTTCTATGGTTATGTAAATGCGTTTTGTTCTTAAACTCTTTATTACACGTTCCGCAATTGTATGATACACCTCTAGTATATAGATCCTTATTAGATTTGAAACGTTTGTAATTGTTATGCTTTGCTGTCACGTGACAACTTAGCTGTATTAATAGATCATTGTAGTATTTATTTTTTCTTACCAGTTAATCTAATCATTGTTATTGAATAACCAAAGTATTTTTCTAACTCTTGTTCACTTAAATACTCACCCAAATTTATCTTCACAAAATTCGCATTGATAAGGTTTTTCGCCTATATGAATTCTTTCATGAATATGCAAATTTGCTTTATTTTTAAACTCTTTATTACACGTTCTGCAATTATATGATACACCTCCAGTGTATAGGTTTTTATTATACTTCTAAGTTTCATCATTGTTATGCTTTGCCAACACGCGTTGTCTCAGGCTTACTTTCTGTCTGCGAAACGACCTTGGGAATATTTATTATATTTTCCAGTTAATGTAATCATTGATAATGAATTACCAAAGCATTTCCCTATAACTCTTGAAGTTCACTTAAATCCTCATGTAAATTTATCTTCACAAAATTCGCATTGAAATGTTATTTCACCTGTATGGGTCCTTTCGTGGTTATGTAAATTCGTTTTGTTCTTAAACTCTTTATTACACGTTCCGCATTTGTATGATACATTTCTAGTACGTAGATCCTTATTAGACTTAAAACGTTCATCAACGTTATGCTTTGCTGTCACATGACAACTTAGCTGTATAAATAGATCATTGTAGTTTTATTCTTTTTCCTCACGCGTGCACGTAATGTGCCCTATACCGTAACGCTTTTGCGTGCGGTAAATAGCCAATACCTCAAGCCGTTGAGTTATTTCTCTAACCCCACGCAAAAGAGTTACATTATGATAAATAACGCAACGCAGTGGTAGCGCACGTACAAATATCAACAAGGAGAAACGCGCGCGACCGGAGCGTCCTTTCGGGGCATCTGGGGGGAGGGGGGGGGGTAAGCACAGTTTTCTCAAATAATAAAAGTGACTACGATAAAACGACAATACAGTATCTATAAATATCATTCAACTTACAATAACGTTTAAATTTAATTTCAAATTGTAATAATCTCACAATTATAATTAAAAGTAATGAGCAATACAAAATTTTGTATTGTTAAATATTTATTTACGAAATATTTTAATTTATGGTTCGGGGGGACTGCGCCCCCCCTCCCTAATCACCCCTGTTTCCTGCGCCCCACGCACCATCCCATAAGTCGCACTCACTTCGCTCGTGCGCTCCCGCGCCCGCGTCGCACAATAAAGAACTTTAACACACATGTTACACAATGTACTATTTTACTACAGTTAATCTAATTTATTGATTTTGAATAACCGAGGTATTTTTCTATGTCTTGTTCGCTTAAATACTCATCTAAATTTATCTTCATAATATTCGCATTGATAAAGTTTTTCGCCTGCATGAGTTGTCTCATGACGATTCAAATGGTTTTTAGATTTATAACCTTTATTACATGTTTTATATACGTATAGTCTAATTTCAATATGTACGTATCTATTACTTCCATTTGAAGTTGTCGGGGAGTCAATTCGCTTATCTTAATATTAGCAGTTGTTATGAAATAAGTATGAAAACGATAATATAATTCACATAACTTATAAGATACTCTACTCAACAAAATTAAAGCGTCACCTGCAAGTACAGGCAAACTTCGAAAAATAATTTCGTAAAAGATCGTCCTACCGAAATGTTTAAAAAACCGTTTTAAATCATGAAATCACGCACACACTACCTTTCACATCGTCACTTTAATGAATGCCTTGTTCTTATTTCGTGATGTTACAGTATCATAAATGACTGTTCATCAAATCTTGAAGTTTTATACGATTTTTGTGAAACTGCACGGTGCGAAATGATATTTATGCACAAATGGGTTTCATATCTTCCGAAAGATAAAATCATTTTTTGTATGTAATTTTCTTTTTCGTCGACCTCTGTACGATTTTTTTCACAGATTTATTCAACGTTGCAGCAAAATGTTTATTTTTACATCAACGTATAATAATTCAGAGAATGAAAATAGTACAAAGCACAAAAGAAAGGAAATTTAGATACTAAGATTTACCCTTTCAGTTGCTTTTAAACCGCATCAATTCACATTTTTAATTCGCAACGTTGAATTTTCGCAAATTTCGTTAAAAATATTGAAATCTATTGCATCTTCTTTTCTATTTGTGTAATTTTATAAAATGTTTTAAGTAAATATGTCTGAAAAGGACAGATTCAAAAAGCTTTAAAGTGTCTTTCTAAAAATCTCGGTACGATGATTATTGACAAAGTTATTCTACATCAAAATTTTTGTATCTTTGCGCGATGCGTTATTTAATGTATTAATTTTGTTGATCAGATTTTAATGCACAGTGGTATTAATAAAATTAAGAATGATTATTAGGAACTATACCTATAATTCTTTCCGTGCTGTTTGTTCACCTTCTTTTGTGTCGTTATTCGTTTCTTCATTTTGATTTATCATTTGATTCATCATTTGATTCTTTCCTTGTTTATATTTATTTTATTATTATATTTTTTGACTTTCTTTTCCAACGACATTATCTTCTTTAACATTGATACGTGTGCTTGATAGTTGCAAGGTATCTTATCCGTTTTAAACCTTACATGTTTTACATTAAATTGACGCAGAATGACTTTTACATATGGATTTATTTTGATTTTTATTTTTGACAAGGTATATATGACTTTTATATTTGTATTAGATTTTAATAATTTGTGACTAGGTGAATATGACTTTTAATTTTTGAATTTTTTAAACAATGTTAAAATTTATATTTTTATTAGGATCAAAGATGGAATAACAGATATGAAGTCTAAGTTTATATACAGATTCTCGAATTTTAGTGTTATGAATTTATGTAATGACAGTTTAACTTTTATGTAGATATATTGCTGTATCATTGAAAATGACACGATCGATGTCGAAACTTGTTTGATTTTGTTTTATTGTATTATCATATGAATTAAATTAATGTGTTAGATAAAATTGGCTCTACGCCCTATTTGCATTTTTATTTTGATTTATCTTTTTAGATTCAACTCTCAGATTCATCAGGTGTATTTTTCAATTCACTTTACTATAACGTTCATTATATTACTTTCGTAATTTATACGTTCTAAATATATTTAGACACTTCTACTATTTCATATTTTTCCTAAATTATAAAAAAATCCTAAAAAGCAGTAATATTTTTAAGTACAATAACATTATAAGAAACTGACAGCTATCACGAAAAATAATAAAGAAGTAACAGAAAGCTGTTTGAAATAGAATTAGTTGTATATAATTAATGTTAGTTATAAATATTTAAAATTATTAAGTCATCTCTCTGACGTTGGATAGTTGTCAGATTTATTTATTAATGATTTTATGATTTCTATTACTTTTATTAAAAAATTAAAATTTAGATGTGTGTAGATTAATACCAAATAATCCGTTTGAATTTGAAATTGTTTGCTTACAAATAAGCACGTCAAAGTCTTGGGAGCAACTCATCCTAGGTCTTCGTACGGATACCTATTTTATGTTTTCATATACATACAGATATACTTATGTATACTGTTACTTCCAAACCCCTGGACTGTTTATCCAGACGGGAAATTTGAGAGAATAAAGTAGGCATGGAAGGACGTGCAGACTCCTTCTCTGAAGTATACACGTAGAAGTGAACACCTGAGAGTCGAACGCACCTTTTATTCTCTGAATCTAGGTCAACGTCCCAAAGGCGCTATGACACCTGATTCTGATGAGCGGTGCGAACGTCGGTCCTAGATTTGAGTCAAGGAATTCAATCCTTTTAACTCGGGATTGGACCAGGCGCGATCTTTGAAAAGAGGAACAAATCAAGGGTGTTCTTTCGAATAAACTACTACAATTTTATAAGAATGGTTTGACAATAAATGGTTTATTTTTTCATTATAAGTGGTAGATTATCACCTATGAAATTATTACAAGTAGTTAATTGAAATTATTACAAATGATAAATAAAAGTTATTACAAATGATTAATTGTTATATATAGAGTTATTACAAATGATTAATAAAAGTTATTAAAAATAATTAATTGTTATACATAGTAAATTGATACATATAAGTGATGAAATCATTACAAGTAATTAATGGTTACATAAAAAGTCTCTAGTTTTTCTTTTTTACGTCGGCCTGCTCGATACTTACGTTTGACCATCTACCAAAAATAGGGATTGTAGAGTGCGCCCAACCGCTATCAGCTATCGTAAGGTAGAAGGAGGAAGGAAGGGTAAGGTAGTTGGACGAATGAATCACTCGAAATGATTTACCGTTTCAAGTAGTGGTAGCAATTGCAGAAAAGACAGAATGAATTACTCGTAGCAAGTCACTGCTTCGAGTAATTATAGAAGGTGAGAAAAGAAAAAATACTCGTGGCAACTTACCGCCCTGAGTAGTACGAAGAAATAAAAGAATTACTCTTAGCGAGTTACCGCTTCGAGTAAAGAAAGATACTCGTGGCGTCTTACCGCCTTGAATACTACGAAGAAATAGAATAAAAGAATTATTCGCAGCGATCTACCGCTTCGAGGAGTAGTAAGGAGGAAAGGGGTGAACCGATGGAGATAATTCGGTAGTATCGTGGTCAAACTTATATTAAATGTGAAAAGTAAAACTTATTTTAATTGGAGTGAAAGAGAGAGATCTTCAATTTGCTGAATGTCCTTGAGGCTGTCCTGGTTGGTGGTTCTCACGGCACTCACTTGAACACTCCGCGTACTCTCTCTCTCGTATTAAAAATTCTAACTCTCAAGTTTAAGGTCGACTGTCCAGATGTATAGTAATCCCGTGCTCTTTTTGTGCCGGTTTTTATAGGGATTGGTTTAAGGAGAGGTATTTTGATGATGTGTCGAATTTCTTATTGATAATTAAGATGATGATTCACGGTCGTTGAATCATCTCTTATCTCCAGACTATTGTTTTTGGAAGTAAGGTCAATGTCTTACTTCCTAAGGACAAATATGTTATGATGAGACTTATCTCATTACAACATACTTGCTTCATTTAGACATCTCACCCTTCGAGTATCGTCTGTCTCGCGAGTTTGTTATCTCAGCGCTTTGGTGTAATTAAATGAAAAATATTTGATTGATTACATTATTCACGACTCTCGAAAGGGAAATATCTTTTTTTTTTCTATTTTTGGAAAAACAAATCTGGTCTTACTTATGGTTTATCAGTTTTTCTATTGACCTTTTGTCGCGCCTAAAGTAAATTTTTCTAATAAAAAAATATGTATTGCTTAATTGTTAGAGTTGTTGATTATTTGCTCGAGCAAAGGAATCGTGCAGTCCACCGGACGTAACAATACTTATAAGTGATTCTTTCGTGAACCGACAGAACATTTTGCATTGTACTTTCAGAAATCGAATAAACTGCGGAGAGATGTTCTTTAGGAAAATTAAACAATCCGTATTTTCTGTTTTTCCTTAAAAAACCAGTCTAACCGTGGTATTAACTTAAATTATAAAATATACAGAAATTGAAATTATATTATACAAGCTACTCGGTTTGCTCTAGGAAAAAATAGAAAATAAAGGTTTATGTAGTTTTCTAAAAAAATGTTACCGTAATATAAGCAGTATCAGAGACCTTACAGCAGAATGTAATGCCAATTTTCGTAAAAATTGCCAATAAACAAACATGCACGCGCGCACCCAAGTAAAAATATTGTTACTACTAGGTCAATACGGACACTTATTTCAATTTTTATAAATAGCATCTTAGTAATTTCTGTTGCTTGATATCTAAAAAATAAGGGATATAACAGAAAGGGAAATAAAAAACACAACCGATAAAGTATCCACTGCTTAGTACGTATATAATTCAACGATGTGGAATCGGTGATATACCGCGGCATTTAAGCTATGGACATATACATATGTATGTACTGCGACGTTATTCGCTTGCGCGTCGCAAGTCGAAAGGAAGAATGAGCCCGATTAGTCGGATGAAGACAACAAAGGCGAAAGCGGTCGAGCGAGAATCGCGAAACACGAAAGTTGGGCGCCAGACGTCCTTAAAGGCGACATCGACCTCGCGAAAACCAACGCAAAATTCGTAACGCGAAAGACCACGCAAAAATTTCGGAAATTCTCGCTCTTACGCTGTTAGGCTAGCTCCACCTAACGGTAGAGGGGCAGGATCATATGGCAAAGACGAGGGCTGCGGTTACAGGAAATCAGGATGAAAGATTGCGACGAGAACGCAAAAATCATACTCTTAACCTTAAGATAACCATAAGCGGGTTTATTAATAAAAAGAAATAAAATAAATGTGTTGACATTTCTAAGTTTTGGTCCGCGCGTAGAAAAATTAACAACAAAAAAAAATAATAAAATAAACTAGAGCGCTGCGAACCCGCAAGAAAACAAAAGACGTGTCACTCTTGACTACATGAAATTTACATTAATTGATGGCACACGAGAACCGATCGTTTCGCAATACTCACGACAATATCACATTTAATAACGCGCTTTCGGTAGCAAAATTAGATCAAATAAACGAACGCGATATATTTTACAATCACTCCGCGAATACGGACTCTCGAAAATTAACTTCGCAAAACAGCATCGCAATGTGACTAAAGATAATCTCGAAGATTGCATACAAAATCATGCAGAGTCACCAAAATTCACGCGAGAATATTAGCCGGCACGCGCCGGGCGAACTAACATACACGAGAACACACCAAACGAATAATAATAGACCGATTCTTTGCGACTCAGAACAACGTCTACATCGCGTTTAACATTGCAAGGGCGCGCGACTCGCGCCGTCTCACTCACACCAACATCGCTCTATAACATAACATATAACGGCAATCCTGCACGAGATCGGCGTCTCGGGGCTCTCAATTTGAACAATTTTGGACGAGAACAGAACACGGCGTTTACGCCGTAAATCCACGCGAAAATCTAATACAATTGCTATGCTACCGATAACGAAAACTGGTAACAAGTATCGCCCCTGAACGCTCGCTCTCGCGCTGCCGTCTCGCGAGCGTGCATCACGCGTGCACGGGCTTTTTCGCTCTCAGCCGTCGCGATCTCCAGGAGACCCGCAACTCCAAATCTACGCTAATTCCCCGATAGCCACTCAACCCTCAGCTCGGAAGTCTCTCACGCTTGACGCCAAGTGCCTTACCCACATACTTTACACCAAGGGGCTGCCAATGGCGGCTTCGCGAAACTCTATACTCAGCACTTGGCGGCAGACCGCGAGGATCCCTCGCCTCGATGCATGCGACTTTACAATGTTACAAATCACCGAGCAACCTCACCGATAGATCCCTGGCTCCCGTCCTCCTCAAGCCGATTCCAGTCTCTCTCTCTCTCTCTCTCTCTCTCTCTCTCTCT
>NW_017275229.1:342729-363347 GCF_001594065.2 Cyphomyrmex costatus
CTCTCTCTCTCTCTCTCTCTCTCTCTCTCTCTCTCTCTCTCTTCGCAGACAGAGAGAGATGAAGACGGCAGTTCGTTCACTAAGAAGGGAAAGAAGAAGAGGAAGAAGGAAAAGAAGAAAGGGCGGATCGATACTGCTCCTTCTGACAAAGGTAAGAAAGGCGATATTGCTGTCGCCTCTTTTCCTTTAGGAGCGTCCACTGTTGCTACTGTTGCTGCTACCCCGTCGGCGGACACCTTCCGGAAGTCTTCTGGTTCATCCAGGAGTCTTCGCCGGTGTCTTCCTAGGTCTGCGGCGGTATATCTTAATGTCAAGGAGGGCGGACCTTCATACACCGATGTTATGAGAAGGTTCCGTGAGAAAATGTAGCTGAGTGACTTGGGCATCACCACTATCAGGGGTAGGTGTTCCAACGACGGGGGATTCTTAATTGAAGTCCCTGGACAGGATGTGTGTCTTCAGGCCGATAGATTGGCGGAGGCGATGAAATCTGCCTCCGAGAACATGCTGGGCGTGGGTATCTCCCGCCCAACAAGTAAGGTGGAGCTCAGAATATCTGGCTTCGAAGATTCTGTCTCCTCGTCGGAGCTGAGATCCAGGATCGCCACTGAGGGTCTTTGTAATTCTGGCGACGTGAGAGTCGGAGAGATTCGCCGCACCCGTCGTGGCATGGACTCGGTTTGGGTTTAGTGCCCCGCGGAGGCGGGTGTGCGCGTCTCCAGGATCGGGACCCTCATCTTGGGGTGGTTTAGCGCCCGGGTGGAGCTTCTTCCGAAGGCCCCCTGAGGTGCTACAAGTGCCTGGCTCGTGGGCACGCACAGCAGCGGTGTCCCTCCGCGGCGGACCATAGCCGCTGCTTCAACTGCGACGAGACCGGGCACGTGCAGAATAAATGCAGGGCCAAGACTAAGTGCTACATTTGTATAGAGAGAAGTTTTCCCTCTAACCACAGATCTGATTCGGAGGCTTGTAAGCCCATGGGCCCCAAGAAGGTTGCCGCGCGGGCTATTCGACCGGCTAAAGATATGGATGGCGGCTTCGAAGATGCCGCCGTTGACCAGTTTTGCAGGTGAGTCTGGAGCCGGTGGTGGAACTCCTTCCCCACCGAACCCCCCTAATAAGCGTGCCAAGAAAACCGGTGGGATTAGGGCAATGGTTTCCCTTTCGGCCCCCATTAGAGAGTCCATCGTGATGATCACTCCTCTATCGAAGAATTTCGAGGTCTCCAGTGGTGACATCAGTCACCTCCCTCCTTTGGAGCATCGAGTTCGTCCGGGACCAGTGTCCGAAGGTGACTTCCTCCCCCGCGGGGGGGAGTATGGATGTCGATCCGATCGTCAAGGCGGTTGGGGAGGTAGTCGAAAGGAGTCTAGAGGGCTAATCTTCTTAAATGGCCGAGATTAGGGGCCGTTCATCGGCCGATGCCTAGGTCGAAGGGAGTTTGGAAGACGTATGCCAAATAGGCGATCCCTCCCTCCCCCTCTGAAAGTCGTGTTTCTTCCGCAAGGGTTTTAGCTGGTAGGCGCCCTTCCGGTAGGTCGGGCGAATCCAGCACTCCCGGAGGTTAGATCGCCCCCGGGGTCTTTGGAAGATTTCCCCTGCGATACCAAAAAAAAAAAAAGTCTCTTATCCCGAGCCACCAAAAGTCCAAGCGTCTTACGCCGCGTACAATGCCGCGCGCCGCGAGCCTCAATCGTCGTGACTCAGACAGCAGCGCGCTTGCCAGGCAGTCCTCGCTCTCCGTGGTCCGCGTCCATCATGGGCGCACACTGTTGGCAGTAGTAGGCCGAGCGGACGCACGTATTCGGTAATTTTTACCAATTATTATCTCGTTGACTATTACGAAAATTGCAAAACGGTAGAGGACTTTTCGATTCAGTTTAATCCGCTCTACCTATTCATGTAATATTTTCCGGTTAGTCTAGGACATCCTGTATAATATTTTTAAATCATTTTTTATATATTTGTAATTTGTAATATATTTGTACTCTAAAAAGTAAGTGATATCCAAAAAATTCATATCAAAAAAATGAAAAGTTCAAGCCAATGTTCAAAAAGAGAGAGAGAGAGAGAGAGAGAGATACTCTAAAATTTAAACCTTTTTATCTAATAATACTATATTACCACAAAAAGTAACTGATATATTGTTAATTAGAGGTACCAGTTCAAAGTGAACATAAAGTGTATGTAATTTTCGGCCGATTTTCAATCGCTTTCGCCTTCCGCTGTCCCCCTCACATCACCTCACCGCGCACGGTCCAAATGCTGCTCGAGCGACATTTGATCTTGATGAGTTTCTGCAACGTGTTAGTCTCCTATTAGAATTTTGCTGTTGCAAATTTACATTTGAATTATTCAATGCATTTAAGGCGATGCTAAATCAGCTGTTTTTACCATGATTCTATTTGAGGAGAAAGATTCGAATTGGCTTTACGGATTGCAAAATCCTTTCACAGAATAAAAGTACGTACGAAAAGGTATACAACAAACCCTGATTTCACGAGAAAATCGGAAAAAAATTAAAAAATTCACTTTTTCTGGCAAAGTAGGATCACGTTCAATACCTGTTTTGGTAATTATACAGAATACCCCCTCCACCTCCGATTTCGATAAAATTAGGCTCATTCGACGCGTTTTTGCATAAAACGAAAGAATTTTGAAAAAATAAGTGTCGCTCTGCTCTACGAACCGAGATATTTAACGTTAAAGTTGACGACTATTCAGGTTAGGAAATCTGTCATACCGACATGTATTTAGTACTACGAGTATGCTTTCTTCATGCTGTCTGACCTCGTGTACACGCACCGGCAGAAATGCTGTCCCTCGGCGTTCGGCGCGCGGCGCTACACACTCGTACCGAGCGCGTAGCGCCGCGCGCCGAACGCCGAGGGACAGCATTTCTGCCGGTGCGTATACGGCCTTCGGCCACCCCCCCGCACCCACACCGTCGTCAGAGGTCTGCCCCGACAGTACAATCGTAGAAGTCGTGCGCCCCTCAGCAGAGGGGGAGGGAGAGATGGACAGAGGTCTGTCCCGACAGTACAATCGTAGAAGTCGTGTGCCCCTGTGCAGGAGGGGGGGAAGTTACTTCGCGTGGAAAGTTCAACGTTTCTGAACAGGGAAAGCTGTAGAATTTTGCGTCTGACAACAATATATTATATTTGTTTGGCAGTGTTAATTTCAAATATCGTGCATACTATTGGACTCAAACCATACCAAGCGCATGCGCACGAGGTCAGAGAGCATGAAGAAAGCATACTCGTAGCACTACATATAGTCGGTAAGACAGATTTCCTAACCTGAATAGTCGTCAACTTTAACGTTAAATATCTCGGTTCGTAGAGCAGAGCGACACTTATTTCTTCAAAATTCTTTCGTTTTATGCAAAAACGCGTCGAATGAGCCTAATTTTATCGAAATCGGAGGTGGAGGGGGTATTCTGTATAATTACCCCTGTTTTTACCGATGCTCTACAACGCCATCTATTTCAAGACGGCGGCCGACGGCGCAACTTCTTCTAAACGCAATTTCTGCTCTGTTGACGTCCCGATCCTCGCATAGATCGTGATTTCTGTTTGAAAAGAAATATTTTTTTCTACGCATTTAATCTTAGTTCCGCAAACTCAGGATTGTTCGTACAAGTCATTCCAATACTACAAGACGCTTATTTGCAATCTGCGATCTCTAAAACTTTTATATTAAATGAATGTTAACCTCAAGTAACAGCTGTATGTGTCAGAAAAAGTGCATTTTTTCCGATTTTCTCGTGAAATCAGGGTTCCCTGTATACCTTTTCATGCGTACTTTTATTCTGTGAAAGGATTTTGCAATCCGTAAAGCCAATTCGGATATTTATCTTTAAAAAGAATCGTGATAAAACAGGACGACTTTAGCATCTCCTTAAGTGTTGCGGTGTTATCTTATTTAAAATACAATTAATTTAAAATAAAATACAAAAAAAATATTTAATAAATCTGATGTGTAAATAATTATTAATAATTGTCTTGCGACATTTGATTCACGATTTCAATATTTTATCTGCCCTATAATCAAATTTCGTATGTATTTAATTAAAATAATAATATAAAAGTATATGTTGAACGCATTTTTTACAGCCTGCGTATTAAAAATGAATATTAACAGTCAAAGCTCTCGATATCAAAATAATAAAAGGGTAAAACAAAGGGTAATTCGAGATCTACCGACAATTCCAAATAAAAAGTTTTCACATATAATAAATTTAAAAATATAATTTGTCTTCACACACACACACACACACGCACGCACGCACGCACGCACACACACACACACACACACATGCGTATAGTTTAGAAATAGCAAAAGAAAGAATTATGTTAATTAATAATTTGTACAAATTATATCTATATATAAGCTATTTTACTAATCATTTTAACTTATTGAATCAATATCTTTAAATAAATAACATTTGTTGTATTGAAATATTTAAGTTGGTAACGCTGCCGCCCTTTGTGCGGATAGACAGCACTTTAGTCTAGTTTCTTTTGACTGAAACAACCTAACTTTCGCGCCGATCAGCTCGTCGCAAATTTCGCTAGTCGCAAGAAGAGGTTCGCACGGGAAGAGAAAATGCAGAAATAACAACGCGTACTGGATTTAACAAGACAAGAGACAAACGTTTATTTGTATTGTTTGTATTTACAAGTGAGTGCGTGTTGTGTGTGTGAGTGTGTGTATGTGAGCGATTTACAAGGTGTGTATCATATGTATCGGCGAGTCTCGCACGACTGTATGTGTATATGCGGTGTACAACGGTGTGTGTATAATCGGCGAGACAGTAGACAGACGATACGTACACAAAGCGTGGACAGAAAAACAGAAAATATCAATTACGGCGCGAGTACTACGAAAAACGCGTGGGGATCTTCGAATCCCAAGACAGACGCGAGAATCGCGAAGCGCGGTCGGCGGTACGGTGATAAGAATATTTCGCGAACGCGGTGGTATACGCTAAAGTCCTAGATATAGGACTCTGGTATACGCCAGCGGCGGTAGACGGTCGCGGTGCGGATGGTACGGCGGGCGTTGCCTCTATCCAGTGAGGAACGCTTCGCGGAAATGTGAAAAGAACGGATACGCCAACGATCGACTGCCGAAAACGCTTGGCGGAGAAGGAGAACACTCCACCCCCTTTTCTCGTCGTTTCGCTAGCAAAAGGTAGGAAGTGGTTGCACGGGCGGTCGACTGCCGAGAACACTCGGCGGAGGCAGAGAACGCTCTACCCCCTTTTCTCGTCGTAACGCTGGCAGATTTCGTGAGCTGGTGATCGACTGTCGAGAACGCTCGGCGGAGACGGAGAACACTCCACCCCCTTTTCTCGTCGAATTCACTGGCTTTACGAAGACGAAGTCGGATTCGGAGCAAGGATCTGGATGGAACTGTGTCGGAGCAGATAACTAGGACGAAATTAATTCTCGGAGCAATAATTACGCGTTATAGTATACTAATTATTGCTCCCGCTCGTATTGTTACGGTCTTTTTTGGTATCGTTCGGCGGTCGGTAATCCCTGCGGAGGGGATTGTCGATCGGCGATATTTGGTCGCGTTCGGTCGGAACGGCGGTTAGCGCGAAGCGCAGATCGTTTGGCCATCTTCGGACGCGTTCGGTCGGAGTATTCGTCGGCGTATAGAGCGCCCTGGCATTTACCATTTACATTGGTTCTTCCAGCTAGAGTAAGGGTTCGCCAGTTGGTTGCATTTCGTGTTGTATCTGGTCGACAATTGTGGCTGACACGGTTATAGTTCCAGTGTCGTACAGCCTCCGGCATGCATTGGTCCCGAGTACTTGAGTATATACTCTTCGTCCATTACTGACAGCTGATATGTGGGAATGCATTCCACAATAAAAGATTATTCTATCAATTTCCAACAGGCATTGCAGCACCTCCGTTCGGTCGAAGTCCGAGAGTTGTAATAGTTGTAAATGTGTTTCTTCTTCATGGGGCTCCATATCTATCCAAGGTCGCATGTTTCGATATCGAGAAGTGTAGTGACGTTCAATTCCTCACCTTCACAGTCGTAAGCGATTAGACTATTCGCTGTCGTCGGTAAAATCAAGATGATGAGGAAGGCATCCATGACTCTCAGGCTCAGCGACATGTAGTGCATTGTTTTCTTGTTGATCTTTCTCGTTTGGGCTGGCGGGGTGTGTGCCATCGCAGCTCCCCGGCGTTCCTGGAAGAGGAGTCTCCATTGCAGTATGAATCGCTCTTCCGGCTAATTTTAATTTACTACGTGCACTATGCGAGTTTTATTACGACTAATTCTTAAACTTACGTTATTATTCTCTAAGATTTCGCTTATACAATAAGGTCCTACATATTGGTTACTTCATTTATTTTTAATCGGTTCTTTAAGTAAGTATACAGAGTCGCCTACACTAAAGTTTCGCTGTCTTATATTACGATCATAATACAATTTTGAACGGTGTTTTGCTTGTACAAGATTTTCTTGTGCGATAGCTTGTGTATCCCTGAGCTTATTAAATAACGTCGTGAGATAAGTATAATATGTGCTATCCGCAACGGCGTTAAGAGGCAGATCGCTCGCTGGAGTTTCGGCGATCTTTCCAAACACGAGCTCATACGGGGTATACCGCGTTCCCTCGTGGACGCTTGTATTGTAGGAAAAGATGGCTAATTTTAAGTAGTCATCCCAGTTTCTTTCCTTCGCGAATTGTTTCAAGTACTCCCTGTACCGAACTGTACGTTAATTCGTGAATGATGCTAGACTGTTACTAACAAACACTTATTTATTCAATAACTCAGACTATAAAATAATTAATAAAACGTAAAACAAAGAATCGCAACTAAATCCAAACGGGATCGGTGCGCAGTACACGTGTCGTCTTTAACGGATTAGAATATAATAATGGCCGTTATCTCCTTCTTCTTCTTCGTTCGCGCGAAAACGATATAGACGGCGCTAATACTCGTGAACATAAAAGGCGCGTTTTCATATGGGTTTGAACACAACGAGTCACGTACAATTAATGAATATAATTAATAACTAAATATTAAACACTCCCATAAAGTATGGTGTGAGCGTTCAATAGATCCGTTCGATTGAGGCCTATAGGCAGTGGTTTTACATTGCTTAATACGGAATTTGCGAGCAACGTATCTCATAAGAGTACTAACGAAATTACTACCTTGATCCGTTAGGATTACTTTGGGTGCTCCAAAGGTACAAATGAATTCGTCGACGAATGCATCGGCTATACTTGCGGCCGTAGTTTGTCTCAAGGGAATAGCGAGGGAAAATTTTGTGAGTAGGTCTTGGATAGTCAGGATGTAGCTGTTTCCGTTCCCTGTCGTGGGAAGAGGTCCCATGACGTCCATTGAGATTTTCTCAAAGGCGGTCCCAGGAGTGTCCGTCAGTGTCATGGGTTGTTTGGTTTTTAATCGTACGAGTTTCTTCAACTGGCAGTCTTTACAATTTCTTACGTACGTCTGGATATCTGTTTTCATACCAGGCCAATGATACTTATATTTAATTCTGTTCAACGTTTTAGTAACTCCCTTATGACCTCCTATCGCGGTGGCATGATTTTCCCGAATAATACCCGATCGCTCTGCCGTCGGTGGCGTGGTGATTTCGTTGGTGCACACTATTATTTTAGTAGGCGAGTCGCGGAATTCTCTAGTTAAAAACGTGTGGATAACGCTCCACGGGATATCGAGCACCGAGCTTTTAGAGATATGAATTACTTTAAGTTGTAACTCTCGCGTTACTTCATGAAGGCAACCTATTGTTTCCTTTAAACACTCTATTTGTCTCTGTTCTGATACACGACTTTCCATTAATGATATTATATGCTTTTTCTTCCGTTTCCTGATTATTGCTCGTCCTACCATTGCATCGTCAATATCAGGTAACTCGTTCATGTCTTGTATTAAACGCGCTCCCTCATCGCAGGGCTCACCATGCGAGGTGACGAACACCACGATATCACCCCTGTTTTTTCTAATATCGTCGCGGATTTCGGTTACTCGTGCTCGCATATCGACGCGCACTTCATCGTCTGATTCAGAGAGAGGTTCTTCCGTGCTACTGTCGTCGGTG
Source organism: Cyphomyrmex costatus (assembly GCF_001594065.2). NCBI lineage: Eukaryota > Metazoa > Arthropoda > Insecta > Hymenoptera > Formicidae > Cyphomyrmex > Cyphomyrmex costatus. The sequence continues at coordinate 350,833 of NW_017275229.1, forward strand.
TCTGTCAAGTCGCTTTCGTCTACAGTGATGGGGATATCAGAATTTACAAAGTGTTGTGCCGCTACTTGCGACACAGGGTACGGGATCCACCAAGGATTCGGGAGCAGCAAATAATTATCAATCACTTTTATTTTTTATGAACTTTAATTATATTTTCAATAAACTTTATTAATTTCCACTTATTCACAAAGTATTTATTTCACATAAATCACTTACACTACGCGTGTCGCGATATAACTTTAAGATTGTAGTCGAGCAGAGTGACGCGCTACACTTTGATAAAATTACTGACTCCACTCTGCATCGGTCTTCTCATATTTATTTGAATTATTGAGGTCTCTGACCTTCATATTCGGCGCTTCTCGTCAGCGTTCCGATAATCGATCGAGGGCGTGATCGCGTAATCGCGTCGCGCTCGCGGTTTTAATATTATAATAAACTTATTTCGCCGCGCGTTCCGGTAATCGGTCGAGGGCGTGATCGCGCAATCGAGTTGCGTTCGCGATTCATTTATATTATTAATTTATATTATTCTTATTTCTCGCCTTCTTTATTTCTCGGTTATGGCGCAATTGTCACTTGTGCAATTTAGCACTCGTGACAAAAGGCACATTCGTCTGATTCGTTAGCAGGGAGATCAACTTCTGATATAGGAGGCGGTTGGGAAGCAGAGGCGGACGGTTTTGTTATACGTAATGGAAAGGTTTCCGCAAAAATAGGATTCCGAGATAAAGCGTCTGCATTCGTGTTTATTTTACCGGCTTTGTATTCTACTTTATAATTGTATTCTGCTAATCTAAGTCGCCAACGTGCGAGTCTCGAAGTTGGATCCTTTACTGAATGTAGCCACACCAGCGGTTTATGGTCTGTGATCAGAGTAAACTCGTGTCCGTAAAGATATGGTCGAAAATGATTTACGCAGTGGACAATTGCGAGTAATTCTTTCTCAATAGTTGAATAATTTTGTTCAGCATTATTCAACTTTCTTGACACGTACCTTATTGGCAAGTCTTTCCCAATAGTCCCCTGACTCAATACTCCGCCAATCGCTGAATTCGAGGCGTCGGTAGTTAAGATAAAATGTCGCGTGAAATCAGGATATTGGAGAATAGGTTGTGAACATAACGCATCGCGCAATTTATTAAAGGCTTCCGTTTGTACTTGTCCCCAGACAAACGCGGTTTCCTTCTTTAAAAGGTCAGTTAATGGCTTAGCGATTTGCGCGAAATTCGATATAAATCTGCGGTAATATCCCGCCAAACCTAGGAATTGCTTTATTCCTTTCGGATTATCTGATTGTGGAAAGTTTTTGACAGCTTCGATTTTTGCGGGATCCGGTTTTACCCCGTCTTCGCCGATTATATGTCCTAAATAAGTGACCTCTTTGCGAAGGAATTCGCACTTATCAGGTTGCAATTTAAGATTCGCTTCGCGGAGTCGGACAGCTAATTTATGAAATTTCATTTCATGCTCTCGGAGTGAGCTCGCATATATCACAATATCATCTAAGTACACAAAGAGTTCGTTGCCTTGTAGACCGGTAAGTACCAGATCCATCAACCTTTGGAAGGTTGCGGGCGCGTTTTTCAGTCCGAAGGGCATACGGTCGAACTCGTAATGGCCATACGGTGTTGAAAACGCAGTTTTATGTGCGTCGCGTTTATCCATTTGTATTTGATGGAACCTGGATGCAAGATCGAAAACACTAAAATACTTCGCGCTACCGAGCTGGTCTAAAATTTCAGTTATATTAGGGAGAGGGTACGCATCTCCCACGGTTTTCTCATTCAACGCGCGGTAATCTATGACCATACACCAACGCCAGTTACCCTTCGAATCTGCTTTTTTGGGAACAATCCACAGAGGTGAGTTATATGGTGAAGTGAATGGTTTAATGGTTTCGTTTTCTAATAATTGTTTTACTTGTTTGTTTATCTCATCTCTGTGAATCGGTGGGAAACTGTATTGCTTCGTGTGGATTGGGAGCTCGTCGGTTGTGTTAATAGTGTGGCGCGTCACACTCGTGTGTCCCAGCTTGTCGGTGGGCAAATGAAATATATCGTTATTCTTTTCGATTAAACGTCGCACATGTGCGGATTCTTCTAGATTTAAATGCTCTAGGCGTAATAGACCTTCGACCTCGATGCTCCTTTCGCTCGCTAGGTTAGCTAATGGGAGTAATTTATGATGTCGAAGGGATGTGTCATCTGAGTGACACGAAGGAGACAGTGACGATTTAGAAGGAGACAGTGACGATTTAGAAGGGGAAGATGATCGGTTGGAATAGGTGTGGGGATTCGTGACGATTTCCACATCCTCGAGTTTAACCGACGGGACGATTATAGATACTTCGTCGGGATTTGTATTGAAAGCTCGTAAATACGTTTTACCGCTTTGACTTGTCACAACGGCATCTCCTAAGTAGACGCTGTCGTGCACGTTTAATCGGGCACGTAACCCGATTTTAATTCCGGATTTGTTACACGGATACTGAGTACTACATTTGAGCGTGCTGGTATTTTAATGATTTCTGCTCCGACGAAAGGAAAACGTGCATCGCTCAGATGTATTATTTGCTCTATGAAATCGACCTACCCGTTATCGCGAAGAGAATCGGAACCTAAGATACCGTCTTGCGATATCGGGAAGTTGTCCGGTACTACATATAACGGTAGCTCTAGGCTGGCAACGGCAATAGTTATTGACCCTAAGGTTTCTATTTTACCGTCGGTGATTCCCGTTAAATGTAGTAGGTTAGATCTATCGATACGAGTGTTCGGTTTTAGTTTATGTTGCTTAATTAAGTTTGGAGCGGCGCCTGTATCTACCATGAGCACGGCATCTCCTAGGAGGTCGTTGCTCTCTATTTTTATAGCGGGCGCGTGTGAGAAATCTTTCAGTCTGAGGACTCCGACTCGGGCGTTTCCGCTTGCTCCATTTGCACAGTCTCGATGGGGCGGATTGGACGCATTGGCGGTGCCCCGGTCCGAGGCGGGTCCGAGCGACTCGGGGGGCTTGTTAAGTTTCCCTGGCGCGCATTATTATACCGTCGTTTTCTACAATCTTGAATTTCGTGTCCGGAGTATTTGCAATACCGGCACCACACGGTCGATTGTACGTCACGGGGTGTTTTAGGCGCGGTTACGGCGCGAGGGTTATGGTGCGATACGACAGGGTCAGGTTGCCTTATGCTGCGGTTATATGCAGGAGGCATGGATTGTTGTCGTGGGACCGGCATGTCCCTTCGCGGTTCCGATCGGAACGTGGGATTATATGATGTTGCAGAAAACCTCGCGGTATCATTCCGTCCGGCACGAGGATCTCTCCTTTGTCGCTCTAACTCTTCTCTTTGAGCGAGGGTTTTAGCAGCTGTGAAAGCTTCGAAAAGGCGCGAGTAACATCCAGGACTCATCTGGATTCTATAAAGCGAAGGAAGTCCGTCGCAAAAGGATCGAGCGGTTAGTACGTCGATCTCCGCGGCGGTTTCACTATCCACTGAGCCATGTATTCGGCGTTCAGCGTCCAAAATCGAAGAACGTAACTCTTTAACACGGTTTATATAGTCCAGTATGTGTTCCCCCGTTTTAATAAAACACGTACTTAACTCTCCTCGGCACTGGTCAATTGTTTTGGGACATGAGAAGGCTCCATTAAGGAGATCTATTAATTGAATTAGGAGTGATAAAAACATACACGAAAATTTGAACTCGTCAGGACAAACAAAATTTCGCAACGAACGTTTAGATAATGGTACATTAAAGTTTGATTATCGTTTGTGATGCTCTTTATTCTTATTTGATGTAAAAAATATTTGCTTAATTATAAATCTAGATTTCTAGATTTTTTAAGATAAATATATATATTTTTTTAGAATTTGTTCAAGATGTTGCTGATGCTTGCTACGAAAAAGTACAAGCATTTTTAAAAAAAAAAACTAGATAATATTAAAAAAAAGTATTTTGTATGATTTGAGAAAAGGATTTGAAGATTTGCAAAACAATTTATTATTAAATTTGCCACATAAAGAAGAAACAAATTCAATTTCTGCATTAAAACAAATTATTACAATTAAATTACCAACATCCACATTAGATGAGTTTAATAATTTGGATGCTTCAATGGATATTGATGAAAAAAAAGGTGCCATGGTAATAATTATCTTCAAATTAATTATATATATATATAATAAAAATAAAAATAATTTAAAGGTAAAAATGCGTTTTGATCTTTAAATTATTTTTATCTTTAAATTAATTATACATTTTTATCTTTAAGAAAATATTCTTATTTAATTTTGCATTTTTTTATAGCGTTTATTATTTGAGAAGTATGTTGACATAACGTCAACATATAAAAAAGCTATTCACGATACTCTGTCGGCAATAATGTTAAAAAACGTTCAAGTTGTTTACAGCTTTCGGCAGACAAAAAAACGAGAATAAAAAATTAAATTTTAGCAAAACCAAGATTTATAAATTACTTATAGGTATGTTAGTATTCGTGATATTATATCAGTAGTTTAGCTGCATTTGTATACGTGTATATATGTATATATCATATATATAATTCACATTGAATTATTTAACAAAGATCTAGCTTCGACCGTTATAGGCTAAATCATATTTCTTATTGATTGTGTTCTCACCATAGACTTATACTCATAGACTGCGCATCTCAACGGGCCGACTGTCGTCTGGACTAGAGAGAGAAAGCATGAGTGGTCGGAGCTTTGTCTCTCTCTAACGATGGTAATGGTGGTAATCGTTAGAAAGAGACAAAGCTCCGACCACTCATGCTTTCTCTCTCTAGTCCAGACGACAGTCGGCCCGTTGAGATGCGCAGTCTATGAGTATAAGTCTATGGTTCTCACAAGAACGGTCCTATATGACAGTTAATATTTAATTTGTTAATTATAGCTTATAACATAAAAATAAATAAAAATTATTTGACAGATATTCTGATAAGCAAATTTGGAATGCGGAAAGAAAAACACATAAATTCAGCAATGAGTCGTTGGTTCTGGGAGCAATTGATCGGTGCGGTGGCAGAAAAGAAAGAGAAAGTGATAAAAATACTATTTAATAATTATTTTTAAAAAAATGTTAAAATAAAAAATGTTAAATGCACATATATATGGTATTCTGTTCCCACTTGGGATGATAAATAAAAAAATGTTAAATGCACTGTGTAAAAATGTTTAAAATAAAAAATGTTAAATGTATTGTTAAATGCCTGTTTATGTTTCGAATATAAATTCCTAAGTAATTTTTAAAAAAAATTTTTTGGCTTTATATACGTTATAGTATTAAATATCAGTGTCGATATATTTAGTACTCTTACAATACAGAGAAGTAGTACGGATTTTTGATACCATACTAGTACTGTGTGTGTTTTATAAATCAGTACTGGTACTTAGTACTGTTGCAGCATTATGATTTGGTAACCATTTTTGGTATAATATTGTTACTGCATTAGGTACAATATGTGTACTGATTTTCAGTATTGTTGTGGTACTGTAATCCCGTACTGTCATATCGTACTATAATGGTACCGACGTTTAGGAACATTACAACACTGTAATCCCATACCATAACAATACTGTATTTCGAATCTTGGCCCGTTGCTATCATCCCAGTATTACACCAGTATAATACCAATACTGGCATCCGATATCACGCCGGTACTGAATACTAAAAGTTGGTACTGGGCCAGTATTTCGCCGGTATTCAATTCCCACTTGTAACAATTTTGCTACGCGCAGCATGTTTTTAATTTTAACAATTGTTACGCGCAGCATGTTTTTAATTTTAAGTAACGGACATCATGTTTTTAATTTTAAGCAATTTTTTGTAATATTTCTCTATTGTAAATATGTTAACATTTTAATATTATTTTAAATGTAATTTACTTCTGACTCTTACTTCGCCCTTTTAATTTATGTTGAATATTGGGCGCATTCAGCGGACTCAACAGTTGAGTGAGCGCTCGCTATTATTGATGTATTCTTCCAGATCTAAAATTCTGATTGGATGATCTAAAAGAATACACCAATAACAGCGAGCGCTCACTCAACTGTTGAGTCTGTTGAACGCGCCCATTGTTATATTAAAAGTCCTTGAATATTTTCATCAAAATTAATGGCATTATTTTACCTTGATTTATTTAATGTATAGATTAGACGTTATATTAATTAGGAATTACGCGATCGACGTAATCTATAATTTTTTCAACTCTAATTTGTTTTCCACGTGATTTATCTACCATTAATAGAAAAAATAACTTCTGCATATCACTTAGAGATATGCCTTCGACTTCATTTTCACTATCGCTCGAGTCGGAACTATCATCGAAACTTTCATCATTTTTCTTTAAAAGTATTAAAGAAGAAATTACAATTATTGGAAATTGTTTATTGACGTCTTGTATAGTGTCCATCTTGAACTCGCATAGAATGCATAGGAAATCGTTCCGAATAACTAAAGCGCTTCATGCGCATTGACTGAACGGAACGATTTCAAAGCGTTACGCACCAGTAGAGAGCCTATAATCAGAGTAGCGCTATAAGAAAGATTACGCCATGTTTTAGCGAAATTCTGCGAGAGAGAAAGAGATATACACGGTTTCAGTCTACCCAATAGTACTGCCACAGTATGTCAATTTTATGAGCCTTCTACAATAAGCCATAAGGGTGCTGTCCCATGACAGTCGGATTTCGGAAAACGGAATCTCGGAAAAGTACTAAATCGGAAAATACTAGACTAGAGAGAAGACACAGCAGTTGGCACGAGCATGATTACGCGTTGTATTCTATAGTTTGTTACGATGCGCGTCAATGCTGGTCAATGCGCGTTACGACGTTAAACTACGACACGATACGACGGAAATGGTCACGGTGTCGTTTGCTACGATACGAAAATTATCTCAAAAATTTATTTCGTCATGAGTGAAATAGTAAGTCATTTTCATTTACTATAATTTTTTTATAAAATGTGTATTTAATAACATAAAATAGTAAAATTTTTTTATAAATTTAAAGTTTATGCATTTATAGGTTAGATTCTTGGTACACAAAGGTGCTTTCCAATTGATGGCACAAGTCGACACAAATCGGCACAAGTGTCGTTCTATCTTTCTTGACATTTAGAGAATGACAAAGATAAAACGACACTGGTGTCGACTTGTGTCATCAATTGGAAAGCACCTAATATAGCTCAAATAGTTTAAAATTAAAACAGTAAAACAACAGGATTACTAGCCAAGCTACATATTTATAATTATAAAATTTATTATAAACAATAAAATCAATTTCTAAAAAACTTTCGAACAACCTATTGCGTCTTTTTCAATAATTAACATACAATTGAAAAAATGTTCTTATAAATAATATTATTCTTATAATTTTTACTGTTGAATTTTTTAAATTGTATGTTAACTGCATTTAGAATGACCCAATACAGGTCGAAATATCTATTAGAAATTAATTATTGTTGATTTATGATAATTTTAGCAGTAAATATCTAGCTTGACTCTCGTAGCCCTGTTGTTTTTGTTTTGTAGATTTGGTTATTGAGTAATCGATAGGTATTGAATAATAATAATAATAGAAATATTAAAAAATATAACTTTTTTCCTTTCCAGGGATATATATGTAGTTATTGTAAGTGGGTATTAAAAAAGGATCAAATTACAATGCATTCATGTCTAAATATTGATAACAAAAAGGAACAAATCTTAGTGATAGATAGTCAAAACAGACATATTTCCATACAAGGTATAGTACATTTCAGTTTTATTTTTCTTATAATTATTAATTTAATGTAAAATATAATAATACGTATGTATGTATTAATGTAAAATATATATCATTTAGATATTGAAAACTATGAATTAGATGATATAGAAAACTATACAGAAAGAAATGAGGTGGCGAAAGAGATGAGTAATAATGACTCTTATTCAATAAATAAACAAGCAATTGATGAAGATTTAATAAATGCTGTCCAAAAGAGACCTGCATTATATGACTATCGAATGCCCTTAAAAGAACGAAGTCGACAAAAGAATGATTTATGGAAAAAAGTGTCTAAAGATTTAAATGGTAAAATTTTTATTTAATATATTTATTCAAGATAATCTACACTTATAGTTTGTACAGTCTTCCGCAATAAATATAAATATAATTTCAACAATTTTTGTCGTGTTTCTTCAATCATTAATGAGTATAGAGTTCGTTGCCATTTAATAATTTCTTGTGTCAAAAGCAGCTTCATTTTTGTCGATCCCATGATATATCTGCAAAATAAAATTAATACAACAATTAAAAAATTAACTGTTATATTAATTTTAATTAACTAATAAATATTAAAATAAAATAAAAAAAGGGCTATGTGTGAGCCAATCTATCATTTTATTACAACATTTAACATTTTTTTTTTTTTACAACATTTTATTTAAATAGTTTTAAGAGAAAAATTAAAATATCGTCATGTTTTCCTATCACATAATTTATAATAGAAAAAGATAAATTTCATTTCAAAAGTCAATTTTATTTGAAAATTATTTAAATTTTTAATTACTACAATCATTCTTTTTTTGTTCCGACTTTTTGATTACCGGGTTTCCCATGGAGTGACTTTTTCGGAAAACGGACTATTATTCTAACCTCAAACCGACTTTTAATTTAAAAGTTTCATTCATTATCTTCTGTTATAATAAAAAGTACATCGGGATTTTATTTTCTTATAGATACTTCTACTATATCATAATTATCTTTTTTCATAAAATATTTAAAATAAATTTTCCGATTTTTCATAATTCCGGAAAAATTGGTCCATGGGAAACCGAGTCATGAAAATTTCGGACCGACAAGCAGACAAGCACTCAATTCTGTATATCTCCAACAATAATCATATATACATATAATGGAAACAATAAATACTCATATATTAATCAATATTTAATAACTTACCACTGATAATTTTTTACTCAAAACAAAATAAATTTTTGAGGTAATTTTCGTGTCGTAGCAAACGACACCGTGACCATTTCCGTGTCGTATCGCGTCGTAGTTTAACGTCGTAACGCGCATCGTAACAAACTATAGAATACAACGCGTTATATCATGCGCGTGCCAACTGCTGTGTCTTCTCTCTAGTCTAGTATTTTCCGATTTAGTACTTTTCCGAGATTCCGTTTTCCGAAATCCGACTGTCATGGGACAGCACCCTAAGTCATAAATCGGAAGTAAGAAACTAAAAATTGACGACTGTGATTGGTCCATTTCTAGCTTATGACTTATGATTTGTGACTTACGGCACAGTATATACAGTAGCGCAACTCTCTGTCGGCATCTTTGATGTAGAGTCCTAGATATCAGAGAAGCGCAACCGATGTTCCGCGTCCTGATTAGCTGACTGTCAACCAATCATGACATTCACTCAGTGGTATTAAAAATGGCTGACTAATAGACGATTGGTGGATTTCATATTTCGTCTGCAAACGACGCCATTTTTAATACTTTTCTTAGTAATTTTGCGATACTGACTTAAGCCGGTTGCGCTTCTCTGATATCTAGGACTCTACTTTGATGTAAGTGTTGTCTAAAATGGAGTGCGCATGCGCGAAATATGGCAGTTACTAGACTATGCCTTTCTCTTTTCATCCTTTTTTCGCTCTGTCAAAACGCACTAGCACTAAGCACAGTATATGTAGTAACGCACTCTCCCGATTTTATGTTGGCGGAAATAGAGTGCGCATGCGCTAAATAAATAGGTTTGACAGAGCGAAAAAAAGGATGAAAAGTGAAAGGCATAGTCTAGTAACTGCCATATTTCGCGCATGCGTACTCCATTTTAGGCAATATAAAATCGGGAGAGTTGCGCTACTGTATATACTGTGCTTACGGCTTATTGTAGAAGGCCCATTAGGGTTAGGTGTAACTAGAGTCCTAGATATCAGAGAAGCGCAACCGGCTTAAGTCAGTATCGCAAAATTACTAAGAAAAGTAATAAAAATGGCGTCTTTTGCAGACGAAATATGATATCCACCAATCGTCTATTAGTCAGCCATTTTTAATACCACTGAATGAATGTCATGATTGGCTGACAGTCAGCTAATCAGGACGCGGAACATCGGTTGCGTTTCTCTGATATCTAGGACTCTAAGTATAACAGCCAGCGTACAGATACATTGATAGAAATTAATAGCTTGCTTATTAAACATTAAACAGTTAGAAATATGGTTGGATGTATGTACAATACTATTTTGCAATAATGCATTAAAAAAAGATATATTATGAAAATAATAATAACATAGCGTAAATAACGTGCAATAAATAATATTGTTTTGTATTAAGTAACATGCAATAAATAACATTATTTTGTAATAAATATACAAAAAGTTACATTATTTTGTATACAGTATTTATTTATTACCATTTTTTTTTAATTTGTCATAATTTTTTAGCATTTTTTAGCATGAATACAAAATTTAGAAAATAATGCGTTTGAAAAACTGGAGGGAATAGCTAAAACATGACGGACCAATCACAAGTGATACCCGTATGGCGTCACTCCAATTATAGACTTTCTACGCACCAGTAATGCAGTATACGCCCTTCATGCGTAACTCGGAACACACCTATGGTGGAAGTATTCCACCATGAGGCAACAGGGAATAATGATCCATCCAATCAAAGCTCTGAGATATAAGGGCCTACGCACAATAGAAGAAATTAGGGACAGATATTAAATATAAGAATTTCAACCTGTCAGAAAGCGTACATTCCACAGTACACAGTTCTGATAGGTTAAAATTCTTATATTTAATATATGTTCCTAATATTTCTCCTATTGTGCGTAGACCCTAAGTTCGATATTATATCCCAGAGCTCTGATTGGACGAATCATTATTTCTTGTTGCCTATGCCTATTGCCTGTGCCTATTGTGTTTCCACCTTATTATTCAGGGAGTCAATCACGTACTTTTTCCCCTAGGGCGGAAACGTGAAAATTTTTTGCATGTATGTGTGTATATGTTTATACATACATTCATAAAAGTTTTCACTTTTCACGTTTCCACCCTAGAGAAAAAGTTACGTGATTGGCCCCCAGAGCTGAGGGAGGCCCATATATATATGTAATACTACTATATGGCTAGTGAGGCGTGGTTTATATTGATGCGACAAGAAGAAACATAGAAGGATAATAAATGCCCGTTTATTGGTTGTCTGGGAGAGATGTTCAAATCGTTCAAATGCGTAGGCGCGGCGTTAAATTCAACAGCTTTATTAAGCAAAATTAGTTACTTTGTATTTAATACAAAACAAGATGTTAGCAATAGTTTATTATGTTATGAGAAGAATGGATATGTAAAAATATTGGTTTCCGTAAAATCTTTTCAAGTAATAAAGTTATATATTAATTTAAATAAAACGTAACGAAGACAATGAGAATTTTACCGTATAATCTTTTCAGCTGTTTTACAAATGAAACAAACATCTAATGCTGGTATTATATATGGTCCTTGGTTCTCTATGTTCGATAACAGTAGCATAGTATTGCCTAATAATTGTAATTCACAAGTTGAACAATATATTTTTTTGTACACTTTGTTACACACATAACCTGCTATATACAATACGACATTCTCCACAAACGGTGACAAATCCCAAAATGTTTTTACATAATAGCACAGATGTCTATACTATACTAGATCGCTAACACAGCCGAAAGAGCTGAGGCCGGCCGGATCTCCGGTTTCGGCCATGATAGGAACAACAAGATGGCGAGGTACGTGTGTAGTAGTGCGTATATGAGTATCCTGCGTGTGTGTTAGTGCGTATGTGTGACATCAGCCGGCAGCCTTAGAACATATAGTACTGGAAGGAGCATAGTCTCTCGAAAGTGAAGGCGAGTAGATTGACAGAGAGGAATAGATTAAGATCGTAGTTGGTAATGCGCATGACTGTAGGGAGGGAATGCGCGCGCAAGCGAATTATACACAGCTGTCAGCTGCAGTGTTATATGAATTTAAGGTTAAAGGCTAATAAATTTCAATTAAGAAAACTGAAAATTGCGGCAATTCTTTTGATGAGTTATCAGAACATCATCATAGAGAGTAACATTTTGATTTATTAGAAAGTTGCATATTTCATTTATACAAAAATTCTTAATAAAATTATATAAACTAGTTATGGACTCTTTATTGTTAAAAACAAATAAATAAAACATAAATTAAAGGCTATTAAGAGTCAAACGCAGTTAACAATGCGAAAAAAATTTTTTAATAATCTTACAAATTAACATTAAGATGCCCCGTCGAACGTTTCGGTCTGCAATTTAGACCATCTTCAGCGACGAAATAATAATAAATCACTACTCCATTTACTCCGAGTTAGAATGCAAGTATTCTTGTTGAACGACAAAATGTTCCTGTGCACCAACTAGAGGTAAAAATATCGAAGATAATGGATGTGGAGTTGTGTAATGAAATTCCGAAAAATCAGAAATATGTCT
>NW_017275229.1:364655-422688 GCF_001594065.2 Cyphomyrmex costatus
TAATTTTTTGTTTTGTAATAATTTGACTCTAATAGAATTTGTGTTGTTAACGGTCTTTTTCACAGACATATTTCTGATTTTTCGGAATTTCATTACACAACTCCACATCCATTATCTTCGATATTTTTACCTCTAGTTGGTGCACAGGAACATTTTGTCGTTCAACAAGAATACTTGCATTCTAACTCGGAGTAAATGGAGTAGTGATTTATTATTATTTCGTCGCTGAAGATGGTCTAAATTGCAGACCGAAACGTTCGACGGGGCATCTTAATGTTAATTTGTAAGATTATTAAAAAATTTTTTTCGCATTGTTAACTGCGTTTGACTCTTAATAGCCTTTAATTTATGTTTTATTTATTTGTTCATTTATACAAGTGATTAATTATACTGGAATTAACTTTCTTGCACTGCACTGTTGTATGTAAATATTTGGAAACCTATAATAATAACACATAATTAAGTCAAAAGTACAAATACTTCATTTCGAAGATGGACTCGAATGCGAAGTATTGACATACTTATTATGACTTATTTACAATAATTAAAGAGTAATTACGAAAACTAACCTCAAAACTAACATTATAAATTCCGTATATTAATACTATACTCACAAATAATTAAACTTACAAGTGATATGAAGACGCCTGATTTTTTTCTTTGCAAATATAGCAATACATTGCCACAAATCACTTATAATTTTCATAGAACCAAACAGAACCAAACACAGTTCGCAAATAATTAACGTGCTTTCTAGTCTAGCATCCACGGTGGATAATTCACCGCACATGCGTATGGAGTATGCGCATTACAATCTACGATCTTAATCTCTCCATCCTTGTCAATCTTCTCAGCTTCAACTGAATGTACAGGGACTATATGCCTATGCTCCTTCCAGTACTATATGTTCTAAGGCCGGCAGCCACACGTGACGCGTGTATTCCCGGTGTCATTCTTCTTTGGAACAAAGTCTCCTCCGATGGCATTGATCCAAATTTGTAATATATCTGGACGCGTAAATGGTAATCTGAAAAATTAACAATGCTTAATTGAAACATAACCTTCTCATATCATGAACCTCGAATATTTTTATATTTATTACATATAAATACTTTCTACTTACCTAAAGAAATGAATACCTTGTTTTCTTGTATTTTTGCATTTAGAAATACAACAATTTTTCGGCATTTTTACTTTCTTTTACTAATATATGTAGAAAAATCGACACACGTGGCCATCGGAGGAGACTTTGTTCCAAAGAAGAATGATTTAATCTGTAGTGCCCATTTTGTATACATACAGATTTTTTGGAAAGATCAGGCGCAAGTGATGTGCGTTTAAAAAATTTGGCTGTGCCGTCGGTATTTCTGGCTGCCGGCTGATGTCACACATACGCACTAACACACACGCAGGATACTCATATACGCACTACGCACACGCACCGTCGCCATCTTTTTGTTTCCATCATGGCCGAAACCGGAGATCCGGCCGGCTGCAGTCCTTTCGACTGTTTTTGACGAAGTTAGCGATCTAGTATATAAGTATAGTATAGACATCTGTGCATAATAGTGAGCAAAATCAATCTTTAATTCATTGAAATTACTGGAATCACTAATTACTGGAATCATAATAATCTCCAAAATATCACATGTAGCACTTATCGCGCAACAAATTGACGCCTGCACGTTATAACAAACTAAACATAAATAAGGACAGAATTAGCATTGGCTAGAGGCCTAGAAAACAGAGATGCGACATTGCGTCGGTTGGGTTAGGTAACCACCGCCATTTACATTGCGTCGGTTGGATTAGGTAACCACGGCCATTTGAATTCAATATAAGTGCTCTTGACTAATAAGCTGATGACAGTTGATGCAAAAGGTAGAAAGATTAGATTAGGTTAAGTTAAGTCCGATATTAAATATTCACACAAATAAGAATACTTACACCATAATAATAGTTTTTTATTGCAGTTCGACACTGTATTGTCTAAATTTTTCTCTATATATATGTACATACGTTATAAAACTATATATCTATTAGATGCAATAGTGAATTAAAATGGCTCTCTGATCACGTGATTTAGACAGCCAATCAAACCATACCCTTCAATGACGCATCTCTGTTTTCTAGGTCTCTAGCATTGGCTAGAGTCCCTATACTAAGAGTCTGGCCAAGGTTGTCATCCAGTCTATTGGTTTCAACAAATTAATATCTTGGACGCGGTATCATTCAATTAGTAAGAATCAAAAGAAGCATAAGAATAGAACAATAATATAATAAAGCTGTTTTTAACTATTTTTTTTAATATGAAAATACAAATATAATTTCAATTAATGTATTCATAAACAAATAATTATATCATTTAATAGCAGCATTCCCCAAATGATTTCCGATCAATTCCATTCATAAAATTCATAAAATAAAATCGCTGTCTGCTAACTTGTTGCATGAGAAAATTTGTTAATAACAAAAAAAATACTATTACCCAAATGTTTAAATGCTTTTCCCAAATTTCCCCAAACGATTCCCAAATTATATACACATAAATAATAAATCAAAAATATTCAGTTTGTCTGCTATCTTGTCAGTGGTAGATTTGTTCTTTATTGCTGAACTTTTGCACCAGTTCATCTTTTTTCCTTTTCCCTTCTCCTGGAGAGAAAAGGAAGAAAGATGAACTAGTGCAAAAGTTCAGCAATAAAGAACAGACCTATGGTGTCATGTTCTTATTGGCCGTTCGAAATGTATGCGCAAGACATATCTGAATTTTTTCCACCAGGAGAATACTCTCTTTAATTTTATGTTTTATGACAAAAACATAACCCAACATTAATTGTTCCGACTGTTTGTGTTTGTCATCAAGTCGTAATTTGATTACAAATGTGTTAGATTGAGTGCAATATTTTTAACTCAATGGCAAATGATCGGGAGGTACTTCGAGAAATCTGGGACGGAAAGATCCCAGTCTGTTTTACTCTCAACTCTGAGGAAATTTGCGATTTACAAGGCCCAGATCCATTTTACTTGATGGTACCTAGATTAAGTTATTTTCCACTGTGTACAGAAAAGGTAACAAGCTTATAACATATTTTCTTATGTCAAAATTTTATTATTTATTTGCATATAACATTATGAATGTATGAATAATTGATTGAATAATTTTATCTGTGATATTGAATATTGTTTTAGGTTCGAAAACATTTCATACGTCATATACAAAGTGACAGTAAACAAGAGCATGAGATGTGGCTGGAATTCAATGGAATGCCATTAAAATGGCATTATCCAATTGGTGTTTTACTGGATATTTATTTCAATGATATTCAGTTACCTTGGAACATTGTCGTCCACTTTGATAAGTTTCCAGAGAATGTTCTAATGCACTGTCAAAACAAGTATGTAATAACTGAGATAGCCAGACTACAAAAACAACTAAACAAAACCTGATACTATCTGATGGCAGATTGGCAGAAGAAATCAAGAATCTGCATTGTTACTAAATATCTTCAAGACTGTTGCTAGGTACTGTCTGTTGCATATAAAATTTGTTGGACTTTTTGTATAACCAAAGTTTATATAGTCTGCTGCCAATCTGTCAATATTCTGCTAACATTTTACTTATAAGAAAAGTTTTTATGTAGTATTAGTGTGGCACAACGATATGTTTGCTTATTTGACAAGTAGACAATATAAATATAACATTATAATGTAATTTTAGGGAAATCGTAGAAGCTCATTTTCTCTCTTGTATAAAAGAAGCTGATGTTTTGAAACATAGAGGTCAAATCGTTTCTAGTATGCAGAAAAAGGACCATACCCAACTATGGAACGGCATTATGAATGATAAATTTGATCAGTTCTGGTCTGTAAATGGTAGGCTTATGGAAGCCAGTATTGAAGAGGGATTTAAATATATACCTTTCCGTTGTTATACAAGTGAAGATAAATATATACAAAAACTTGTAAAACCAATGAATGAAGAAGGCCAAAGAAAGACTTTGAAGCATTTGTTAAATGAAGTATTTCCGGATCAGGAAAATGGTACTGTTTTATGAGGTTCTCTAACAAGGGATATATCATAACTGTCTGTATAAAAAAATATGTTTATCTTATTTTTGTTTTATTAAATATTTTAAGGGGATGCTGGAGCCGCCTGTATTATCGATAAAATTAGTGTTTTAAACATTTTCGTTTTTGTCTAATTTCTTTGTAGTAATTTTACAGAATAAAAATTCTTTCTCCATGATTTAAATATTTATGCTAATGTATCTACCCCTGGTCTATATTATGTCCAAAGCTGAAAAAAAATACGAAATTACAGATTTCTTTATCCATTTTTATTTTCAATGTTGATCGCCATATTGAGGTTAAATGGATAAAGAAATCTGTAATTTTATTCTTTTTCCAGCCTTGGACTCAATATAGACCAGCGGTAAATACATTAGCATAAATATTTAAATCATGGAAAAGGAATTTTTATTCTGTAAAATTACTACGAAGAAATTAGACAGGAACGAAAACATAAGAAAGATTTATGTTCGGCGGCTCCAGCATCCCTTAAGAAAAACCAGATCAATTCCAGACAGTTGCAATATGTCTGTTGTAATTATTATGTACATGCTTTCATTTATTTAAATTGATACTTATTAAGCGTTTTATTTTACAGTTACTGTACGTACCCATGGCATTATACCACCATCAGAGACACCGCTTCAGTGGATGTCAGAACATTTAAGTTATCCAGATAACTTTCTACATTTAATTGTAGTCACATCATAATGTTTATAGAGAAACAGATAATTTCATTATCAATGATGAAATAATTTTTCTGTGATTATTCTGTTTTAACATTATTTATATTGTTTTATGGTATATTTATTTTATAAAAATTGCATCTTTAATAAAATCAATTTATTGCTCAATAAGGGCTGTAATGCAAAGAGAAAAAGATACATTTACCGATATATTGAATCGCTACTGTAATGTTAGAGAAAACTATGTTTATTGCACAAATAGTTATAAAATTTTCTACTCGTTAAGTTATCGCACATTTTCCATCTGGTTTATGATATTCTATTGATGTCCGCGAGGACAAATGAATATTTCGCGTAATTGTAGATTCTGTAGATTTACGTATGATAACGGGGTGATTTCCGTTGTTACTATATTCCATTGTTCTACGACTGTTTCCAAAGCTAAGGTAGCTCACAATTTCCTTCTCTCTGCTTTGTTGCTCCTGCAATTAAAAATTCTCGATTAGAAACTTATTTAATTTAAATTTATTCGATTTTTTTTACTTTAAATATGATCATTGCGGTATCTTGATATCTTTTATGAATCTCTTCCTTGCTCAAGACAATGATCACCTCTGGAGATTCATAACATGCAGTCATTTATATATTTCATATAATTTTGTTCGCATATTCAACACGTACTTTCTCCACGACGTTTACATCACCTCCTTTATACCTGCAATTATAAATCCGGTTAGTAGCAGTTCTTCGAATTTAATATTTATTTACTAAGATATTTCTTAATACAGATAGTTTCAATAGAGAGGACAAATATGTAAGTCGACAGAGATAAATTTGGTGTTTAATATTATGATAATATAACAATAATAAAAATAAAACACTCAATAGAGAAAGGAATTGAAGAGAAAAAGACGGTAGAGAAGTTTATTTGTAAAGATAAAAATATATGGGGCTAGCTTTTCGCAAATAATAGTAATTTTCTCGTCGTTGCGAGAACTGCGAACGACTCTTTGAAACTTCCTTTCCTTTTTCTTCTTTATTGCGTGACATCAAGAACACGTGTGTATCATGGAGACAGGCTTTTGGAGTACGGGTGCACTTTATAATTAGCCACCATCGCGAAATTGAGCATCTCTCCCGGTCGAGTGTTATGCGCCTGAAGGTCTCTTAAACCGAATTACTGTTCAAACATGATACTCGTTTCGAAGTCACGTTTGAAGATTGTTCTTGTTTTTTTACTTGATTTCGACTTGTACCTTCATCTCTGCGTATCGACTTGCGATTTTTTTACATATCCTTAACCCTCAATCATCATAGTTCAGTCTAACGTAATCGCGATGCATGATGTCAGTTTTAAGCTCAAAAAACCGATATCCTATATATATCAATAAGTTGGAATGCAAGTTTCTTTAATATACTTAATTTACTTCCATAAAAAAATATCTTCATAATGCATATGATGACGAATAATAAGCATGCATAAAATCCAGAAATGTTGAAAATCTATTTTACATAGCTTGTCAATAAAGTCGAGAGCATGTCTGCCCAGCAAACACCAAGTTACACGTTAGTTGTAATTTCCTACTCAATAATATAACTATAACATAACACATATTATATGACAGTTATATTGTTGAGTGGGAAATTACAACATGTACGTTAGGTACATGTAACTTGGTGTTTGCTGGGTATTGAAGTGGAGCTAAAGTAGTTCTAATGTATCGTTTAAGTTATCTTTAATCTACAATCGGGGAAGAGAGCTGAAGAAACACTTTATGTGGGACATAGAAACTGTAGCCGTGAGGTATCGCGATCGCTAAAAGATTCACGAATAATAATAGTGTTTGACAAAAGTAGCGCGTTGTTTTGCCAGGATCGTTATTCTGATTCTGTGGGGATATATGATATACAGATTTCTCATTTTGTGACACACTTCCCTTTGCCGATGTTCTACCTCAAATCACAGTATTCTTGCCTACGAAAGTCAACGGTCCGTACGAGATGTGCTGAAGGAATAATCGCCGAAACTTTTGTCTATACTGTTTGCCTGTTCAGCAAGCAAAATCGGAGAACCACATCGATTCGGACGATGTTGGAGCAACGCCAGAATCTTTTTAGTGTGCTTTTGTATTTCCGGTTGGAGAACGAACTGAGAGGTATTCCGGGAGTCTCTAAATGCTACACGGCTCGTTATTGTATTCGTAACGCTTTTCAAGATACGTATAATGGCAGTGATTGGAGGACTTGGACTTAAACCGCTTAGAAGTCGAGTAGCTTAGGTACAAAGAAATCATTAAGTATGGCAAGGGAAAGCGGAGATCGGCATCGTCGCGATTTGATCTTCATAATATTATACGCTCAGAATGTTGCATTCCAACGGAGTCATTTTTTTTATCGTGCCACTGCACCCTTCCTAATTGCGTTGCACCAGCCGGTGACATTTATTGGCGTTGATTGGCGCATTGCAACAGTCATTCTTCGATTCAAGGTCCGTTGAGCGCGTATGCGGTGACCGTAATAAAAACGGGTAATGTTATTATCACGATTATAACTGTAAGACTTGGTGGATCCTCCAAAAAAATGTATTCTTAATTTTTCTTTAAATAAAATTTTACATATATTACTAATTAATACATATTAATATAATAAATCGTAAATATGGTGACGATTATATTGCCACGACTTCGATAGCCAAATACGCAACAGCTCTAAAGAGAAAAAAAATGCAAACCTTGCAGACTTTTCACATACAGACACTGCACACGCAAATCGCTCGTCGCGAAGCGAAGACAATAAGCAGGCCATTTAAACTCATAAATTTCTTTTGACATTTCTCAAGCATTATTTCTCGGTATCGTGGATATTTAAAAATCTATATACTATAATTGTATCATTATTACGTAATACATAGATTTTGTCAGTTAAACGATATCTGCTACATAAACGGAGAATTTGAGGAGAGTTGACAGAGAGTAACACATTAAAAGTAAGATGCGCTCGTGAATAAAGAGATCGATTTCGTGAATATACTTCTGGTTCGTGATTATTTTTGTGCCTGCCTATCCTACCATCCTGCAATACGCGATTAACACCACCAAATATGTTTTAAAATTTTGTGAGCATGTCTCTAAATAAGAAGGAAAAAATGTTCATATAAATATTAAATCGTAAATGCTTTGTTGTCGAAATAAAGGATACAAATATACTATTTGTATAGTATCAAATAATGACTTTTTAAAAAATTCTTAGATGAGTATTTTTTTGTTTACAACCCAGTAAGAAATGTTCAAAATATCTATTATTTACTATATATATTATTTTTCGTTATTTTTCCATTATTCTTCGTGCTTGAACACGTGCCTATGTTTATGGAAACATTTTTGTTCTTTCTTCTTATTTAGAAATACGCTCATACAATTTTATAACTTATGACTCGTCTTTTATATCACAACAATGCGCGCATTTCTTCAAATATTTTAATTCTTTAATTTAAACTTGTCAGTTTTAGAGTTACGGCATTTATAAAAATGTCGTAGAAACTTTTATAAAAGATTCTAAACTCTCTGCTTTATTACATGATGACAATCTCAAGATATCATGAAGCTATATATAATTGTAAAAGATCAATTGTCCTACTGACGTTAAAGTAGCGATCTGTGAAACTGTGCTTCAGCTTCCATTCTTTTCGTTGTTGTACGTATACACGATAACGATTGCTCAATCTGCTCAGGTGCATTGGCACCAAGTCATTGCGACACAAAGCGAAAAACTGTTTATTATATTCGCTAAAACTCATACACGTTTTACTATAACATTAATACTGAGCTATTTTTCATTAAAACAGTCATTAATCAATATGTTCAGATTTGTTATCGTATCATTTTATAATAAATTACAAATAAAAAAAATTCTCTCTTTGCAACTAGTAATTAGAAAATATACATTCATTTATGTATTGTACTCTCTTCTCCAATAATTAAGAAATAAATCATTAATGTTTTATTAACGTTTTATTACTTTCTTATTGGATAAATGACATTTACTGGTTAATCATCATTAGCAGCAGAGAATCGGCAGCGTGCAGGTATGGAAATGTGTGTGTCATTCAGTCCATATTTTCCTTTCCTTTTAATAGTGAGCGTTTTATTCCCTGTTACCAGACTCGCAGCGATAAACATCGGTAGTAAATCATGCATTTGCATAACAGGAATTCACTAGTATGCATTCTATATCGCTTATATTTGCTTATGTGAGATTTGAACTCTTGCGTATGAGACAGCTATGATACAAATTATACATGCATACATATTTAAATCTCTCTAAAAGAAAAAAGATTGAGATTATTTGCAAAATTAAATATCACGGAAATTTACAGGCGAATTCATACAGGAAATTGCAAGAAACAAAGCAAACATGAGAGAGAGAGAGGGAGAGAGGAGAGAGGGGGGGGGAGGGGAGAGAGAGAGAGAGAGAGAGAGAGAGGAGAGAGAGAGAGGAGAGAGGAGAGAGAGCGCGTTCTTCACAGCACGTGCGATATTCTTATGTGCATGCATGTGCTGCCGTATTACGCGAATTTAAGTGCTCGATGCGTGCCTGGAGAGTCTAACGGGTGAGGCTGTGGTTGCGCGGCTGCCAATCCAATCGGACGCGATAACGGAAACAATGCAATCGGTGCATCAACGCGAGATATCGGTGTACGAAGACCGAGCCAATGTGCGTGAGCCTCCATGACTTGGCTCGCGCTTATCTCCATCATGCCTCTAATCTGCGCGGCGAGAGGAGAACCGGGGTGAGATATCGAGACGAGCGAGCGCGTTCCTCTTCAGGAACGCAGTCTACAACTCGCAAGTTGCTCTGCGCAGGTCGTGCGCGAAATTACGTAAATCACTAATTGCGAGAGGAGTGCACAGCTCCAACTTGATGTTTCTTACTTAAGAACTGATTTCCTCTACCCATTCCTTTTCTACCAAAAGAGCAGTTGTAATATCGTTAGAAACGTAGAATTCTCTGAAATACATTCCTTTTAATTACAAAGAATTATAAATATTATGATCTCTCTTTATCACAAGAGCAATTAATCACTCTTAATCAGAAAACCATTATACACAGATTGGAACGTTTGTAAAACAAAATTAATTTAACTGAAATAGATTCACACAGATGGCCTTGAGATGACTACGAGATAGAAATTGACGCAATTGTTTATCAATATTACGATAAGAATATTTTCGAATGTGAAAGGTCAAAGCGACGATAGGAAAAATTTAATTCGTAATATTATTTGAAATTTTTCGGTTTGTCATTGTTCGTTGTTTTATGACCCAAGCGGAAATATTGGATCTTGAATCCATGTAATGAGAGAATGGAACTTTTCTCTCCCATCTGCGTCACGTGTAACTACTGAACTACTCGGCAGAAAGATAAATGCTTGTAAGGTTTGTAAAATCGCGTGAGAGACCTCGTGAATCATATCACTAAAAGAAAGAGCTGTTGCGTCAAATGTGCTAAAGCAATACTCTTTCTTCGAGCCATTCGATAAAATCATGTCTTTCTAGATAAAAAAAATACATATGGCTTCTCAATGTCTTAGCAAAAAAAGATTAATAAATGTCGCGTATAGATATGATAAATAGTATATATCACCGACGACGTCTAATAATTTAGTATAAAATGTATTAATATTATATGAAATTTTTAAAAAATCAAAAACTTGTAATATATCTTTATGTCAACGAAATAGACTCAAAACGATCCATTTATGGTAATCTACTTTTTCAAGCATTTGAAAGCTTAATTAACAAACCTATCTTATTATCTATATTTTACAACGTTATATTTTGATCATTTCAAATTAATGATCGTATCAAAATAAACAGTATTGCTTCCACATTCATGTTTTTTACGATAGACAATATTTTATAATATTCTATAGATTTGCAGCTGATATCAGATGACAATTGCATGTGAATAACTTTAAAAAAATTAATTAAACAAGTAGGGGCAGAGTAATAACAGGGGGATTTGTTTTAAAATAATCTCTTATATTTTCTGTCAAATTCGGTAAAGATTCTATATTATATAAAACGTGTCAAAACGTTGTGAATGCCAAAATGAGCATTTTTATGTTATTTGATACGCTTCATACAATCTATAGGCATGTGTGTGTATATGATACAATATTTAATACAGTAATTCTTGCATTTCTTAACGTACAAAAAAAGGATTGGTATCTCAATGCCTTTCTCTTGCACTTCTCATATACTAAGATCATACACTCTCGTTCTCCGATACTCTGCTGTGGATACTTAACACACGCGCGCACATACACAGCACACACACATTCTTTCTTTCTCTCTGTTTTTCTTCCATTCGTTTCCTCTCGATAAATCACAATGACGGATGTGGTCATCAAACAAAGTCGATAATAATGAAAAAAAGCGTGTAGTAAAATACAGAATTAATAATGTTATCGTAATCGTTTGCAACGTGAAAATGTCGATAAACTGTTCGATTCTATGACTGTCGCGTTTCTGAGCTGCCACACATCAAAGAAACCGCTTTCTTTTTTATTCTTTCTCGATATTGACCACGTATGTGCTAATAAACGCAAGATAATATGTCGATAAGCAACACAGCGTCGAATAATCGTTGAATTTTGGCTATTCGAATTGCACGCAAGAGTGTGACGAGAGAAACAACATTTTCATAAATATGATCGGGAAGGCACAGAAATGACGGTGAACATGAAGTTTCTTCGTGTGTGTCATTGCGATAGAACAGAATAATAAATAAGGAATAATTGAAATACTGATATATTGCGCGTGAGGAGGGAACTGGTACATTATTTTCGCACAATTTCGTACAAATACAATACAATAAATACATATGCTTATCGGCAACTTGATGATGCTTTTGATTCTTGATTCCTCCTCACGCTATAGAACCGTAAGGCACGAAAAATTCGAAGGCACCTGACAAATTTAGAGGCGCATTTGTTATTGTAAGTTGATTGTATCAAAATATAATTTTCGATATACATATATATATGTATATATCATATGCATGTATAAGTATATCCATTTTACATTTTTTATTTATATACATACACATATATAGTTATATGGTATATATATAAATTGTTTTGTACACGTACAATACAAACATTATGCATACAACATATTTACTTGTGTGTTGTATGGACTATAAAACCACGGGGGCTCGCCCACGAGACTCCCCCTTTCATGCACTTAAAAAATATTGTATACGCTTTATGCCTCTCGTTAACAGACTCTTGTGGGCTACGGTGTGTACATGATATACATACTACACACACAAATTACAAACGCACCCGACGCATTCGCGTACACATGCACACAAAACACTTCGGTGTGACGATTTACTTTTCGCAATCAAAAATTTTTTCGTTAGTCATACCGCCTCTTATTATAAATGTATTATGGCATTATATAACTTATTATGGCTTACGATTACGCTAAATTTTTTTTATTGTACACTGCCGCCTTGATCACTATTATCGCGTTGGTGAGCAAGGCACAAACCTATTTCCTTTATTTTATCTTTTGATCCTCGGACCTGTTGGCGAATTACTCTATGTCTATAATAAAAAAGAGATATATATCTTTACGTACGATAATAACTTAACGAGCTAAAAATTTTCATTGTGCATTTTTTTGAAATACGAATTATTAAGTAAAATAACATTAAGTAAAATTTATATTTCTTTCTATTTAAAAAGAGATATAAAAGAGAGAGAAAGATTTCTGATTGCATGATATGATAAGTTGCATCACGAGATTGTAATTATAATTATCATGTCGTGAATTTATTCGTGAGACGATAAATTAGAGCTCGGTACGAAGCGATCGCACAGGCAATCGCGCTGGATAATGCCGCGCCATGAATGAGCTCGATTAAGCGTGAATATTGAAACATTAACGTAACTGCCCTGTCTGCAACAGTGATTTACAAAATTGCCCTTCTTGCCTGTCGCTTGGCAACCGTTTGATTATTTAGAAATTCACCTAATATCAATTTCCTTGCATTTGATAATTAAAAGATAAATGATCTGTAAAAACCTACAAAATCATCACCATTATTTCTTTTCTTTTTAACATTTATTTTGAGTGTGACGCAAATATTTCAAAATTTTAACTAATGAGGAAATTGAGGAAAACCCACATTACATTATAATCGATATCGTAAGACCTTTTTATCTCTAAAAATATCTCTAACAATCTTATATGATTTTCTTTACGACCAACTAACGATGATTCACAAAAGTTTCCCTCTGATAATTCGCCAGCAAAGTCAAACATGAAAGAAGTTGCTTATCTATACTCGAGGATCATAATGTATCTCAATCTCAGTGTATTGGAAACGAGAGTTCATTCATATTATGAAAGACATTTACTTATAATTGTTACGTCTGTTCAACTGTCTCCAACTATGCAAGAATAAAAACATAAAGTGTTCAGGATTAGAAATCTGAACTCTAACTTTAAAAATAAAAAGTTTTAAGAGCTATAAAGAAAATTATACAAAAAGGAATACACATATATTTTAAAAATTCATTCATATATATATATATATATCGTATATATGTAAACGCAAAATATAAAAGAGTATATATATTATGTATAATCTTATCTTTTTGATATTTCTTTTTAAATAAAAGTTGTTAAAATAAAGAGAATAAAAATTTATATATATTTATTTAATTATATTAATTTCATATTTTTTAAAAGTTCAACAATTTCTCTATCTCTGTGAAGAGAAAATTGAACAGAGGCACCATCATTTTGATTGTCAGAATACAAACATTTGAATATTTGAGACGACAGTATTCGCCATGTTCGTTATTTATTGTTTATATGATATTTAATGGTGGAGCTGACTCGATGATAATTGATGTAAACCGATACATAGCT
The DNA here is from genome assembly GCF_001594065.2 of Cyphomyrmex costatus. NCBI lineage: Eukaryota > Metazoa > Arthropoda > Insecta > Hymenoptera > Formicidae > Cyphomyrmex > Cyphomyrmex costatus. Next base: position 378,361 of record NW_017275229.1, read on the forward strand.
CTCTACGTCTAAACTATTGGTGTCGAATGCAAAGAAAACTTTTATAATTTGAATGTGAGTTGTACACAGGTGTATAATATGAATAATAATCAACAATCATTTCTAAGTTGATCTATGCTAGATTCTATTTTAGATAATATTATTCTACAATATATATTCAACATTATATAATTAATGTATACCGGGGTTTGTCTTATCACGTACGAGATGTCTCGTACGTGCAATTATAACATATAGGTAATTAAAATATAAATATATTACATAAGGCACGTAATTTTTATTCAGAGCCGTTCTCGTGTATCTTTTTAATCTCTTTTGCTCATTTCGTCTGATTTTACCGTCAAATTAATCATCATCGTCTTGTGTTCGACAAATATGCAATGACTTCCTGTCATTAATGTATTTAATCGCAAGACATTTTCGTTATTTCACATCAAATTAATTTGCAGAGAGCGAGATGCGCAAGGAGTGAGTCCTTTTAGGCTTTCTATTGTGTCTATTATCATCTAAAAATATTAATACAATGTATGCGCTGTTACAAGCACACAAATATATCATGCGTGAAAAGAACAATTCACAATTTGTCTTAAACCGACAAAAAGAAGGCACGAGAAGTGGTCTCTGCGGAAGTGGTTCATTTCATTTCAAATTCCCATCTCATAGTTTTTTACTTTTTTTATTTTTTTCAGACGGAATCATATAAAAATAGATTATTTCTCCCAAAGAGAAAAATTGATTAAACTCTAACATTTTAAAATAACACTATACATATATTCACTGAATTCGTCATAGAAATCTTCAATACGAGAATTCAATAATGTCATATTTTTACTAGAGTTTCTTTAAATATTTACATTTTTACATATTTACAGATAGACCATTTAAATGAGAATAATGAAAACAAGTAGACAACATTGTCAAACAATGAGAAGGGAGATGATAAAATTTTATTGTATGACGTGGTACGCGTGTGATATGTGCGCACATGGAAGAAATAGTTTGAGCAATTCAGTGATTTCTGCAGATCGAATGCATATTCACGACCATGATGAATGCGATCGAGCTACCAGTTCGCGGAAAGCTATGGATGGCATGATACCAAGAAATCCTGCGATCAACGCCCGTCGGCGGATAACTTTCCGTAGAAAATGGAGGAAGCATGACCTAAAAGTATTGTTTTTATTTGATGCAATGCATCTGTACAACACAGTATGCAATGTCGATATAAAAAATCAAATTAAAAATTTGATTAGACAAGTGCTAAACTAAAAATATTTTACATATTTTGATTGTCTGTTTTATTACACATTATGCCGCAACAACAGATTCATTGCATTTCATGATACTTCGGCTTAAACATTTCTTTCCGCGAACTTTCTTTCGATGCAACGCAACGGCTGCGCTCTGACATAATTCTATAATTATAGCAAACGAATTCGACCTCTAAACGGCCTAGCCGATAACCACCTCTAATCTCGATGATAAAGTGGTGGAAAAAGATCTGCTAGGATATCTATACAATTTTTTAAAAGGAACGAGCGGATGATGGTGGTGGGGAAAAGAGTCGAGCAGATCTAATGAAGTTAGAAGAAGACGCCAGTTGAGGACACGACCATGTATAACCTCCTTCCATGTCTCGGGTCGTCCAATGGCCGATTAAGACTTTATCTCGATGTATAACGCAGTACTGACGATCCGTGGAAACGATAAGTGCTTACGTGGTCTGCTACGTGTAGTAGATCACGCACCATTCGATCTTTCGCCGGTACATTCTCACCCGAGAAACTTATGAGTCAATTTTTACGCCCCCGAACTAATTGACTATAATCCAATCATTATCGTGCCTTTTTTTACTTTTAAAGAAATATATCCATATAGGATAACACGAAAAAAATACTGACACGATAAATGATTGTTTCCAAAATTTACAATTTTTTATTATTAATGTTTGATCATAAATATGCAAAAAGAAAAATTACATATAGAGTGAGGACACGCTAACAAACGCACTCCTTTGCGAAAATCGATTTGTATACAGATCTAAATCAGGTCTCCAGGGCACTCGCAAATTAAGCTCAAAATCATAATTATGACTTTGACTCTCATTGAAATTACAAATTATTTGGCAATTACCATTATTATTGTTATTGTTGTTGATATTATGACTGCTGATAGGAGATAAATCACGCTGGACGACGCACTTCTTCATGGGTTTACTCACTGGATTATCTAGGTAAGGCTTGAAAGTGATGGCATCAGGATTATTCGAAGTCGATACTGTACTGATTGATTTTGTAATCAATTCCGTTCGAGAGAGTTCCTGTACTGATTTTCGTTTGACAAGACAAAGAGGCATATTTTGAGGAGGTACATCGTAGGAATCGTCAATTTCTGGAAACCTTTCGCAGAATCTTTTCGGTGACGGCATCACATCATAGCAGCAAGCAAGCACACAATGTTGTCTCTTCAGAGGTGAAAATCTTTGCTCGCATCCTTCAGAAAAATTAGAAATCACGGAATTTGCTCTAGGCGAATAGCAGTATGTTTTAATCGAAGGCTCTGTGTAACAGGATTCTTTTGAAGACAGCTCTTGATAAGAAGATGTCGTCGACATTGTAGTGTGACTATCTACGGAGCAAGATAGATTGCAGGGCGCTACAGATTCTACTTCAGAGGATGGTTCTATTCCAGCGCAGTGTTGATAATTAAAGGGTTGTTGAGAAGAAACAAAATTAGCATCGCCAAAAATGTGTGTTGGCAATAGTTCATGTTCAATTTCGAGTCGATCACGCAAGAGTGAAACACAATTTGTAACTTGCCCTGACGGAGTGTAACTTGTTGTCGTCAAATCCAATGGTGAGTCATTTTGGATAGGGCCCAATCGTTGACGCGAATCTCCTCGAAGAGTGATTTCATCTCTGAGATCCGCCTCTTGTTCCAACCATTTCTGTACCTGACGACGATTTATGCCAAATTTTCTCGCGGTAGCTCTTTGATTTCTCTTTACTTCCTCATCTCGATGGAAAGCGTCGAGAACATCGAGCTTAAAACTCAGAGCAAAAGATCGTCTGCGAGTAAAATTGCTAGACGAATTCAAATTATTACAGGAAATTATTAGAGGATCTACTTCACTATCTGACCAGCTACTTCTAGATCTTCCAGCGCTAGAACAATCACGAGGACTCGAAGGTAAGGAGTAACTATTGCGATCGTATATAGGATTTACCGATCCTGTACTATCTAATGACGACCCGCCAACAGGTGGTCGTTGATAGTCAATGCACGAGGATGCAGTTGCTTCTTCCCCTTCGTTATATATCTCTTCCTCATCCAAGTGCACTTCTTCTTTGATTAACGTCTTGCAATATTCTGTCTTGTCCTGCATTTCTTCCTCTCTTTTCTCTTCGGTATGCTGCGTTGTCTCCTCTGACTTTCTCTCTTGCTCGTGCAGGAGCGATGGGATAGGCTTCTCAGAATTCAGCGGGCGACACGTGTGTGCGTGCTCATGCGCGTGCACGTGCAAATACGGACTTGCAGAAGCTCGTGAAGAATCAACGAAGTGAACGGACAACGAAGAGCCACCGCTATCAACGCCTTGATGCGATACTGGCGAGAGCGGGGTCCGTGGGCCATTGAGAGAACCCGTCGATTCGTACGGCCCTGACGTCGCCGCTGTGTCTGGACTCGCTGGCTCTGTCTTTATCATCGACGGCGCTAGTAGCAGGCTGTACGATCTCCCGTCGAATGAATCGACGTTCCCATAATTCTGCTCTCGTTGTTGCAGATGATGATTCGGCGAATGATTACGCGCGCTATTATTAATATCGTTGACGTTGTATCGATGTTCTTGATGTGCAGAATGGTAACTTGTCAAAGTTTGATATACCTTCACCTCATTTTTTCCACTAAACGTTGAAGCTGCTTCTGCATCTTGTTGTCCGTCTCCATTCAATAAGTAGTAATTACGGTCCTGATCCACTTGCACATCTGAATATCCATGAATCTCTGGTATGTGAACTCTATCTTCGCGTTCTTCGAATAAACGAAGATGTTGTTCCGATGAATATTCTTGATAGCTCACAGATGTTAAACATAGGGGCACCACCGTGCTGGTGGTAGTAGTCTGAAGGCTATATTGGGGCGAGGAGGGTGCACTACCATGCGGAGGATGAGAAGGTGGGGGCCCTTGCTGTGTAGTCAGCTCGTCGCCGTGCTGTCTGGCGAGGTTGAGGTTCAAGGCCGGCGTTGCTAGAATCACAGTACTCCCTGTGACTTCCGTCACAGTATCAGATTTAGAAACACTCGCAGAAGAAGCGGTTGCCGATGAGACGGTCCCAGAATTCCCATTTTCAACGCTATTTCTGAGCTGCTCCTCACATTGCAGCCATTTTTGTATTTGACGACGATGAATACCGTATTTCCTTGCAGTAGCACGCTGATTTTGCCGACAGTCCTTGTCGTGTCTATAGGAATCGAGAACCTTGATTTTAAAAGCTGTTGTGAAGATACGTCTGGTACCCATAACGCCCATAGATTTTCGCATATTTTGCTGCTGATGTTGTTGATGCACTGATTGCTTTGAATGAATCATTTTCACTGAGTTATCCTCACTGAGCATCTCACTCACGCCATGAAGTTTTTGTTTAAAATATTATATACACATAACTTTATCGCACCTATAGCAATGGCCGTCACGTCGACCACGAGTCCGAGTATAACGACGATGCAAGTAATAGTTACTACGAATTTCGAAACCGGCACTGTCAAAGACGCACGAGACTACCTTAACGCTTAACATTGCACGATGCGATCTGACCGTGCGGCGCCGGAGTTCCTTTTAGGTCTTGGATGCCGTAACTAATTTTCATCCCCACCGGCGAGTCTGCCGCTGCTTCTCACTGGTCTTTCCCCTCCGCTCTATCGCCATCTCTTACTCTCTCATTCCTTCGAGTCTCTCTCCTTGCACTCCCGGCCTCTCCTCTACGTATCCCCACTCGCTCGTTACTTCTTTAGCGCTATCTGCGTTCAACGTATCACTTTCATCGTTTTCTCTCTTTTTATCTAATAGTCGCCCCCTCAACACATCGTTGCCCCATCTGTACAGCACGCTAGTCTACCGCTGAAGGCAGCTACCAGTCATTCTTCTTTCTCTATGCCACCAACCTAACCTCCTCTCTTTCTACAGGATCTCTCGTCATTCTGCCTCGATCGCCTACCTAACTGCCCGCAAGCATAGACACCCCATGTCCTCTCCTTTCTCTCTTTCCTTTCACACCTCAGCGCCGTAAAACTCCGCCATTTTGTGGACTTACTTCCGTTAATGACGCGCGCGGGAAACGTCACGCCAGCGTGACGACGACGTTCTCGGCGCCATGTTGTCTGCTGCGAACGTCTGACTGCCTGCTTGCGTGCCGCTTAGCAGTTCGCCGTGGCAGCCAGTATGGAGCCCCGATTTTTGCACGCCTTTCTCTTCAAGCTGATCTTGTCTCCGTTCGACTTCTTAAAACACGAAGTCGAACACGCATGAAATGTAACATTCCAAGTTTTTTTTTATTATTTATTATAAGACATTATGTAGCATCCATAGATTTTAAACACAAAAATAGTATAATTATTTATATCGCATAAAATTTAAACAGATTGTAATCACAATCTCTCAAGATCTATTCCTGGAAAAATTAAATATGTAATATAGATCAGGTCACTAACTAATCAGGTATGTTAAGATATGAACGTTATAGTGTACATATATCATATGCATGTCCAACTCGGCGGTAGTACTGGAACTTTTAGTCAGGTAAAGCGGCTAGTGGGTGAGGGGATTTTGTCTTCCAAGAAAAACGCTTATGGCTTATAGCTAATGTTAAGCTTATTGAATTAGAAATCGCCTGTCTTATAACTCTACAGTAAAGTAGAATGGAATTATTTTCTTTAATTAGACTAGAATTTTTTAGAATTTTCTTTAGTTAAACTAGAATAATCTTTCAGTTTAACACAAGATATCGTTTAGTAGCAATATATTCGTGTTCTTACAATCCTTTTTTTAATAAAAGAATTCTATCTTTTTTTTGCTTTCTTTTCGTTTCTTTTCTTTCATGCCGTTGGAGTTGCTTTTGAATGAAATTTTGAGGTATACGATAGCCTCTTGCATATGCGCTGTGGAATGAGATCATGTTGTTTTTGTGGCGTGAGCCGACAGTTAATATGTTTAGCTTCACGCGCCGTTGCCATGTCTCTTCTTAGCCACACGTAGGCCGCAACGCATACGAACGCGCGGAGAGACCCGCGAGGCAATGACGCAAGCCATACGCTCGCATCAGCTCGCATATACTTCGATGAACGAGCGCGTGAGTAAGATAGACCGATAAAAAGAAGCGGACGAGGCCTCGTAAATTTCCACGATTCGCGCCACCGGCAGAAACCAAGGATGCCGACGAATCTTCTCGCAGTTCTCTGAAGAGGCACCCTACTCTATTTCCGAGAATCACGACGGCTATTCTTGTGCTCGCTCATCACGATGAGGTCTGCTTTTGAACACGTCCGCCGTACAGCAAGAAGGCACCTGCCTTCTCGCTCAGATCGGCCTTCGTGTAGTTATATAGGTACGACTCATCGCTCAAGTATTCCACTACCTGCGTCCGTGAAACTGAGATCTTCCTGTCGATTTACTATGTGAGCAATTGCTAATATCAATTGCGTCGCAATAATGTTAGGCATTCTATCGAATAATTTATGAAGTTTTTTTTATTTACTTTATGTTGGTTACTTTATGTTATTAGAGTAATTGCATGTAATTTCTTTACATGCTACTTTTTCATCCACCTATTCCATCGATGTCCGATTTTTCGCATTCTAGCGAGCAAATGAAAGTATTCGTTAAGAATAATATTGGCGACAAGCATTATAAGAAAAACATCGAGGCAGCAGCAGACCGGCAGTCGCCTAGTGTCGGCACGGCTGGCACGGCTCGTCGGATTTGTCCTTGGGGCCGAAGGTAGGCGCAGCACGAAGACAGAAGATGTGGCAACGTAGCAGGCGCCCCCTCTTTTGTCCGCCGGCCGGTCTTGCCAGACAGGGTGTCGCCAGCTCGGTCGGCCTGGTCGTCCCGGTTAGCGCGAGGGACGAGGAAAGGGAGAGCATGAAGGAGAAGGAAGAAGGGAGAGTTTACGTATATGTATATACGTTTGTGTGCGATAGAGCAGCACTAAGAGACGCACCATGGGGAGAATCGTTCGAGCAGTGGACGTAGGAGAAACGAGACGAGGGACGAATGTAACTCGCAGCTCGCAGCCCGTAAGAGATCGTTGTGTGCGTATTATAGGATCGGTCATGGACCTACATTCACGCAGGCCAGGCATGTTTGAAAACTCGCGTTCTTCTGGAATGTGGCCTGCGGAGCCCCCTTCGGCAACCTCTCCCTTTTCTCCTCATTCGCCGGCCCTGCAAGTCTCTCAACGCAGTGGACGTTGCTCGGACGCCTACCTACGCCCTCTTGTTGCCCCGCCGTCCTTCCATGATCCTCGTTTACTCGTCGTACCGCCGCGGCCACCAGCTTGGCGCCCCAAATAGTCGCGTAACCAAAGACGCGCCTCTGGCCTGGCTTGGTCGCGCCAGACTTCTCGGCGCCCAAATGATGTACATCGACCATTTCTGTCTCTCTTCTTCCTTCATTCGCTCACGCGGCCGTTATAGCCTTCGTTTTCCGCGCTCTCCTTCTACGAACTTATACACAGGGAAGGCTGACGGGAAGGTTTTATAGAAATGATAAAGAACAACGAGGAGAAAAAGATAGATGAGCCAAGTCTCTATTTATCAGTGACTTGTACGAAAATTTGCTTTCAATCCATACTCTTATGTGGTCCATACTTATATCTTACTCGGACAATGAGAACTAGTTGTACAAGAACAAAATAAATGAAGAAAAAACGAATATAAAGTTTGATGATTGCAGCTTAAAAATCATATTAGATATCTTTTCAATTTTTCCGTTTAACTTATACCTAGATAAAAGGATCAAGCTTGTTGGCAAAACGAGACAGGCGGTCGCCTACAGACACTCAACTTCGTGTGGGCGATAGATTATATCTAATCTCAGAATCGCATTAAGTTTTGTTTTAGTTGGCTATTATTCAAAAATTTTTGCATTATTATGCCCTGTATGTTTCGTATTGATTGCTGTTGTCAGAATTTGTTTCACGCATTTAGACTTTTATTATATTCTTCCTATTAAATTTTACGTTTAATTATGTATGTTGTTAATTCTTCTTAATTCTCATAATCTGTCAACTATCCGTAATATTTGTCAAAATTATGTATAGTACAAACCACAGAGCAGACAGGCCGCGTTTCTAATTTAATGATTGATATCTGGCACTGGCTCTGTTACGTTTTCGCAATACATGCAAAGTTTCCGCATATTACGTTTTGTATTTATAGGTTTGCGAATATTTGCGTTTTGAGTTGGCATCGTCCATATAATTCCAAGAGTACAGTCACTCGATAGCGGCGGATTCGTTAAGAAAAGAATTCGTGAACTATGACATGCTGTGAATATAAGTGCGATAAGTGACCATGGCCATTGGGAAACATCTGTATATGTACATACTCATCTTTTATCCAGAATAAAGAGCGGCACTCGTTGAAATCGTACAGTTTATAAGCTAAATTTATTTATGTGCATACTAACTGAGAGAGCGATACATATATACATACAGTTGCGTTAATGCATGCGTGCATACATGCAGCGTATATTACGTGTCGTGTATGCGTGCATAGCGACGAATCTAATCATATAGCAGGAACGGATCGACTAAATGTTTGTATGTATTTTAAACTAAATAAAATTTACATCTCGGTGATCTAAATGGAGAGAATATTTTCGAATGTAAATATTAATAAGGAACACTCATAGAATAATAATGATTATTTGCTGAGTTTTTGTTATAATTAAAACAATTTGCGAGTTTTTTTTATATCTATATTATTATATTTTCATAAAAATATCTACCTATACGATATACTTTATCCGACAGATATTCCTGCGTTCTGAGGATATTCAGGGGATATATAAAGGGTTTTCTGAACGGAAGTATGTGTACTATAGATACTTATATTTATTCTATAATAAAAAAATTATCGAATTTTAAGCTGAAAAACATCGGATGAGTAAATTTATCTAATCCATAAAGTTATTGAACTAATATGTCCCTGATTATGCAACACGTGTGTATATTAAATGTTGCGCGTTCAGTCAGATTCGAGTCGGCTCGCGTTGAGTGTGTAGAAATATACCTCCTCTGTAGGCGGTCGTGCGATGGCGCCTACTCGTGCGCATACCTGCCTACCTGTAGCCCCCGACAAGCTAACTTCAGGCGGAACCGCTCTCTGCGACGGCTCACGAAACTCTCATTTTACCGAGATTCCTTCGTTCGTGCGTCACGAGAGATACGCCCGTCTTTATGCGTATCCATTCGTCACGCGCAGCCAGTAGCCTGCACCGTAAAAGCGAACAATCGAGAAACGAACGAACGAACCATCGAGAAACTGCGAGAAACACAATGAATGAACCGACTGCAGACGGACCGACGGACGGACGATTGGTTGATCGATGCAATTGCGGAAATTCCGCAAACGGTGAGAAGAAATCTTATCACGCGAGTGTGGACATTCAGCACCGACACACACGTACATATGAGAGAACTTAGCTGTGGTGCAACATCGATGATTATTTTTTTACGACGAGCTTGACACATACACATGTACGCACATGCACGCGCTAACCTTTATCTTATCATTAGCGAAGGCGGATCGAGGTTGACTGGTTGTTTGCTATAGTAACAAGACTCGACGATTCAATGCGCGTTGACCAACGCTCTCGTTCTCTCTTTTCCCCTTATCCTTCTACCGAGAAAGTAGAATTCCACGAGGGTGAGACATACATATCACCCCACGATTTCGATCGCAGGAGATTCACAACGGCGGGCGGCCTGAAACGTGCTGTAAATCCGCTCAGATGGCGATTTGCTTTATCGACTGAGCAATTAAAAAAAAATGATAAGCGTAAAAAGATGCTGTTTTATCCGTGGGACGCGTGTTATCGATGTCTCTAAAATGGACTGGTCGATCGATATTTTTGCGCAAAGATAGCGGTTACAAAAATGTTAAAAGAGCCTAAAGAGTATAAATAGAAAGAATGCAACCTCACAAGAGCGAAATATCAGCAAAAAATAAATATTAAAATTTATAAAATAATATAATTTTTTTGTATTTATACATGAAATATATATAATATAATCATATGAAAGACAAATGTTATTGAGTTTAGAAAATAGGGACTCGCGTTTGTCGAGAGACATTATTTAAACAAACACAGTGTGTTACTCAAACTTTAAGTATGTCAAACGATATCAGTCTATAATTATTTATCGTAATAATAAACATACACACGTGCACCATCCATATATGTTTCTATATTCAGATCGATTAGTCACTAGTTCGGTGTAATGGTTTGTTGGCGCATGACCAAGTCGATGATTTATTTACATGGAAGAAATTGTAAAATATCAATTATTTGATCGACACAATCAAATATAATTTTTATTTCTGAAACGAGTGATTTTTTTGCCACATTTTCTGTGTATAGCTTTAGTTTTCGTGAATAACATTTTACTTATGCAAACCAATTTCTTCACAGAAAAATAAATCTTATTTTATTTTCTATTTACCATATATGTAAGCTAAAAGTCAATTTGGTGATTCTGTAGGCACTGTATCATTTCTCTCGTAAGCAGCTCTGTAAATAAATGGTTACAAAAGAAAAAAAGATTTTGTCAAAACTGATCTGACTTTAATTATTGAAACATTCGCGTATATAAATAGGGTACAAATATATGTGATTGATGCGTATTGATGCGTATGTGTGTTCATTTCTGAATGTTACTGCACAGTTCGACTTAATAATAATAATAATATATATATATATAAATATATACATTTTGTATAAGGAGTCACGTAAGCGTTTCTAAATAAATAAATATTATTTTAACGTAACACACATAAACTCGATAAAAATTTCAATAGTTTTAATATAATAATATTAATATAATAATTTAATTTACTTCAACTTTCTTTCTTTTATCATGTCCTTACAAACATATATTGTATAAATTAAAAAAATTTTAAATAATTGAATTATTAATAAAGCTATCTTTCTTAATCCTTCATTCTTTTGATTAAAAAATTGTCAATTTTGTTTGTGACCCTTTTAGAGTAAGCACCTTAACCGGAAGTCTTAATTTACTCCACCCAATTTGTGCTATTTATGAATTACGTAACGTCTCTAGAGTAGAAAAAGATCCGCCTATAATATCAAACCGATATGTCGCTATATTTCAAATTAATACATATTTATTATATTTATAAATTACTTAATAATTACTTTAAAGAAATAAAACAGTTGTAAAATTGATTCTTGTAAAGTATATATTTTAAAATCGAATACTTTCATTCCTACTTTTACGAATGTAATGTGTTTCTCTCGTCTCAACATTTACGCCATAAATTAACAAAATATAATATTGAAGTATTTATTTACATATTTATTTTTAAAACAAAGATTTTATTTCAAAATAGATATTTACGTGCTCGTATTTATTATGGCAGTATTTGAAGAAACGAGAAGAATGTTCAGCAAGATATTTATAAATTGAACGAGTTTATAAATTGAGTGGAGTCGATAAATTGGAAGAAAATATATCATTGTTCTTATAAAATTATTCGGCCACTTATCTCGCCGACAGTACATTGTACCTCGAGTATTTCTTGTTTTAACACTCTGAACGCATACAGCTAAAATTTCAAAGACCTTCGAGCTTCAGAAATACGCAGAAGACTATCTACACTTCAGAAACTGAATGACCTAGTGCTTTTTTTTTCATTTCCAGTATCAGTACGAGTTTCATGAGTAGAGGTACTCCTGCTTGTAAGTTTTGAAAGAGTTTTAGCGACTTCTTACAAGAAGTTCGTACTTTGAGACATTTCCTTCGACTCAGTTAATTCAGTTCTAATTCCAACATCAATTATAATAGTAGCTATAATATTAATGCTCTTTTCCAGATAAATTAAATTTGTGCACGTAAATAAAATTTATCGTTGTCTTTTTCTTCATTTCTTTTTTTTTTTAGTAAAAAATACGAACCGTTTCAAGAATTCGCTAAATCCGAGAAAATATTTTCTCAATTATTCCCTTTTTTTTTCGTCTATGCTTAATCACTATCTTAATGCTATTTGTATCATTAAAGACGTTAGTGAAGCGTGAACCTTTAAATATCGCTAGTCTTGATGCGGGTTACAAATCGATCTCCGTTAACTATGAACCAGAACTATCTCAATCGTTCAGACAGTACCAAAAATTTCACTTTGAGCAACATTAAAAATAAATTTGTCGCTCACTCCTGTTCTCCTTGCAACCCGATCAGAAGTAGCCACTAGAGGACACAGTTAGCTGTTTCTAAGAATATTCTTAAATAAAATCTACTGATTGCATCTTCAAGGTGGTCTTAGTCGCGAGTGAGCTTCGCGAAATATGTCGTATGTGTACGTATGCGTGTGTCTGTATGTGTGTGTGTATGTGCGGAAGAGTCAGTCGCCAACTTTTCAACGTTTACAACACTTCTAACGTTCGACATGCACAAACCATCATTCAAATTTCAATCACAGTCGCTGATGTAGCATTGTGTTTTCCTTGTACATAAAAATAAATCGCATCAGCGCAAAAATCAGTCGCAATTACTATTTTAACGATATTTTAGCACATTTTGGTGGCCAAAAATAAATAGCTTATTAAGTACACGCATCCACACTAAGTGGTTGTATATATTAAAGCCTGGCAGTCATCTAATATATTTAGCATTTAACGAAAATGTAATATTGCACTGTTACAATTTACGCATTTGTTATATAATCTTTGACTGTCTTAAAATACCTGTTACCTTCGTAAGAGTTACGATATTCATGTTCCTTGCTAAATATCACTTCAGCTGAGAAGAGTCGAGTCATTCTCTTCATCCGAGATCTCGAGTTCGCGTAGGTGTTTGCATTTCAATATATGTATAGTACGAGAGATTCATATAATCTTCATCTCGTTAAAATAATTTTTAATATTTGTGTAGACTTATTTTCATGCGTTCTATTATTAATAGCTTCAAATAATTCTGTCGAAAATGTCGGTCTATATGAACAAGCATTATAATTTTATCGATAATATCAGTATTCATTGATATCGTATAATCGATTTCTATAACCTATCCACATATCAATGATATATTGCACAGAATGCAAAATGCATTAAGGCAGTTCAGATGCGCGTCATAATAATATGATTACCTCTTTTGAATATTGATTTCTTATCTTCTATCTCCTTGTGTGTGTGCGCTTTATCCATTGCAGATATAATGAAAATGAACATACAATAGAAATGAAAGGGCGAAGTATGAATCCTTTTATAACTTACGACATGAGAATGCGTGTGTGTGCGTGTGAATGTATGTGTGAACTCTCGCACTCTTCGTTACCATTTTTTTTTCCTATTTATTTTTTTGCAAATGCGCTCTGCGAACGAATCTTTTCCGTTTTTTAAGGCATCATTTTACGAGGTGTCAGCCATTTCTTCATGTAGTAACAGAAAATCGTAGAGATATAGATGAGCACCAAAAGAGCACACGTTACCCCGAGCGCCAGTACCGAAGTTTTTGTTGGACATGGCTCCACAATGGTTACTGTTTTATCTGGAAATACAATAGCGGAAATACAATTCAGTTTTTGGGGCGAGTTAAAACATTTTTTCCAGGTATGCGAACCTATGTTCGTGATTTTACCTGCTTCGTTAAAATCTATGCTGGCATCGCTCTTCAAAAATTCGGACTGTTTCTCATCGCCAAAATCGAGCACTAAAATCTCTTGAGACAGAGTCATATCTTCAGCTTTCTCCTCCGTTGAATTTGCAATACTTCTTCTGCGTCTCTTGCCCCACGATTCCACGGATTCACGTCCCCATTCGCAAACGGCCTGAAATGAAAGAAATTATTAGAGAATTATTTCTTATTCCTATAATAAAAGAAATGAAAAATCAATTAATTACCGGTTCGCAAGGTCCTAGACAGTATTTCACGTTACACTGGAAGATCACGCCGTAAGATTCGGTAAACCTAAAGGCCTCGTATACAGATTGCAGAGCGTTACCGTCTGGAGTGAAACTGGGGAAAATGGAAGGATCGACGGGACACCTGAAAATTTAAATGTTTAAGATTTTGTTAGCTTTTTATTTTTTGCCAAGTATAAATGAGAAAAGCTAAACAAAATAAAATGGACTTACCCTTCGTCGTCGATAATTTGAAACGTGCTTTTCGAATCCTTTGCCATAGCTACGCAACTACGAGCAAAAATGCCGTAAGGAGCTGCAAAATATCAATATGAATTTTTGTAAATTGTTAGGAATTCATCTTATCGTTATTGAATAATGTCTTTTCTTTTTTTAAGAGAAAAATTAATTTACTAAAAAAAAAAACTTACTGTCTTCCGGGATTTCGATTCTAAATGTCAATTTGTCACCAATGCGTACAGTTTCAACTTCTCGCGATCGGCTGTCGAGGATGCGAATTCTTGGTGGAGGTGCTTCCGGTGCACTAGTAATACTGATCATTTCTGGATCTCTGATCGGCATCATGCCAAATGTAATATTCTTCGAGGACATATCATACGTACATTTAACTTTGTAGATTTTGTCGGCCTTTGTCATTACCACGGAATGATGTTGCAGTACAACCGTGTTTGAATATATTCCAGTCTGAAAACCGTCACGCTGCCATGGTGAAAAGAAAGTACAAACAGAGATTATGTACTCAAAGAGAGAGGGACGTGCATTATGCGTAAATCTTTATAGATTTTATTAAAAAATATAAACGTGTGAGAACAAATGTTTATGTTGCGTATTGATGACAACTGTGCAGTGTTAGTCAATGATTAAATAATGATCAAATGTGACAGATCGAGAATATTGGGCATGTAATAAGATATTTGCAGTGCTTAGTAGTGCTTAATGTAATTATTTATAAGCATGCATATTTCAAAGCATGCATATTGCAAAGACATCAATAGAAAATATTGTAATTATTAAATTGTAACATATATAGGTATGTACAAGTACTTAGAAAAATACAAACAAAATAATTTTCAAAAAAATTTATTACAACTAAAAAATACTCTTGAAAATGCAGCTACAATACTTTCCAATGGTGCTTCCATCATTTTATATATTATACTTACCACGCTTTGAGTATTACAATCTTGTCCGCTCATCGTGAGGTCGAGCCTGAAGAGATCGCTATTAATAACATCAATATTACAAGTCTCAGATCGTCCGAGAGCATAAATACGTCCATTGAAAGGCTTATTTGTACGAACTTGAACAGCGATACGAGTGTCTTTGCAGTCAACCGATACTGAAATATTAATCATTAAAATTAACATTAAGTTAGAAAAGATTAATATTATATTATATATTTACATTTTTATATGGTATATTACATTATTACGATATCAATTTCGTACCATCATAACAAGTTCCGGTCTTATCGCAATTAATGTCGTTTCGAGTGAGATTGTTTATTGTAGAATCTTCCGTAGTCTCAAAAACGACCGGCAATGGGTCCGATATTGGCCCGGTACCCTCTAAAATAGCAACGTGTAGGTATGATTAATACATCGCGCATACATGTTTAAATTCTCTTAATCTATATCTCTTACTTTCGCAGAAATTCTCAAAGTAAGTGCCAACTCGTTCTCCATTATCGATCAAAGGCCTCTCCGCGTTAAGATATGTGGAAGGTCCATCCGGGAGAGTCCAGTGATCCAAATGGAAGAGCTGACAATTATAAGCCGATCCTTGTGGCGCGCCGCGGTAAAGGAAAGATCTGCAAAGAAACTCATTCTCGATTTCACAGGCTAATCGGCAAGCGGACTCGCTTTGAACCTGCAACTCCTTATCCGTGTAATAGTGCAGGCCTGCATATTGTGCAACCTTATCGTCTGCCACACCGATTCTGGGCATTTGGAAGATCCTTTGAGCCTTACATGCCTCTTTTCCTGTTAGCGTCCGATTACATAGACAATTTTATTTTTTTTTTCGTCGACAATATCTACAATTATTTTTCCAACATTTTCTTCACGACCGCTTACCTTTCAGGCATAAATTTTCGAAATAATCCACTCCTTGTGCATCCACAAATTGAACGTATTGACCCGTCGTTCGACGATCTGAATCGCTCAGATGACACTGAAGCGTCACATAATTATATTCAACAGAACGACAGGTGAAGCGGTGCTCGTTTAAGCAAGCCGCGAGACAAGCTTCCTTTGTGGATGTATAAATTAATGCGTTGTCCAACCCGCGAATCATTTTATTTGGAATGCGTTCGAAGGCCCATGGTCGCAAACAAACGTTCTCTAAAATAATATAGATCTATAGAGATATTTCATCCTTTGTATTATATACGCATTCTCATAACGCATTCACATTTATGATACGATCTGCGCAGATTTGACAAACGTACTTTATTTATAGTTATACAAATATTTTAATATTATATATTTGACGATTCAGTGATAAATAACATTGTAGAAAGAGTTACAGCATGTTTTCATTTTCTCCATAAAAAAAATTAAATCCGAGAAATCACCAGATAAAAGCCAGGAAAATCACAGTTCTTGATCTAAATAAATTTATTCATATTCAACTAATTATACTAAAAGCAACACAAGTAAACAATAAAATTAACATTAACTAAAGAAAATATTGTCAATAATTTGCTGTTTAACTTATTGCTTTCTTTTTTGAAATAATAAAAAATCGAGATTCCCGGAATATGACGTAACGAAAGACGGGAGAATTGTATGAAGTCCATTGCTAAAGATTCTACGCTGAAAAATCATGAGACGCTGTCATGTGACTTGGCATCACTAATGCGATGATGACGCACGTAACTACGCTCTTTGGCACACGGGTTCGGAATGTATTTCGGCTGATTCCGTTCGGAGTTCCAATTTCTTTTGTTACACCCTCAAAACCGGCGCTAGAGTTACCGATGATGGCGGAAGCGGTGCCAACGAACCGCTGCGACGCATGACTACTTCACGGATGAATCACCAATGGCCATACAAATTCCTGACCGTGGCCGCTGACAAATTTTTCGTTCTGAGCGAAGCTTTAGGCTAGGGCGATGATTATTTCATTAATCGATTATGTAAGATATTTACCTAAATAGCAGACGTTCAAAATGCGTTTTGTTCAAAATTTGTAATAATATGTCGATCAGTAGGATGTGAAGTATTAAACAAAATTACTAAAAATATTAAACAAATGCATTTAGTTTGTCTCTAGTTAAAAAACATAATGCACTTGGAAATATTTATGTTTTCTCAGCATATAAATTAACGATGAAAAATGATCTCTGAATAATTTATAATACGAGTCTTTCAACACTGAATACTACGTCATCTCTAACTAAAAAAATAAAATTTTCGACGAAACGCATTTTGAAAGTCTACTCATCATTTACTGGATTACTACATTTAATTCTAAAGAACCTTGCACACTTTTTATTGGAAATTGGCTGTAATTTTATTATTTTATAATTTATGTAATGATAATCAAAGTTAACGTTGCCACAATTTCTGCAAATAAATTATTTGACTTCTTCAGTAAGTCAAAGTATAAAAATCCTAGATGTCTGGTTAGTTAAATTTCTTATAAATCTTAGGAATGTGAAAAATTTTTCTTTATTCCTAAAATATGCTCCTATTGAAAAAGATATAACAATAATGGTTTTTCAAGGTAAGCGTGTTTTAAATAGTTCGATTCCATTCCTTCTTTTCAAGAATTGTGTAGTCTTTTGTATATTTTACGAGTAGGGACAGAGCACAGGGATTGGCAAATAAAGTGTCTTTCTTGTGCGAAGAAAACTGAAGAAAGGTAAAGTTTATGTAAAATTCTGCAGCAAACTGATTTGTAACGATCAATGGAACAAAGCCCATTCTTTCTCGAAATTTTTGTTCATCCTGTTCATGGATCGATGTAGATAGAGAGCGGTTTTATAACAAACAGCGTATATAAGTGTCTTCCGACGCGACGCAGAACAACTCACCAAGAAAATCGCCCTACTCGTTAAATGGATAACATGCGCGCAATTTCTTGAAGAGCAAGAAATTTTCCTCCGGAAATTCCCGCAGAAGAGCGTGTGTTAAAATATTGAATAAAACCTGATTTTATTAAAGAAATCAAAGAATTTCACAAAAATATTGTTTGCAACTGTAGAAGTTTACAGAAAAATGTTGTGGGGAGAATGTATATAAGCTACACAAAGATTATATCTGCGTATAACGGCGCTGATTTGGGAAAAAAAATTAGGGGGGACAAGGCAAAAGCATTTCAAATAATAAACTTTTTTAAATAGTCTTTACATTATTGAAAGGGGAAAATAGAAATGTATTGAAATATACACTTTTACACATAAAATAAATTGTACAAACAGAATATTCAATGCACAAAATCGAGAAAAAAGTTTTCTTTCCAATTAGCAGACGGTGCGTTAACTATACAGTTTGTCGTTCAACGTTACTATACAGTTATAGCGTATTGCCAACGTTTTCTCGCAATTTTAATTGTAGAAATTATTTGCTATTATTAACAAATCTTTTGTCGAAAAACCAAAAAGATAATTATTAGGGGGCTTCAGTTCTTCAATAATTTTATTGGGGAGGACGTGAAAAGTGCTCTGCCCCTCTAAGTCGACGCCTAATGTCTGCGTATATGTATGGCAAAATAGTTTTTTCAAAAGAAATCATTAAAAACCTATTTCCTTATATAGGATATTATTTTTCATTCAATAAATTTTACATGGATGCATATATCAATATGAAAATTAATCATGCATTTCGCAAAAATAGCGAGTTTCTTTAAAATTCTTTCGTTAGTCATTCAACGTGATGATACTTTTTCCTAAACAGGCTTAAGTTAATATTAGAACCTTTTCAATATTCTAAGAATTTTCAAGGTTTGCGAGTGTGCAGGTAGCTTTGTGACAACCTTTCTGTTTAAATGCGTTCGGCGTAGTTTCACAAAACCAGCATATTACTGCAATGCTGCCGACCTAGCCGGTGAAAATCTACTGAAAAGTAAAGGTTATTGCACGAATACGAGGGTCGAAAAACGAACGAAGGATAGACTACCTGACCACCTGTGAGAAGTTTCTTTTCCAGTTTCTCTTAAAGGAAAATATTGTTTATAGTACCAACATTTAACTTAAACTTGATTATCACAGTTTTGTTCGTTGTGACAGTTAGACGTGTTTAATCATCAGCAGTGATTTTTATAATTTTGTATCTTTATCTGTTTCAACATTATATACTAGTTAATTTACTTCAATTTTATACATCGGACGTTATGCACACTTACTATGATATTATTCTTTTACTTTTACTTTAACTTCAAATCACAATTTAAATATCTAATTATTGACGAATATTTCATCATTGACATGATTTTTTTTCAATTCTTTGGACTTTGAGAACAACGAGAAATTTTCGCATTCGATCAACCAATCGCTTGACGAGCAATTTACGTGTCTCTGTGTTTTAATTCATTTGTGCTTCATTCGTTTTTTTTTTTTTTTTTCAAAAATCATCGATTATTTTTTGCGTAATAATATTTTTTTTATATCTGAAGATGACTTAATAAGAAGTCGAAACATATAGTAGACCTATAATATTGTCAATTGTATGATTATTTGTTTTTTAAAATAGATATATTATATAATTTTTATTTTTTGTCTCTTATATGCCCTATATTTATATATTTTTATAATTTAACTCAAACTTAATCTGGCGCTATAATACATATGTAATTGTAATATAACTACTATAATAGTTGTTGTAATAATGTAATTTTGTTTTAAAGTAAAATTAATTTTGAAATATTATTTCCTAAAGAATGATCCTTAGGGTAAACCCGGTATATACGCCGCATCAGGAAATACGCCGCAGAAGTCAGAAAAAAGAGAAGAAGTGGGGATAATTTTCCGTCAATTACTTTGTTACATGCCTTTATGGTATATTAGTATTATATTATGATTTTAGTTTTTTATTGTTAATATTAATGAAATTATTGCGAGTTAAATCGATTTTTTACTGTAATAAGAAGTGCCATCATAATTTATAATCTACATAAAATGATTATTATAGAGCGTGTAAAAGACTTAGTGGTTATTTTGTAATACATATGTGTAGTAGAATAGTAAAGCATGTTGTATAGCAAAATACAAGTGCTTTGCTCCTGTATTGTTTGTTTAATTAGTTGTCATATATATCCCATCTATTTGGGATATACGGCATTTTTAGCGATCGGGATGCTGTGCCGCAACACAGACGCTCTATTTAAGAAGTTTTTGTTAATTCTAACAATTATATTTTGCATTAATGCATAAATATTGATAAATCTTAAACGTTTAAAGATTATTTTCAAAGATTTGAAGCTATTTTAAAAAATTGTATTAAGTCCTATTTGTATTCCAATTTTCATTCTGAACAATAAAAATTGTCATATATTAATAAACAATGCTAGTTACGTCGTCATTTTACATCTTATTTATAGATTATTTGTGATTTTCTTATGAATTATATATGAGTGGCCATATTATCCCCCTCCTATGGGATAAATGGCAAAAATGCAAGGGTTTGAAAAAGTTATTTTTTAATATGGAAAATAAATTATTTTGGATTTCTAATATTTTTTTTACAGTAGAGTAGATGATACATAGTTTTTATTTGTATAATTAATTTGCTTTAAACATAGTAAATAATAATTGATAAATTAAGTTTTCGATAGGTGCGGCGTATATACCGGGTTTACCCTACTTGGTCGCTTTTGCCAGTATAATGTAGTATCAGTTTTTGAACATGGCCGGAGACACTACCGCGTCTCCTGATACTACATTAAATTGTTTCTGTTATAAAAATATTAATAGAAAATTTTTTATTATTGTTAATAATTTAATTAATTCTTACTGTTATAAAATATATTATAAATAATATAATATTTAGAGCATTAAATGCGTTCAATTTAAATGTATCTTTATTTATAAAGATACATGACGTTTATTGTTTTCCTAAACAAACTAAATCGTTCTTAAATCTTTTAACTAGCCATACTTAACAATTTTAGTTGTATTGTTTGTCCAGGTGACCCTTTTTTCTATTCGACGAAATGCCGTCAGTTAGCATTTGCTTTGTGAAAGCGGCTATGCCGATACAGACAAACCTATCCGCTTTGAGTTTAAAACTCAGATTATCGTATTTCACGGTCTATTCTTCGTATTATTTTGTTGCGCACATAAATATCATAACGGTCTTTCCCATCGTAAAAATTTCAGTCTTGTGTAAATTATTTTTTTCATTTGTCATTTTTTTTTCTCCATTTATTATTCTTTCATCCGCCGCTTCCTAGGTATTGAATCACATTAACGAGCATCAATAATAGCAGGCAGGGCCTTTCTCTTATTCGAGAGAATATTCAAGAATTGAAAGAACGTAAGTATTAAATGCTTAACGGATGCGCCAATTCTCACCGGATCTTATCTGCAATTTCGTCATATAGTACATATTGGCGGCCCTCTGAGGCTGTGCCGCTGGATTCGTGGCGGCCGTTTCGTTCTGCAGCTGGCAGAGGGTGTCCTGCATCGGCGCCAAGGGATTCACGACGAACGAGAACGCGGCGGCCTGACATTCCGCTTCTTCCCTGCACCATCCTTGGCACTCGTACAACGACAGATTCCTCACGCTGTAATAGGTAGTGCCGCGGTAATCGTAGTCGGTAAGCTTCTCGAACGCCGTCCTGGCTGAAACGTGGAAGCAATTTTGCCTCTACAGAAACATCCTCGGTACTTTCATTACATGAGCAATCGGAAGGTTCTTATAGAATTCTATTCAACACAAATTTCCGTCAGAACGTAATGACGAAAGCCTCGACTAATTTTAGAAAAAACTTACCCAACGCAGCTTCACTGCTCGCCAACAGTGCCATGAATATCAGGCTCGCGGTCGTGGATGTTACCGTTCCGATCGCAAACGAGCCCATCTGCAATGAGAATGAGGAAACCTCACTTACAGAAGCCGTAATTAGAATTAGCTTGACCGAGTATTGTTGTTCGAGTTGGCGCGGAGCTAATTCCTACATAGAAAAAAAATTTGCTAAAAGATCTAAAATTTTGCTGGATACAGAGAAATCTATAAAAATCATTTTATTGAATTAAAATAAAATAATTACTCTCTTTCTCTCTCTAGTAACCAGTTTAAATTTCAACAATAAAATTATTTGAATTGTCCAACAAAACTATTTTCAGATATGTATTTAGCAAAACTTTAGATTAAAAATTTTTTTTTCAGTAAAATTTGCGCGCCACGTACGTCAAATAATTAAAAATACATAATAACACACATCGAATGTGCAGGAATACTAGTGTCGTTTCTCCAATAAAACAAGTCAATACCTGAGTATTAATTTAAATTGCACGCGCGGAAATTCCGCTTTCAAGTAATCAGATACACGCTAATCCGGCATAATTTTCGATCAGACTCGATTCTGATGAAAGGGTAGAGTTAATCACCCCGGTTACACGCCTCATCAGCGCGGAGAATCTGCTGGGCGATATGGTCGTTTGCTGAACGAGAGTTTAATACTCATGAAAAGTTCGAGAAGATGATTCCGCCGAGATACAGTCGAAGAAAATCGCGTCGTTCGCTATGCCGTCGAGTGTATTCTTGCAATCTGCTTGCACGCTAGTTGGAAGCGTGCAAGTGCTGCAACTTCCCGCACACCGCGCGGGACTACGTTTTGCTCGCGTTTCACGAGAGATCGCTTCCTAGTTTCCTCCTATTGCCGTTTTTCTTTTGTTCTGTTCCTTTCCCGCATCTAGTTACGCGGGAGACGCCCTTCTCACCGTTCTCATCGATGTTGTGGGGTCTTGATCACGGGACGACCAGTTTGATCCCGTGGCTCGCCAGATCGGCTTTTCATGCTCTCTCTTTAGTATCTCTAATAATTTATCTCGCGGTAATATAACAGCGCCGCACAAGAAATAATTTGACCGCCATGCGTGAGTATCGAAAATAGAACGTGCGTACCTATTTCCTTCACAATCAATCTTTTCTTAGCCCGTGGCGGACATGTCACGCTAATGCAGGTAATTTCTGAAACCCGGCCGTTTTCGTTATTGTCCTTAATTTCTTCGCGCAAAGGATGTTAGTTTCTTAAGAAACGAGAGTCTAATGTCCGCAAAACCACAAAATGTTCTACATATCGATACTTTCCATTCGTCTACTTGTCTAATACGCTTCTATAAGCGATATAATAAAAAATTATACGGATCTTCATCTTTTTAGCGCTGAATACATTTCGCGGATGCTCCAAGAATCTGAACAATGCTATTATTACGTAAATCTGCGCGCAACTATAGTTCACCCGATTTCCCAACAAGTCAACTTTGCTGACCAACTTTCTTCCCGCTCGTGCACGTCTGATTTGCCAGCCTACATTACGATAACGAGAATGCAGATATGATCATCATACCCGAACAGCTCGAGATTAGCCACGTAGTTTCGTGGAGTTCGAGGTCACCAAGTATAATAGAGCTCCATTGGAGATCGCCAGAGGGAAGGAGAGCCACATCGTGGCCTGCACCGAGGCCAAAGGTTCATCCTCCCCTCTCCATCTGCGGTCCCGTGGCGTCTCCTCGCAATCCCGCACCCACGAGATGCACGTCGTGGCAAAGTCGCGCGCTAACAATGAGGAATGCGCTTAGGCGCGCTCGGTAGGCAGGTTGATGCACTGTTACGAAGATTAATGCGACTGCGGAGGTGAAAGAAATGCGTGCGCACGGAAGAAGCACGGATTTCTTCTTAGCCTTATGCGAGGTCACGAGTTACCTGAGAAACTCGGATTTCCGGGATTTCGCGGAATGTGTCTTTTCATCTGTGAAGAAGACATGGGAATATAGGTAACTTACAGATTTATTGGCATCGATTCAGTTACATCCCAGCTGATGTTATTTATAGTCATTTTGACGTTAAAAAATGATGTAAAAAACGTTAAATATGATATTAAAATGACAACAAATATTGTCAATTTGTTTCATTGAAACTCTCAAGTTCTTAAAACAGAACTCATATTTCTATGAAATCGAACAGCTTAGGTAAAGATAAATAAACTCTTCGTTATCTACAGTTACAGATATATTCTTGTGTTCCAATTCACATCGATTTATATCAAGCGATAATAAGATATGCAATGGTAGTACGAACGACCTTAACAATCTCACGGTAGACGTTGTGTCTCCCCGACCGTTGTGGGCGCGAGAAAAAATTATTCCGCGTACGCGCGGATGCCCCTGACCTTTACGTCACAACCAGTCTTGTCTGGCGCGAGGCCTGGTCGACAGGTTCGCAGGCTGGTGATGTTCCGCAGGCGCCCAAGGCACGTTCGCCATGCGAGATCGACACTTCCGGTAATCGTCGATGCGTTCGTGCGAACTGCCCGCCTACCGTACTTGACGAGTCGTGTTTCTTTTTGAAACGCGTTTCCCCCGTTAGCGAAGAATTTGATTAGGTACTTTCCGCCATGATTCTGTCGATGAAAATCATTATAATATGAGGATACATGATTGAGTACCAATTACAGGAGATTGTTAGCATAGTTCAGTAATTAGCAAAGAGAGGAAATGGGACTTTTATGGGTTTGACGATCGTATTGCAGTTATGCTTGCTTCTGATATCGTAAGACGGCACATTTACAGATTAAACGAGAAGTCAAAAAAAAATATAATGTCACTCTCTGAGAGCTCTCCAACATACATAATATCTAAACGCTTGACAAACAATTAAGTAATTATATACTAATGATTATTACGGTTAAATGCATGTCCGTAACGTTTATCTGAATCCAGAAATCCTCGTTAATTATCAAGTCACGATCGCCATCTTTGGATAATGCAGCGTCGTGGAGGTCTCGTACTACATAATTATGACAGGCTCTCGAGAGTCTATGAAGATTCAATTACGGCGTCACGACGTTAAGCTGTCTTTTCGTAAAACAAATCGAGCGTTTATGGGGTCGTTTATGATTCTTGCAAATCCGTTCCGCGTACATACAGACGGATATATTATGACGAATTGTAGGGAAATATATATATTGTATACACTCTAAATTATTTTATTAGTTTATTATTTAACTTTATTTCATTGCTCTTTTTAAAAAAATGATAAAAAAATTTACATTTAATCTGATGGAGCAACGTCTAGTGAATAAGGCGGGTGATCCAACTGCCTCCAAGATTTCCTTCACTGGTTGTGCAACATGTGGTCTGACGTTATCATGGAGAAGAATAACTTTATCATATTTTTTGGCGTATTGCGGGCGTTTTTCTATGAGTAATCGATTCAAATTGAGTAATTGATCATCGGTAGCTGCATTCACCATTGATGGTTTGACTCGGTTGCAGCAACTCATAGTACTCGACACCGACTTAATCCCACCAAATGCACAGCATGACCTTCTTTCACACCACATTTCTTGCGTTTAGGATTGTCGTAACGAGTCCATTTTTCATCGCGAGTCACAATTCGATGCAAAAACTACTTCCGTTTTTGTCTTTGGAGCAGCAATTCACAAATGGCTGAACGTTTCGCAATGTTTTTTTCTCTCAATTCATATGGGACCAAAATTCCTGACTTCTAGATCGTTCCCATTGCTTTAAGGGGGCATATACATTTGAAGCCTAAAGGAAAAGGCATTCTTCATGAATTTTTTTTAGAACCAAGAGACAAATTATAAAAATGGGACTTTTTGCATAACAAATTACACCTTTTGTAATTCTCATATAAATTTTTTTAGAGTAATTTTGTTGGAAAATCTTCCCACTTCACTGTCGTGTAATTAGCCGTGTACACCATGCATGATTCCGCGGTTACAACGATTTCTCCTTACCCTTTTATCTCAAACGCAAAAATCAAACGGCATCTTAAAGTAGAATAAATTTCCTTGTCGTTGTCGTATCCGATTTTTAAAATTCGAATTTTAAACAAAATGGCGAACTTTTAAAGTTAAAGTGCCGATTTTCGACAAAAAATTTTATTTGTTTATTTAAAAAAAAAAATAGAAAGAATTCGAATTTTAAAAATCGGATACGACAACGACAAGCGAATTTCATAAGATTTCAATTAAAAAAAAAAAACAAATTGGTGGATCCGTCTTCAAGTTATCATTGTAACCGATTTTAAAAACATGGTTTTGAGAAAAACGCATTTAAAGTTTTTAAACAGCTTTACTCTATTGTAAAAACTGAATTTATTCAACTCACACGTCATCGTCAATTCCTGGGCCACACAAGAAACCTTCCTGCTCAAAATTTGCCTCCATTTGATAATTTTTCGCTGAACTTTCTGTCATTGCGGTTTTACCCTCGACTTGTCATTTATTGGGTGGCATTTTTTGCTTGCGTGTAAAACTTTTCCGAAAAATGTTCTCTTGCTGCAACTTTCGAGAACTTTTACGCCTATTCATCGTGCTCAAAACAAGAAAAACGGAAAGAAGACAGGCAGAATTGAATTCACGTATTCTGACACGTCAAAAGGCTACTAATTCTCTGAAATTGCGTACAGAGTGAACATCGACGAATATCGCTCGCATTCATCGATGTTCACTTTATACGAATCGTTTTTTGAAGTACTTACATTTCAATTTCAAAGGAAAGTTATATTGTAAATAGAACAAAAAAAACGTTATATAAGATTTCGGCTCTTCTACCGGCGCGGCGCGTCGCACCGCTTTAGAAAGGGCAAAATGTGTTATAACTTCTTTATTTATTGGAATCTCAAAAAACGGTTTTAGGACAATATTCTTGAAGGTTTAAACTGTCGAAAAAAGCATTTAAAAAAAAATTGATTTTTTGAAACCGTCAAATGTATATGCCCCCTTAAACGTTTGCTAACGGTTGACACATCGACATTTAATGTTTCCGACAACTTGTTTTCGAGCGTCTGACATGAATCTTCTTCAAGTATGCCTCCAATTCTCCATCTTCAAATTTTTTTGGCTGACCAGGACGCTCTTTGTCATTCAAATCGTTGTTTTTAAATCTTCTAAACCAATCTCTGCAAGTTGTTTCAGATAGAGCATGCTCCATTAGCAAACGATGACTTTCAGCAGCAAATTTCTTAAGGTTAAAACAAAAAAGTAACACTTCTCAGTCACAAATGCTCTTTTTTAGTACGAAACCCGACATTTTTAACACGATAAAAAATTGTGTTCTTTACATCCGATCAAATGTTACATATTGATTATTAAAGCCTATTTATAATACTTTTATACACATAAGCAGTCACTTTCGGCCATGTTGAAATAGCAAAAACACTGACCTCTCGCGTTGAACAACGAGAGTACTTAATTTAAGCACCTAATGTATAGTTCATTTTTCTCATAATTTTGTAAGAAAACGTAGATAATTTGCAATGTAAAATAAACTGCCTAATCGTAATGATTGTGTTATGCATTAGTAAGATGCATCTAAACGCACCCTTCGGCTACTGAAATATGTAGATTTATGCCCCTTGCAACGTCAATGCCGTTCGAATTAATAGCTTCACCAGGAAATTTCTCAGATTATTAAAGACACGGCAGCTTATTCCCCATATTATTCTTATACTTGTAGAAGACCGCAACAGAGAAGATCTCATCTGCTGTTAAATATCCATGTTCCAGTATTTCGTAGAATAGCTTCTTACGCTGAGCATGTACGAAGCTTGATAATATAATTGGTCAATAAAAAACATTGTGAATGAAGTACAATTATCTCGATTAAAGCATCAACCGAATGTGAATTGAATCCGTCAACATTTGCCAGTTCCGACTTACGTGGTTACCTAGGTGGAACTGATTAGACGGTGAAGAAAATTGTTTACTCGCTATTGCATCCCTGGCATCGGCGAAAGGGAAAGGGGAAAAGTTTTACGGAAAGGCAAGATTATTATTTCTGCTAAGAGTGCATATAATACATCGTGCATGTTACGCTCACGTATACCGTCGCTCGTCTTATACCTCGCTCTTTCTCTCCCGAATGATGCTGCGATAGGGCGAGAGCCAACGTTCTGGCTTTCCGAGGAGAGAAATCACTCGTTCGTCTAGGGTCGTTTCACACCCTCACGGCGCGAAGCGCTTCCCGTCACGATACTACATCCGCTTTCGTGATGAATCCGACTGCTCACGACTGAAATTTACATGAAAGCGAAAAGCGGACTTTCGTGTGAGCGCATGCGGTTCATGTGAAGTTTGCTTCAGTAAACAGCAATACACGAGGCAACAATAATTTTATGTAATATACGACGTTTGTATAATTAGATAACTCATCAACAAATACATAAATGTATAAATATACAAATAATATATATATATCTTCAAATTATCTTGTCAGGCGTGTTATTCTAATTTAAAATGAGAGAAAAGTATAGAAGATTAGAATCGAACATAAATCACACAACTGAAAGAAAGCATAAATAGTTTTCTATGAATTGATACTTCTCGTCGCATACCTATATCTTTGCAGCTTCCGAGTGACTGAATATTTTTGCGTAGCACCGGGTTACCGCGATGAACCCGATGAACTACGTACTATCCCCACGATGCACGTAGACCAGTAGCAACATCAGTGTGGATTCATAAATAATGAGTTCGTAGGAACGCGAGAATACGAAGAAGGAAGCAAGAGAATGATAGAAAAGAAGAAGCGAGACGAAAACCGGCATGGAAAGACGGATTCATAAACAATGAAGGTAGGTAAATCGCGCTAAAACTTCTCGTTGGAAGCAGCTGAAATCTTTAGAAAGATTTTCGCAGAGTTGTTGAATGCTCGATTTCTTTTTCAATATTTTATCCATCGAATGAGCCGTGAAATTGACCGTGAGGAACTCGCTTCTTTCTTCCGTGAGAAAGAGTCGATAAATTTACACCTCGCAATATAGTGGTACAAGAAAATTCTCAAACAAATTCTTTATAATTGATCGAGAGTCACGTTGATTTTAGATACAAAAAAGTGTGTCGTGTTGTGTGTGTGTTACTATGATTCAAGATAGCGTGGGACTCGCCACGATGTTCCGTGAGAAGCGTGATCGCGAGGATCCATTGCCTTTCAGCGATCAAGGCGAATGATAACTTGGAATCGGTCGATCGATCGATCGATCGATTCGACGGACCGTACATTGGAACGCACACCAAACGATCTTGATAAATCCTCCAAGTAATTAGCAGCTAGATCGTCGTCGGTGTACCATGCAGAAGACGGGCGAAGACAGGCGAACCGAAGACGGAACAAGCGAAGTAAAAAAAAATATGATTACGCTGCTATGCTCCCCTGTGGCGGAAGGCTCCGTCCTGGTGCAACGACCTGTGCGGCGTAGGAGCCCTTTCGCTCTTCGCGCTATCATAGCGCGGGAATAATAATCAAGGAGGCGAGAGAGAAGGCCGACCTTTCGAGTTCTCATCTCCATCCATCCGGGATATTATCCAAGGTAGACGCCATAAATATACTATTCCGGCGCGGCAAGACTTGTCCCACAACGGCGAATATTAAAATGATGTATCGTCGTGGTAACGAGTTCTATAAATCAGTCGGTTGAAATAACGCTTACTGAGGAGGACGTTTCTTGTCGTTCTTTTGCGGAATTGCGCGAAAAATTGAGAGACACGGTCGTGTTTCGCGTCAAGTTCACACGCAATAGTGAAACATGCAAAATAAGAGAAGAATGTTATCTTGCGAAGGCGGTTGAAGGTATGAAGAGATCATCCTACTGATACTTAAAAGGATAAAGGCAAATTTTTATAGTCGTGTATTCTGTTAGAAGCCACATTATCATGGAAAACTCTGACATTTAACGATGGGAAGAAACATTTAAGTGAAGACCGAAGATAGACGCGTACAGAAATCTATGACTGTACTTTAAGGTTTCATATCAGGGAAGCGGTAATCATACGAACCTCATAAACGGCCTTTCAACTCGCATCTTCATCTTCGTCTTCATTTTCCGTGGAGATTATTCGAGGTTTTATCATGCGCGCAAAACGGACGATTGGCGAAGCTTGCCTCTCGAAGGCACTGAAGAAACGTTAACGAGATAAATTGCGTTTCAAAGAATCTCGTATATTCTTGCGCGCACTAACAAACGGGTCCTTAACGAAAGTTTTCGGGTTTTCTCACAACTACTTACTAGTTGTGAGGATACTTCCTCACGATTATAGGCACAATCACGAAGCAACCGTATATAGATTTCGTAAAAAGAAGACTTCAACATCGAAGTCTGATTTCACTTCAGAACTTCCATTCGTTCTTTATAGAGTGGAATAAGAAAAGGGAGAAGATACGATGACCTTCAAGTCAAACCACCCGTAGCCTTCGGATCGACACTTCTTGCTCCTCCACCGACATTTCACATTAGGAACATTTTATGATTGACGATCTTGCGCATTATTCAAACGAGATTGCTCCGTCCTTCGTGATGAGCAGGTCGATGGATGCATGCTGATGCATTGACAATGGTAATAAACTTAAAGCAAGATGAATTAATTACCGAAGAAGATGCAAGAAAGGTGACGGGCAGAAGGATGTCCACGTTATCTCAGATTGAGGGTTTCGCATAGCTGAAGAAGTTACCGAACAGACAACTTCATCATCTCGCGTCAGACACGACCCCGGATTTCTTCGTCCTCAACGAAATTAACCTCGTGGTGAATTACGGTCGGGTGAAAAGAGAGAAACAGAGTACAGAGCATGGATGTGTTGTCTTGTGTTTAAAAGTGGCGGTTTACACGTAAACCTGAATAAGTAAACGTCGACTCGCGTAAGATTGTGATACGAGGATAACATCTTTGCGGCGAGGTAATAGAGAGACACGAAAGAGAGAGAGATTACTTTTCTGCGGTTATGAATCGGATGGCGCGTGTAAATCACTCCTGTCTTGAAAGTGGACAACGATTACTAAACGCTTGCGGACTACTGAGGAAAATGCAAACCAGACTTTACAAAAAGATACCTCGATGCGAATACGTTAAACTAGCAGTGAGGTAAATTTAACGACTTAAAAAGTAGAAATAGGAGATTAAAGAATAATTATATGTATATGGTATAATCAAGGTATAATATTTTTTTAAGTAATAAATTAAAGTAAAGGTAATACAAGATTATGAAACGGTAACTGTAAATTAATAATAAAGTTATCCTTTTCTCATGATCGCCTAGGGTAGTAAAGAGAACATTCTGCACGAAGAATCGATAAACGTTCGAACTCGAACCATTAGACATCTTGTCAGCATCAGGTCAGGATGAAATATTAAATCTACGGCAAACTCTCCAATGTACTTACTGGAAATACAATCGAGCGAATGGATTTCAGGAAGTACCTATCAATTTCATCAGTTTGATGTTAGCTTGGCGGATATGCATGAATTATCGTGGTCTCGATAACAGTGTTTAACTCGCGGAAAGAGGAAAATAAGGTAGAAAAGAGAAGGGAAAGAAGCAGAAGAAAACTAGCGGGGATAGGAAAAAGAGAACAAGGAGTCCTTCCGCAATGAGGCCGCGCTTATCTTCTCCGTAAAACAAAGTGGCCCGCGGCTATTCCTCGCTCCATTTGCACGAGATAATCTTAATATCCGTAGAGCAAGGGAAGGAAGCAACTGTGCCGTATGATGATGGAACGATAACGTAATCTTGAACCCTTTGGAAACCAGATTTTGAGAAAAATAAAGGTAATACAAGATACGTCACGAGAGCGTTTTCGTGAAGATTTTCGTAAGTTTTCTCATCGCCAGTCCCATCGGCGGTGCAAGAAAGTATGAATCCCGACCGTTAATGGAAAAACTTGTAGCCGTATCGAGGGAATATAATGAATCGCTCGGTTAATTAACCAGTTGTATTGCGCGGAGGGAATGTTCCGTTACATTGCTCTCCGGTTTACAAGGAAAGAATTTGTCAGGAACTTGTCTTACAAGCTACACGGAAGCGACGACCTTGAAGATATCACCGTGAAAAGTAGAAGCCAACGAGGAAATTTTCACGTCTAGAGACCGGACTGATAATTAAACGGTGACCGTTACCTCTATCTCAATCCTATGGCAAAGATTCGCGTAATAGGCACTACTTTACGGGAGTTTCGAGAAAAACGGCCTCGAGGCAGCGGTTGCTTCCTGGGTAGAAAAGTTGATAGATCTAGCATCGACAACTTAATAATTCTGTTAATAATTTTAAAAGTTTAACTAATAACAAACTAATCATATCAAAATCTATGCTAAATACACCTTTTCAAAAATTTATTACCTTTCTAAAGATTAAAGAGCAACCAATAGAAAGAAGAAAGTATCGTAGTTAATAAAATTCTGCTTATTAAGAGTAATCTGATAATTAGCTGTTAACTAGTCTACGTACTTACACCATTTTAATTACCCAATTCTGGAAATGGAGAAAGGAGTGTTCTCAAAACACACGAGTAAATTTACATTTCTCGAGAATAAGATTAATTATTAATCGCAATGACGGTCGCGCTGTGTGCCGTTACTCTGTATTATAATGAAGCAAAGTGCGAAATCTGAGGACAGTGCTGAAGGATGTTGAAGGAACGAAGCGCGTCCTCGCGTTTACAGTTAAGTCGTTGTCGTAGCGGATCGTTTAATTCTACGGCGTTTTCCCGTGATGTGCTTGCCATGAAAAGTCGCAAGAAATTTATCCTGAAGAAGGGAAGAGAATAATACAGAGATACAGAACCAAGGTGGCACCGCATCGACCGTTACCGTTGCCAACGTACACCAGCGATCTAACGTAACTCACGGACGTGAGTCGCATCTTGAAAGCACCTTTGGATCACATTCGCTGATGAGAATAGATGCAGTATCACGTGCTTTCAAAAAAGGATTCTTGAAGAACGCAAAAATAAAATGCAAAATTCAAAAACATTTCATCCTTTATTTCTACGGACGAATAAATTGTTCGAAAATTTAATTTTCGAAACGATAAGTAAGAAAGAAGAAACTTTCCACAGCGATTTAAAAAATTTAATGAACGTGTAACCCACTTAGCGAATCGCAATTGTGTCGTATATAAATTTAATTAAGCTGGAAACACTGGTTTACCAAACTACCAATACAACTGCAAACGATGCACGCTATCAAGAGATGCGGTAGCCATCGTCGAAGACATTACGTGGTCGTGCTCGTGCAAGATCTCGAGTAGCTACGAGGACATTTTGTCCCCTCGTCGGGCGCCGTTGCAGTGCCGACGTGTTTCGCAATTTTTGCGTTCAGCATCCTAAGCTAATCTCCTTCGCTGTCTTTTCTCTCTCTTTCTCTCTCTCTCTATCTTCTCATCATACTCATCCGGCTCCTCCGGTTGGTCGATGCAAATGGAACAACCGGGAATAGGAGCTCAGAGCAAAACCAGTGAGGCAGGACGGCGAGACAAAACGATCTCCAGGAGGAACCCGCTGTACCGCTCAAGGACACGATCCACCTCGAAAGCAAGCTCCGTGACAAGCGATAGAAGAAACGGTAGGAGAAGAAGAAGAAGAAAAAGAAGAAAAAGGGCTATCTGACTAGGAGGGGCCGAGGAGAGAAATATTTGCGGATCCTGGTGCGCGTCCACGGTTACACGAAACCGCTTGTTCGCAGAATTTTTTTCGATTAACTGCGGTGGATGTTGCCACCGGAGAAGCTCGGCATCTACCGATCCTAGAACAGAATGCGACCCGACAACTACTGGGAATGAGCAAAGAGAGGAGAACGAGGAGAAGGAGGAGGATTCGTTTCTCTATCGTCTCTTGAGATCGCGGTGTAGATGCGATAAATTAATGCTCTTGGGGGCGGTTTCGCCGACGGCGAAACACTTAGGATAATTTCCATCCCGTGTCCCTCTAGTCAGCATCGCCGCGGCTCAAGTGCGCTCCCGGTGAAACGTGGTTTCGCGATTTCAAAATGCTTTTATGCTCGAGCACTGCAGAAGGTTAAGCGTAATGAACATCTACGCGAGCCTTCTTTATACCGGAGAATCGGTAGTCTCATTTAATTCGCGTTAATCGTCTCGCAAGGAGACGATTCTTCTGGCCGCCGCCGTGCCGCAGCTACTAATCCACGTTCCTATTCGCCACGAGGGGATTTCTTCCCTTTTTCCAAATTAATACTCTCAAACGGATCGTTTTTTCTGTTGACTTACGGAAGGATGAACCGCGGTAATGTCAGTCGATAGGACAGATGAGCCCTGCTCCTTCTAAGATGCACCGCTTTCCTGAACGCAAACGACCGGCGCTCGGCTCGGGGTTCAACGAACCAGTCGATAAATTGCGCGTCTACGATTCTCCTCACTTCTTAGACTCTGGTCTCTCATACACTCGGTAATTACGGATTCGCCGGACGACTAATGGCTATTTAGAACGGACCAGGCGTGATTTAGCGTCCCGCTCGAGTACCTTGCCCTATACCTATCAGTGGTATACAGCGCACTTTTCGTGGCTCGCGCCTATCCGTGATTTGCATCACAGGAAAACGCGTAACGGGCTCCCGCAGCCCTAATAGACTCATGCCTAGAGAAGGAAAAACGACCCCAGGTTCAATTGACATGATCCTCTATCTGGTTAGATATTTTTCTATCACGCCGCACCCGCTGGCGACCGTGCGCCAAGTAATAAATTATCCGAGGATTACGCGATGAATCTAATTATGAGTGGTGCAATTGCGATTGCGATTTACGCTGGATATTCAGGCCGGACGTTCGGCCCGAGTGTACGTAATTTGCATGTTAATGGAACGAATAATAATCACGCGTGCTCGAAGCAAGAGCACTCTGATACCGCGATGTCTTGCTCGCATTGCAGGAGCGCCTACGTAGCTCGCAATTACGGGCTTGATTTGAAAAAGCAACGACTTGAGAAATATCGAACGATCGCACGTACAATTTGTTAATTTCAACAGAAGATATTTATAACTAAACGTCTCACAGCGCTTCGCGGTCGTTTAAAATGCGGGTCAACATTGCGGCGGGTGGAGAGACTTTCACTATGCTTACTCAAGTTCGAGGTAATCTTGATTATCTCGTTTATGTAACGCAATAGCCGCGGGTACAATAGCATTCGTCTCAATGATGTCAGAGTTACCATGCAAGAGCTGAGGACGTTCGCGAGGTCCCGTAGACGGACCTCGCGGACGAGATCTCGACCTTCGATTATCAAGTTCCGACGCGAGCTCGTTCCCATCAGGAAGGGAAACGAACCGTCGGAATAAGAAAAGAAATAGCAGCGGGTGTAATCGGGACGCGCGATTATGCGAGCCGCCCGCGGTGAGCGAAACGAACCGTCGTACGCTACTCAGCCACACAGCGCATAATGAGAAATGATCCCGAGTAAATGAGTTACTCGGTTGACGACGAACGCGAGCGCGCGCGAGGCCAGTTATCAGATCGGCGTGACGCACGTAACGAAATCAAGTGTTCGCAGCCGTCGAGGTGCGAATGCAGATGTGATGGGTAGAGAGTGTCGTTCCGGGAAGATGAGTAGCGTCTTCGTGCGGCACGAAGAATCTGCGGCGCGTGAGACGCACGAGCGTGAACGACCTTGAGCACCGAGCTGCTCACCGATGCTCACCTGTGACCGGTTTTGGCTGATTCGCCGCTACTGGTAGCGGGCGAAAGTGACGGCCGCGTTTTTACGAGCAACCCGCGAAGTCGGCGGTCCGCGATTACTCGTGGGATAATTGGACGTGTGAGCCTTTTTGCGCTCCTCTTCTATTTTAAATCGAATGCGTGAGATAGTTAGGACGAAGGTAGTATTGCAAGAAGCATATAGGTATGTATTATATGTATAATATCGTATTCGTTTCGTATCGAATGCGATAAAATTACACAACACGAGGTATAATATGTTTCTTGAATAACATCTCGTTAAAGTAAGACACATACTTTTCCGGACCTTTTTAGTGGAGCGATACGTACTTTTGTTTTGTTAGAAAAAAATTGGTATAATCGCGTGCCACGTTTTATTCCGCATCTTTCATCTATCGCTGATGTATCAAAACAACCATGATATACAATCAACGAACCCGTAATCAACGCAATTCAATTCATGGTAAAAAGCACGGCGGGCGTCTTACATGGATGTAACGTAAGATAATGATGTAAAATGAACCCAGGGAGAGAGTTAAGGATTACACAGTCGATCAACACATCGAGAAAACTCTACGCGAGCGAATCAGTTATATCATTCAGCCAGAGGCGCTGAATAATACATTGTAGGTTCGAATCAATTTGCCAACTTATGGTCTGGCATTCATTTCTTATTTGATTGATTTTGATCTTGAATTTTACTGCGCGGCATTACCATCTCACGAACGGAATTGAATTGACCTAAGCGTATCCGTGATATTCCGTATCAGTGGCGGAATTACAAACGAGCCGGTGAGAAATCGGCATGGGCAAGGCCGGAAAAGTCCTTTTTGAATAAATTTTCCGCATAGAAGAAAGAAAGAGAAAGAAAGAGGATATTGCACCTTCTTGTGAGGATATTCGCTTTGCCGCCGGCACGACAGTATCCTCCAGAAATTGCATTCATCGCACCCGCCACATCGCCATTGCGCCGGATACACCGACTGCATCAACAAGAGCTGTATACTGTGTAATCAGTCCGTAGGCGCACTTTCCGATTCGCTGCAACTAATAGCCTTTAGCGAAGTTGTTAGAAAATATCGTCGGGAAATAGAGAGATAGAAAAGATAAGATATATATATATTTTTATATATATAAGTATTTTTTATTTTGTATTTTATAGGAATACAGAAAAATATATTTAATATAAAATATATTTTACAATACATGTATTGCAAATACTGTGTTCTAAATAGAAATATTTTAAATATATGCCCACCCTAACTCTTATTATACATAGAGAAAGATAATATATTATATACATATATAAAGGAAAATAATAGCAAATAAATAATTATATAAATAATTAAATATAATAAATAAGCTTAGAGTTACTCGGAAAGAACGATTTGCTATAGTAAAAATTTAGCTATACAGATACAAACTTAAACATAATTTTGTTGCACTATTAAAATAATTATAGGTATGTATAGAACGCTAAAACATAATAAATGCCGCACAAAGTTTTGACATTTTAGTAATCAGCTTCAGCATTTTATATATGTAATTATTTAAATAATTTATCAAAATTATTTTTAATCTGCATGTATAACTAATTTTTGAGATACTTCAGCAAACCATTATTTCCAGGTGTAGGATTCAAGCGTAATAAATTGCTCTTTCTCTTTCTTTCCACTTTCTTTTGCGGTTTTTATCTATATGCGAACAAAAATAAAAAATTAACAAAAAAAAGAATGAGTTTTTAGCTTTATTAAAGCTACTCATCTTATTATAATTTACCAATGCTGTGATAGATTATTCCATCATCTGTTCCAAAACAGATAATTTACAGTATTGATTAAATTAAAAAAAGGAAATTTAGAGAGAAAAACGCAGATGTTCATTCTCGAGCGACCTTTGTAACGATTACTTCAATAAGTTTTTGTTGTGTTTTTTTTTCTTTCGATTACTGATGTATCAAAGTTTCTTTGATTTCGAATTACTATATTCCTTATTATTCCAATTATCCAATTACGTAATTATTGGAATGCTATTCTAATTATCTTAATGGGCAATTCCCTTGTCAGAGCTAATAACCACCTGCAGTAGATTAAAGTAGGCGAGATCCCTGTACTTTCGTGAGAACGGCGCCTGCTACCTACCTCTTGCTCATAGCAACCATGCCGGATGCTCTTACGGTATGTATATCTCACACACGGTATATAAACGTTACACCATCAGAAGGCAACGTATACCGCGAAAAAAGGCGGATTAAAAGCAATTTAGGGCCATATATTTCCCAAGACGAATACGAACGGACGCAGCGCGGTATGTATGCTCGCAATAGCATGCAATCAATCCGCGAGATGACTGCGTGCTTCTTGCCAGTCTCGCACGACTAACGACATACCTAAGTAGCGCTTTCTTAGGTAGCGGTTCACGG
This sequence comes from Cyphomyrmex costatus, assembly GCF_001594065.2. Lineage (NCBI taxonomy): Eukaryota > Metazoa > Arthropoda > Insecta > Hymenoptera > Formicidae > Cyphomyrmex > Cyphomyrmex costatus. The sequence goes on from NW_017275229.1 coordinate 416,569, forward strand.
GCGTGAACCGCATTTCATCGAGAGCGATGCTTCTATTTTTCTGCCATATTGCAACACTCGATAATTGGCTTAAAGTCACTTGCACACATTCTCTATGAATAATTACTTATGAATAATCACCAGTCACGTGAATGCCTTTGGACATCTCATGCAAAGGTGATCTGCTAACTGCCGTTTCTTAAGAGACCAAATGAAGACTGCACAGAAGATATAAATTACTGGCCCTTATTTACGGGCCTCGAAACAAAAAGACCGCGAGGCGTCCCGGTACGAGAACGTAACGGTATACGCAAAAGGCCGAAACGGCAGGCCTAAGCGCTCCCCCTCTTATGACGACTGCTGGGTGTTCGCTGAACAATTAATCAACGACTTTTAGTGAGGCTGTGCGATTGTGAGTTTTCGAACGTCAGATTTTGCCTCGACTCACGAAGCGAAGGTACCGTTACGCAAGAGACGGCCGCGAAAAGAGGAGGAGGAAAAACGGTAGACGCGCGCACGAGCGCACCTCTTTCTCCTTCGGATCGTTCTTTTTTTTTTTCTTTATTTAACTCACCTCCTTCTTCTCTTTCTCCTGCTCTTCCTCTTTCCCCTTTTTCCTCCTCCTACGCTTTGTCCACCCACTCAGTGGTTACGAAGAACGGTTCATCGTGACAAGACTTCTCACAGTCGCAACTTTCTGTGGCTTTCAACAGCAAAAAGATTCCGATTCCGGAACTATTGCCCAGATAGGGAACTTCGTGACTACAATTTGCGGCGCGAAATGTCCCTTTTTTCGCCCCATAGCGAATCATCAGATTATGCTGAATCGCATTCCGAGGTGGAACATATCAAGGTGTATTTCGCCTGTTATTAATTCGCCGCAACGCTCGTTTTTTGCAAAAATTAGCGATAACATATGACGCCGTTAATGGAGTATTTTTGTCACGTAAAACATACAGCAGATTATAGAAAATAACATTCGCGTGTATAAAAAATTGTTTTCTTTAAGGTATTAATATTTAATATTATTTAAGATTAACAATTTAAATGTTTTGACAAAAAGGCTTAAGAGGAATAAATAATTGCTCCGATCTCATTTCATAGGCAAACACCGTGAAATCTGTTAAGCTAAAAAAATCTCTGTTCATGCGTGTGCCAATCTGAGAAGCAATATGATGAAACCTGTCAAAAGTGTCGACAATTATCTCTCGTCGATCTTGGTGCACATCATCTGGATGCAAAATAACCTAGCAATTAATGAATCATTCTGCGATGAGAATTCCGGTCCGACTGACGTGCCGTCACGCGCAAGTATATCGTGATTCGCGAAGGTAGCTATTACGTCGCTATGCTTATTTAATCGCAGACGTGCTTGGTGGCTAAGAGCAGACGTTGATACGGGACGATCGGCTAGGATCGGTCTGTCCCTCGTTCCTCTTGATCAATCCTTCTCGAAGGGTTCGCGTGAATATATGCGCTAATTATAATTTTTGTATAGAATCTCGAATTGTTAAAGGTTAGAATGACAAACGTGTATATACCGCAGTAAATATAAAGATAATTCTAATGTAAAAATAATAATAAATCCCCCTTAGTCTTTATATAAAAATCCTTTTTATGCGCAATTTATTAATAGGAAAAAATGAGAACGCGTTCGAGAGTACATGCTTGGATTTAACGGGATTAGATAATTTTTTTTTGTAAAACTGCCACATGCACAACTTTATACTTACATACAGCATTTACGGTGCACTGCGCTATCGGCGCTTTTATGGTCAACGCTTGTTATGGAATTCATGCGTGAACTCGATAACATGCGATGGTAGAATGCAGCGAATGTAACTATCGAGGAAGCCCTTGTCAGTTGAAATTACTATTATCTTAACAATAATTGAAGGGTCGAATGTAACAGTCGATACAATTTTAAGAATTAATAAATTCTATGTTAAAGAAGAAACTGTAATATATTTTGATTCTATTTTTCTATAAATCTGTATCATTTTTCGTAGAATATTAAAAATAAAAATCAATATTATTTTTAAAAATAATAAAGAAGAAAAGGGCTACGAGTCAATAAATTTATTAAAATATAAAATTGTTTGTAAATAAAAATTGTCATTCCGTTAAAATTATGTAGTTTAATTAGACAAACAGATGACAGACCTCTATTAAGTCATTTTCAATGTTACAAAGATTGCAGTTCAAAAATTATAGAATTATAAAATTACATTAAAAAATATGAAAATATATAAAAAATACATATAACAATGTGTGTGTAATCTCACTCGCATATAGTTTGAAGTCGTATACGATTCGGCAAACCAGTAAGAATCCAACAATGTAATTCATCTAGTTTTAAATATGGTTTGCGAAGACTTGTAATAATTGTTTCTTATAAAAATGTATCAATGTACGAATTATAATATAAAAATGTTCGTTGTTAGAACAATGCGATAAGAGCCAAGTTTAAGACGTTAAAGTATAGAAATTAGAATGATTAAGTATAGAAATTAAAATATATTTTTAATTTATTATTATTATTTTTAATTTCGTAAAATCTTTACGATTATATGGTAGATGGATAAGTATATATATCGTATCGTGTTAGCTACTTTGAAATACTTGAAATATTTATGATTTTAAACACTTAAGTATGTATGTTCTAAATATGCAGTAAAATATATTAGACAATATTCAAAATAATGTTGAAATTTTATGCAACAGTCAACAGTTGTCGTGCATTAATTATGACTCATTTACAAATTTTATTGAGAGTACAAATTAGTTCAGTCCGTTTTTCAAAAGATGATCGCTTCCAAAGACGAGTCATTTTTTCGAGATGGAATTTGAAAATTGCCTGAGAGATGGAAAAAAGTAGTAGCCAGCGATGGACAATACTTTAATTAATCTGTTCATTCATTTTGTTTTGAAATAAATGCATTTTTGAACACAAAAAACGGACCGAACTAATTTGTACACCATAATATTGCAAATTTTAATAACAAAAAAATTTGTGCTGTTAAAACACGTGTCTACGGGCGACAGGTAGAAATAATTTACCGACAAAACGCACGAGAAAAATATTTTCGAAACACGCGGCACGCAACGGTCTATGTTCTACAAATTCAATCGTCCTTAAATTATACCCTTCGATGTCGGGGGTCCATCGTTCTTCGTGGCTAATGAAAATAAGAATTATAAGTAATAAGGGAGAGAAGATAAAGAGGCTGAAGCCGACGGACGGACGGTACAAGCAAGAAGCGAAGAAAAAGAAATTGAAAAATGCCTAAACCTTCGGGAGGCCCGCGGCGAGGAAGGGTTCTGAATGTGCCGTCCAATAAGACAATAAATCACATGAGAGAATCTTGCAAATTTTTAAAGATAAATTCTATAGTAACATACGTACGAACATAATCACGAGGAATTTTTAGCGATGCGGATGAACAATTAAAAAAATACGCGCTCATTGAATTCAGTGGAGTTGCCGAAGAAACAATGGATTCTGAAAGCGCAATTCTCAGGAAACCTCAACCGCTGGTTATTAATGTTGTCGGGGCGTCGTCGTCGTTAAAGTCGCGTTAAACTTAGCACCGATTGTTCGCTTTCCGCAGTTACGACTTACAGTTACCTACATATACATTGAGCGGAATCCAGATCACCGATTCTCACCTGGCCCGCCTGCTGCGTTAAATCGCCAATCTCGGTGTAAAACTCATCGCGGAAATGACGGTAAAACGGTCTCGCGCGTAAACGTAAATTACGAAATGCTATTGACCGCGATATAAATACCGAACGATCTGCATTTTCTCTATCTACATCGCAATGTGCTCATTAATTAATTTATATAAATATTATTATATTAAATATTGATATGTAGACCCTTATATTAATTAGTACATTAATTAGTATATTAATTAGTACATTAATTGATATTAATTAGTATTGATATATTTGATTGAGGTAGTACTTGCATGAAATAATTTTCTTATGAGTTAAAATTTTGAATACAAGTAAGTTGAAGTACTCTTTGTGTATCTGTGCAATTAGAAACATTTTGATCGTCTAGTTTTTGAAACAATTGCAATTTTAACATATGATGCATATACGCAATTCAAATTGACGTCAGATTTTTAATTATAGCATCCATACCATGCTTAGGTGTGCTGGATGGTTTTTTAAAATTGCTTTCAACCTTTTCCGAAAAGTTTTCTCTTTAATAAATTGCCCTTTATATCTTAACTTAATTGACAACGTCGAAGTTTTAGGTTTATACTGAAGTTAGAAATATGTAACAGTGTAACTGAATGCAATGTTGCCACATATTTATTACGTTAGTATGTGTGTATCATATACAAGAGCCTTTAGGGTTATGGAAATATCCAATGGAATTATCCAATTGCATTTGTCTTTGACCAGAATGAACCAATCACGATTGACACTTTAACCGTCGGTTAGCTTAACCGACGTTGGTGAAATTGGCCCTTGGAGTTATAAATAACACTCGCAATTAAAAATTTTCTCTCACTGGCGGGCGGGAGGGGTGGTAATAAGTGTGCGATGGAATCTAACTTTTGAATGGTATTGTCGTGCTAGTACTACACATTATTATATATGATTATTTTAAGTAAACAATTTATTTAATAATTATTAATGAATTATGAAAATATTGAAACTAAGGCGTATCAATTTTCGCGGAGAAGACTCGTCTTAATATATTCTCTTTTACAAAATTAACCTAATATAACGTAAATTGCCGACTTGGCACTTGTTAAATAAAACTAAAAAGTAGACGTATTTAAATTATAAATAATCGTAATAATAATAATCAATGTCGGTTAATTAATTAATTTGATAGAAATTGAAGTCGCAGTGTAGTACCCGGCGCGTTCTCACTCGGTGTGTGCTCACTCACCAGTCGCCGCTCACGCGTAACGTAAGATCACGCATGTTTAGCTCGTATCTATCTCTCGTCGGCAATTTCGCGTTAGATTATCACGTATCAGCAAGAAAAACCTGGGAGATGCCGCGCCCATATTATTTATATTTCTACGTTCCACCGCCCTGGAATCCAGACCAGGAAGCTTTCGCAAAACGTCCAGGAAGTCGGCAACGCCTCGAGTGAATCGCCGTTAAAGCGGACTTGGCTAAACCTAGTCGTCTACACGATGCTGTAAAACGACAGAGTATTTTCCAACATCGTGACCGTTGAACGTCATCAACCGGTCGTATCAATAAATTCGAGCGTCACCGTTCGACCGCCTCGCTTGCTCATACTCTCCTTTAATCTTCCCGTTCACAACTGGACAACCCGCGATTTGAATTAATTACTTAATGATGCCGTTCGTGCACTATGTAAATAACTCTGATCTAACTTGACCGAATACATAAATAAGTAGACAGTAGATAAGTAGTATGTGTGTGTCGTAGACATCATTCTTTTAAATCGTAATATCCTTCTGAAACCGTAACTGATCGTGATGATGATTACGGTATTATGAATGATAAATCGATCGAGATTTCATATATTATCGACGAGAACTGTCTGCACAATTTATTTATTACTGATAACTGTTGCGTTAAATATGTATATTGCGCATACAAATTTGCTCATCAATTCGACATCCAGCGACATAATAATAATAATGTATTTCTCCGATTAACATTCTTTTGCGCATCTCGCAGAGTTCCGTTTCACCGGGAAGTCTAATGCAATATGTAGCGGTGCGTAACGATCCTCCTAAAGGGGCATGAAGAACAAGGTCGTTGGTGTACTGAAGGCAGTTGGTAAGATCGTACCATGTGAAACAGGAAGTACCATGGCCGTGCAAAACGTATCTCACAAACGATAATCACAAACAGTCGCCGAAACTGCGTTTCGAGGATTCACGGCGGATCGAGGAAGCGATAAAAGCTCAACGAGCCATTCTCGTGCTCGTTACGATGCACCGCAATCCGTCATTAACCGGACCCTCGCTCGATTTAGGGGCGATAAAATCCATGCGCGAATATCGGGATCGCAAATTACGACGATCTATTCAATGCGTTTCGCAGATTGTCTTATAGGTTTCACGGAAATTCCGTGTCATCCGGTTATGGCTATCTCTCTCTTTTTCTATTCCCTACCCCCCCCCCCCCCCCTTC
>NW_017275229.1:423041-498066 GCF_001594065.2 Cyphomyrmex costatus
CCCCCCCCCCCCCCCCCGTTTCCTCTCTCTCTTCCTCATTCGTCACGGGTTTCGACATCTCGCAATCTCGCGCGTCGCACTAAATTGGCGTCCAGCTGTGATGATATCATTCGGAATAAGGACTACCAGCTCGCGTGTGCGGGACTACCAGAGAGATGGTCCCTCGTCCTGTCCCTCCGACAGCTGGAATAACGAGACTCGCGGACGTTACCATTAAAATCGTGACTAGCGGTTTCTGCTTCTTCGATGAGGCATTAAAATGGGCGCCCGCTCGTCGTATCGATGATGATGCTAATTGGAGTGGATTGAAACGAGCGGTTTTTATCCTCAGGGTAATCCCCGTCCAGGAAGTACTTTGCGGACATAAACTGGCATCGAAAACAAAAAAAAAGAAAAAGAAAAACGTGTCAATTCGACTGAATTACTCGCGAATGTTCGCTTTTAGCCTGGCAAAGTGTTCGGCGTGTTCGCGCGCACAATCCTTGAACTTTTTAACGACGGGATGAGCAATTTAATTGAAAGTGATGGCTGAATGCAAGTAGTAATACTATCATAAAGCACGAATCTCTGTAGATTCTCATTCGTCAGCTGTCCATTACAACATGCCTGAGAGATGCGGAATTACACTAACTCTCGCGGAAATGAACAAAGATTACGATTGCGACTATAACGGTGGAGACTTTAATATCTCCCGAGTTTTAATTCAACTGATATGCAATTATTATCTATTAAGAGCAAATACGGGATTAACAGTTATCATTGTGTAATAAACGTGTGCGCATTTTATTTTAATCGGAGCTGAAACGTGTCTTGGACGCTCATTAAACGTCGACGTCCCGTTAAAGATGTGACGATATAATGGCTGTTTGTAATATACCCATTATCTAGTGTCTACATTTGATATCTATCTTTTAATTCGAGAGTAAAGTATAACTTCCGATAAAGAGATCGGACGGATCACAACGTGCCAGGCAGTAGCACCTTCGATTCGTCCGGAAAGTAAAGCGCGAATCGGCGAGCCATGGACCTCCAACGGTGACGACTGACTGGAGAGTGTAACGGTCTTCGAATGCAACAGCGAGAATCGAAGACGAGCGGTTACCGTTGCGCGATCCACAAACTCGGGGGCCCGGCAGATATCTCCATGCACCACGTCGTCGTGGCGCGGTAGAGTCGTGTGCCGCTGTTTGCTTTCCATTACCCGTTCTCGTTCCTTTGTCTGTCCGCCTTCGTTACGCGCATCGTGACCGCACACGAACGACTGATGATCTGAATAGTGTGTATACGACTGCTCATCACGAGAAGTACAGTAAAGCTCCATTCGTCGGAATAATAGAAGTACGCCGGGTCAAATAACAGAATTTCTATTATATAAAAGATGCGTAATTTGAGATGAATGCTCGTTATTAATTGGGTTAAATGATTTGCGCAACTACAGTGGAAATAAGGCGCATTTTAAATAGAGAGTCCATAAAACGAGTCTCGATATAATCCATATATCTACTACCATATGGTTCGTGCTAAGATGTAACAACCGTTTCGCGAGTTACAATCTGCAAAGCATGGCACATAAAACACACACGTGACACGTTTGCATACGCTTATACAACTCGGCATTCCTCCTCCTCTTCTTCTTCGAATGTAGCTCTTTCATTACGCCGAACCGCGCGATGTCTGGATTCAACGGGCGGTACACGCGTCTACAGCCCGTAAGTTACGAGATAGAGGAACGTAAGCCGAGTCTCGCGAAGACCGCCCCCGAGTGTGGATTCGGGGATATTCTCTCTGTTCGTCGGTGGACGCGGATACCGTTGGCTGTGCCAGAAATTCCGGGAAAGGGATATTTCTCACTCAGATTCTGCACAGTGCAACGTATTATCTCGCATGGTGTATCGCCCCAACTCGATAACGCTACTCAACGTGAATCCTAAAGCCGTTAACTCGCACGACGACGTGTCGAAAATGAATGGAGGCGTCCACTCGAGCGTCCACGAGCGCTTTTACATTCTTCTGACTGCGCAAGCTCGTCTCGAAACTCAAAGAGAAAGTCCGAATTACCGTTCATTCAGCTCGCGCCGCAATTTGATCACGAATAGGCGTGAATTACACTGTTATCTCTGAGACATTTCTCCCGTTATTCTGGTTTCTATTATCTAACTTAAACGATCATACGAATAACACCTATTAATACCGCTACGATGATCGGCGCAGATATCAAGTGGTGCACAGCTCGCAAGAGACCTGAGTACGCAAATCGACGTTTTAAATTATACTACCTGTGATTGAAGTGAAAAAAAAATAAAACGGCGATGAGTCATTATTTAAATAAAATTATAGACGTGACGTGAATGCTCAATGAGGCCGAAGCAATTTTCTAATCGGAGTTCCCATGCAGACATGTTGAAGGATTCATTTTTTTTATACAGACAAAAGATATCAGATTTGAAGGAATCATCAGCATTTATGTAATTATTTTAATGATTCAATAAAATTATTTTCAAGTCTGTACATCTAGCTAAATTTTTAGATACTTAAAAAAAACCGTTCTTTCCATATAGATTCGATAAACTCAAATTACTATGGCTCAGTCTCGCGGAAATATTCAAGATATGTATACATATGTAAAATATAAGTATTACAGTCCACTTGCGAATAATTTTGAAACACCGGTTACCTCAGATGGATTGCGATTTCGCAAAATTGCTTGAATATCGGCGACGAATCAAAGTGAGGACGTTCAAGAGGCTGAACCGATAGTTGCGGTCGATCTAAGATCATCCATTTCAGCGTTCGAACGCGAATCATCTTTGTCACCGACCGAGTCCCGGCCATAAGCTATTCACAACGCCCAGCTGTTCTCATCTTCCGCATTCATTATTCTCGCCGAGAGAAGAATGCCGAGTACGTCGCGCGCGTCTGGCATCTCGAGATATCAATAAGATGCAGCGGAATTCCTCTATACCTGGGTCGCGGTGAATGAGCTAAATCGTGATGATGGTGACGAGCGACGGGCAGTTCTGCCGAGCAAACGACTCGCGTGATTCGAGATGGAAAAAAGATTCTGTGGTCTCGAGGACCGCTAAGCAGCACAAGGTAGATGAACGCTCGCTCGCGCGCGCGCGCGCGCGCGTGTTTGTGTGGGCAATCATTCGGCTAGAAACTCCTCGAGAAATTGCCATCTAACCAGGTCAAAGACATGTAATATAAATAATGCCTCGCGCGATATGTAATATCATCAGTAAGCGGATCATTCCACTTTTCCGGTGCCATCAAACCGATCGCGTATCGAGTATCTTTATCACACACCAGCTCGTAATCAGCTCGTATAACGTGATTAGAGCATGTTTACAGTTGCCGGAATTGATTATCTTCGATAAGTCGTAAACGCGTTGACATATCGTGAATCGTTTCAGATACCAGGATTTGCAATGAGCAAGGCTCCTGATAATTTATAGTATAGTTCCTGTATGTTGTGGTTTTTAGTTTATAACGTTCTCGGATATCACGTTAAATGCCCTCGATTTATTTCCTGTTCGCAACATGTCTTATACTTTGAAAAATGTAAGTGTCAACCTGTGTCTCATCGCTGCTGTCTCCTTTATTTGCAGCCCTGAAAAATCAATCGACCCGAACAAACTGTATTTGGAACGAGAAATTCCTTTCGCGCTGTCACACGGTTCGTTCTGTGTTTCACGCGTCTCGATAATATATCTACTGGTGGCGTCGATGACCCCCTTTCACGCTGTGTCTCGTTCCCCCGTACCGTTAATCGATCAATTTGCAAAGCGCACGTTTCGATCGGCGCCTCTTGTGCCGTGTAGCCGGGCACGTTGCCGGCTTTCCAGATTGCACGACCTGATCCCGCGCGGCGTACGGAGCCCACTGATTATTACGTGTCCGCCTAATAGCCCCGAGCGAGCGAGGGTTCGATATTGATGACCCACTAGCACGGTTTATTATCCGCTACGAAGCGCAGCGGCGATTAGTTCCTTTAGCGAGTCGACCAAATGACGTTTCCACCGGCTGCCATATGCATCTTTCGCGCGCGTATATTTATGTATATTATATGTGTATGTGTGTGTATGAGAGTAGTGTATCGGTGAGATTTATGTTTACTTGTGTGAGATAAGCGTTTTACAGACTGGTGGAGCGATAGAGCACCGTAACACCGGAGATATGGACAATGGACACGAAGGAGTTTTAAGCGAGTTACGCGTAAAGTAATTCGTTTCAGGAATAACGATATCAATAACGAAAAAATAGCCGAATAAATTAATTAGATAAATTAATATTCGAGTTTTTAGGGAGATCTCGCAAATATACGGGTATACATCTTGATGACGACATCGGTCAAGGTTCTCGTGCGTGTCCGCTTCCGTTTTCAACACCAACGTCGAATTATATACACCTATGTACACTTTGCGCGCACATCAGTGCAACGTAGCACGCGAAGAAACCGTGCGTACATTGTGTTATTTTTAGATACGCGAAAGCAATTAGTATTTAAGCGAAAAGCGCGCAATCGGCGAAGCAACGCCAGAGAGAGAGAGAGATAAGACAAAATTATTACGGGTAGTCCGAGTTAACTCTACGAGATGCACGTAAGTGCGGGCGCGCAATGCGTTGCATTGCGTTACGTTGCGTCGAGTATCGCCAGGAAGTGACTGTGAAACGTGCTAAGCGCTTTAATAACGAGCGTCCAACTGTCGCGCCGTTCAAACTACAGGTTCGTTCGCCCTTTACACACCGCCTTACACGCGTTCGCGCGGGAGCGTACGGGAGCCTTGACCCAACACCCGGCATGCCTCGAACGGAGCGCATGTCCGCTCCTTCACGATCCGGGATTATACGCGCTGCGTTATTGTGAGTGAATAAGAATTCACTCGCGAATCCATTTGCAAGCGCAAACGACCGTTATACGCTATTCTTTAGAAAAAGCCAGCCTGGACCTCGCGCCATGCATCATTCCGGACAGGTGACATATTTGCCTCCGACGTAGGAAAATACGAACGAGCATTTAAGCCGATTAAGATTAACGGTGTTAAGATTAACAATTGTCTCTAAGTTTTGTAGGTAAGGTAGAAGTAGGCAGAAAAAATTGTACAAATAAATGGCACATCATTTTCATACGCTGCGCTGATGTGTAGATCGCGCGCGCGGTAAAGTTATAATCTAAGTAGAATTCTCAATAATGCTCTGGTCACGCGGAAAATCGAGGTTTCCTCTGTATATGCCGCAGTAACAGAAACACGCATACCTATATGAGGAGATTATCGCAGTAGGTTGAATTCAGTTATCAGTCCATATACTTTTGTCGGAATTACTCATCCGGAAACATATACGACGATCATTCCCGATATGTTATTATATTCTTGATACGTTTCGCTATTGCGAAGAGTTAATTTCAAGCTACGTGTTCGGTCTATGTGATACTTCCTGCAGAGCCAGATGGACGAGCACCTGCATAGAAACGGGTAGTCAACCGAGGTACAACCTGTTCGAACACCCCGTGGTCTTCTGGGTGCTTCTTTTTACGGTTATTGGTCCCATTCCTCTGTTTGCTTCAAGCGCGTAAGAGTGGCCGGTGTGTGGCGGGAGGTACTATGGAGCACGTGTAAGAAAACGATCCTCTCGTCTTTGTTAGCGAATTAAAAATACGATCAACGACACGCCGTGCCCAGGAATCTCAAATTCTGCCGCGAATAAAGAGACATGCACTTTATAATTTCTTTAATAAGACAGGATATCTCTTCTTTAAGGTGTAACAAGACGCACAACAAGAAGTACGGTGATTTCCTTCCGCCGAGTCGTCTTTTTGAGCAAGAGTTTGAATCGCCACGATCACGCTACAGGTAGAACGCGGCTTTGACTTCTTTTCAGTTCGAAAGAGAAGATCATGCGAATTCACACACAACGCACTCTCGGCACGTATCGGTCTGTTTGTACGAGAGTAGTGGAGATGGAGATGGAAGGAGCGTGCGAGCTAAACGGAGTCTTGGTCAGGGCCGTTGGCAGCTCGGGGTCAACGGCCAGGCGGCGCCTGCGAGATCCTCCGTCGCTCGAACGCGAGATATAGTGGGGCAGGTCGCGCTTACAACGACGTCAGGGAAAAAGGAAAACGAAGGTAGAGAAGAAGAACGAAAAACACACTCGGACTTGAATGCGTGCCGTGCGAGAAACCGTTTTTACACCCTTTAGATATCGCGATGCTTCAGCCTGACGCAAAATCCTTCCTGACGAGGTAAACGATTTGCAAATAGACTTTAAGTACACCTATATGGCTAAGCAAAATCTCAAAATTAATCTCGATGCAGCTGCGAATACGTCGTAATGAGCATTTATATTCCGACACAGAGATTTTTACATTATTATTGTTGCATTTGTATGCATTTCCGTGTACTTTATTCGCGAATATTATTTCTCTCTCTCTCTCTCTCTCTCTCTAATGCTATTTCATATCTATTCAAAGACTGATTTGTAAATGAATTTGCAATAAAATGTCCCAGAAAATTGCATCCGATTTCCATTCATTAAAACCCGTTTCATTACCGACATAATGATATCTTTCAGTATTAATCACAAGAATAATGTTTCCTCTTTCATGGATGTTACCTCCTAAAGATACAACTTCGTTAGGTGAAAAAGAATGAAAAAAGAAACGCACAAATTAAAAATTCTCGTCCCTCTTACTTACTCGTAAGGTTTAACGCCACGAATCTCGTCGCGAAGGTAAGACAAAAACTGATTCTAGTTGTCGTTGTGATTGAAGCGACGTCGATGACAATGATGACGAAGGGAAGCAAGCCAGTCACGCCGTAATGATTTTGCACCTGCGTAGATGAAGTACTTTGTGCCCGGATCCTCCTTTTCCTCGTTCAAATTGTCTATTGTATCGCGATCTCGTGTATGCTAATGGAATTTTGATATCAAGTGCCTCACGTACAAAGGTAGGGCAATTCCGAGAAACCAAGATACCAATGATTGAACAGCGCATCACTACGCGAAGGTCGCATATAACATGACGGGATTGCAGAGAATCATTCGGGGCATTCGGCCAATAAAACCGAGCGCTATATGGCGATCAGACGTAAATGAGATTTTCTAAAAGACATTATACGACCGTAACAAACGTAATGATCAAAATAAATTGTAAAATATATTAATAAACGTACGGTAGCGAAAAAACAAGGAAAGGAATACGAAAGATGTAAATATCAATAAGATGGTTGCGGATATAACATTATAAAAGGGAGCAATTTTTAAGTACGAATGCGTTAATTATCAAAGAACGAATGAGATCATATTTATATACGATATTATAACAATAAAAATAAACCGTTATATAGTTTAAAAAAGTTCAATAATAAAAATTTGGACTTTGACAGATATTAATTTATATATATAACAAATCAAAATTAAAGATAAACGAATATACCTATTGTAATATCACCCATTTTTAATTTTATATGTGAATTTTTAATATCGCTCTGAGTAATTAAGCATTTTGTTGAATTTCATGGTTGGAGTCACTAGAATCTAAACTACTATATATGTATAAGAAAAACGTGCGTTGTAAAAAAGATGCTCATTAGTAGACTAGTAATTATCAGCAGTTTTGAAATCAGTAACTTACATTTGACGATAACCTAACAGCAAATCGTGAGAAGCGAATGTGGTACGCGATCAAAATTGCTAACGAGACTCGTTGGAAAATGTGTCTAGCAATTTTCAACTTCTCCGAGATTTAATCAAGATCGTGCAAAAGCGCTGAAATATACTACGCGTAGATAATTAAAACGCATTTCGTAAGTAATTAAAGCACATTTCATAAGTAGTTGCAGAGCTACATAAAGCTACATATATATAATGAGAGTAAGTTTATAATTACACGTGGCTTAAGTTCACATATGGTTCTATTGTATAATATATAATTTTAATTTCAGATTGTCCTAATAAAATTGTTTCTGTTAAATATATCATCTATATAATATCATAAACCTATTACTATGTAATAAATTGTATAAGGAAACAAAAATGAATACGATCTTGTTAATTTTGTTATTAGCAAGATATTTAACTGCTAATATTAATTAAAACTTAAGCAAAACAGAGAAAATCTCGTAAGTTCTTTTTGTTTGAATAATGCAAAGTAGCAAAATTTCGACACTAGTCACGTCTCTCGCACACGTGTAACATAAATGTCCACATAATTCATTAAATCCCCATCCCACGTGTAATATGTGATTCTTGAGCGAACATTACAACTACTTTGAAAATAGTAAATGTTAAACCTGCGTATTTTATGACGAATCTCGTTTTCATATTCTCATAATATCCTTTTCTTGAGCAATATTAAAACATGAAATTAAAATAAAATATACACTTGTATCTAGACATATTAAAAAAACATATATGTAAATAACACTAAAGATAGCTGTACTATACTTCCAGAAACAAATGATTCATAAATTTCGTGAAAGAATCTCTTTATAGCGCGAAGAGTATCGGAAGACGTTACGCTTCCCTGGCGTTGAACTCTCCAAATCGAGAACTACTTTGTCGCTAAAAACTATAGCTGGCGATAAAATTCTAGCGACACAATTGTTTAGTAAATAAGTAAATAGAATCAAATTTTAATTTACCGCTATACAATATCCATAGTTATAATATCTAAACAATATTTATTTCCTATTATTTATTTTCTCACTGACAAACCTAAAATTCATTTTAAGTAACGTTTCGAATTCTTTGATATTATTTTTAACTTCATACTCTACTTAAAAAATTATAACATTATAACATTATCTATTTCGCAAAGACGCATAAATGTGTCTAACTTCTGACTCACAAGTTAGGGGGTCGATGGACTGACGAAGCAACCAGAGGTACCAGCATGAATATTCGGAACACGTAAAACGAATATACGAAATTGGACGCTTATCTCGAAAGAACGCTCATTTTAACAACGCGACGCTTGCTTCCCGCGTTGGGCTACGCGTGCATTTTATATTATAGAAATTGTACAGTTTTATTAAATTTTAAAATAGAAAAAAATCATTGAAAAATATTGAATAAGATAATCATAGATAAAGCTTAACATATAGAAATGGCCACATTGTGGCATTAAAGTCTCTGTTATAGACGTCTATTTTCTCGCGTTCAACTAAGAATAATCTCTTCGACCTTGAAGGGCTATTCCATTCGCGGCATCGAGCTCTCTCCCATTCGTTACGCGAGTGCAGGGTTAATCCATGAACGCGCGAAGCAAATCAACGCCGTGAACGAGACCGAGAATCGAGCGGCGCGTACGCGTCATACGCCGCTTAAGAGAAATGAGTTTCGTTTTCGCGCCCTCGGTTACAGCCTCCGCACACTCGTCTCGCTTTTTAAAAACCCGTACTTGTACACGTATCCGTTGGTATTCAACAATAACCCTTTGAAGCGATGTGGTCACAACGAACAACCATATCTTGTAGACGCCTACACGAGATATTAATAAAAATGAGCGGTATTTCTTTTCTCCAAGATATAAGTATGAAGTCGAAGAACACAGCGTGCGTTATCGAATGCTCTAAAAGAGATTTCTACATTACGTTATTATTAAGATATACGAGCCTCGCGATAGGATACATCTCGGCAGAATATAAGAGAATTAATCACCTCAACCTTGAAAGACACGAGACCTTCTCTCTCGGAGCGTAGCTTATACGCTTTTGTAACGTCCGCGTGTTATTACCGCGCGGTTGCTCAATAGCTACGGCCCTGACTTTGAACCGAGCTCTCACCGTGGGAATGGCGGTCGCGAGAAGTGCCGGTGATCGACGAGGAACTTATATATAGGTAAGATTTATATTCTTGACGTTATTAAAAAATAAATTTCCTTTCCATACGTATTTACAAAAAGTAATCCCCCAATTTTCATCGTACGCAAATTATATATGTATCATTTTTCCACCTCCTTGTTTTCGGAGCACTGTGTTAATAAAATCTTCACTGCGCTACGGGATATATCGATACTCAGCATCGCGCAATTCGAGGTCGATCGACTCAACGAACGTTCACCTAAGGCACCGCCGAGCAGGACCTTCGCCGTGAACTTGTGCACGTTCTCCACGATCACTTCTCGATATCTCATGGGATTGAGATCCGTGAAATCGTTAAGCGATTTTCTCATCCGCAATCGCGTCTCACACCCAACGAACCCGTTTGGTCGTTGACACTTTTTATCACGTCGAGGTACCTTGTCGGCCATGCCTTCTGCGCGAGAACGAACGCGACACTTTTCTCACTAATGTTAGCACCAAAATCTCACGTACCTTGGTCGACTATCCACTGATACCGCAATCCCAGAGATCCTAAGTTCACCCCGGTCTCTAATCACTCGATAGTTCCAATCACTGGTACCGGTATCTTTTTAAACTTTGTCAAACCCGGAAAGTCCCTGTCTTTCGAGCGAGGGTGGCGGAGATATCGACGTAATCAATGGTGATCTCTCCGCCAAATTTTTTCGACACCGGACCGAGCACACGCGACTTGAACACTTGATCGTTTCCTCGATGTAAGAAAAAAAAAAGACGCTCCTGTTGGCTGGACTGTCGGAACGGCTCTGTCTTCGAGGCAGCGCATCCGCCTGACTTTATAAACCGAGTCGGTCGAGTGGTGGTCGCGGTGTGCTTGTCAGCTATAACTGGAGAACGATTGGAGAACGCAGCTTAAAGACGTCCGCGGATTGGCTCGTAGATCTAGCGGTACCGAGGCTCCATCCTGGGGGATCGACTGCCTCCGCAAAGTCGCGATCTTTCCATGCGCCTCTCTTCCTACGGCCCGGCTAGTTACCCAGTGTAATTAGGGAACAGTGACATTTTACCGTTTTTCCCTCTCTTTCTGTCCTGCTCGTGTTTAAAGCTTTCTCAATCGTACTATCAATCAACCGATACGCGAAGAAAGAAAAATCTGATCGCGTGTATCGTTACGCATCGAGCATATGGATTAAGTAGATATAATGACGTGTGACACAAACAAAAAATGTTAATTCTAAATTATAATGCCAATAAACAGTTCTCAAGATTTTTTCAGGGTAATAGAGAAAAATATAAAATAAACTTTATTCAATTAAATATAAGATATAATAAAATTATTTCCTCTTTTATATTTAATTACAAGAACTTACAATTAGGATAAATCGCAATGGTCACGCGCCACATACGACATTTTCAGAAGATAAATGACATAATGAATGATACACCGCATTTAGCATTTAGCGTCGCTTTAATATTAATATTTTATTGTTTGCTAACGTGACGTTTTACGCGAATAGCTTACACTGTACATTGCTTTCGATATGCGGTGTCAAGAAACGACTCGCATTAATGTAAACTTGACGCTAAATAAATGTAAACGTGCCTGGTAAGGGGCCACCGTCGATGACCGCAAACGTATAATTTCAGGCTAAGAGCTAAAGAGCGATACAGAGTTCACAACAGCATGGAGTACAACCAACGATTTTTGCGAGGCATCACGAGAGAAGAGATGCCTCATAACTTTGGCATCTATGCGGCACCGTAAACGTAATGGCAGTCGCGAACCGTCAGCCGTGAAACTGTTATCCATGAACTTGAGTAGTGCGAAGGAGTCGATAGAATCTGACGCGTTGGAATGCCAACAACCAACCGAAATAACGATCCTTTCTCTCGGAGTCTCGGGGTCGACGTAATTTCGCTAACAAACTTTTCTAGGCAGCATCTCTATATAGCATCTCAGTTTATCTGAGAGAAAGATATATAATCTCTAAAGAAATTGTCTTGAGATTTATCTCAAGCTTGAACACATAGAACTATTCCTTTCATAATTTACAGATACGTGATTTATTGTACATCAAATGTGTGTATTTATATTCGTATAAAACATACTATTAAAATATCTCAAAATATAATCATAAAAGTCATCTGGAAAATGTTATAATCTATTTGTGCAAAAATAAGAGAGAATTGTTTTATATACCATATGTATATGTCGAGATTAAACATGTCCCTCGTTAACAGATTGTTCCGCTTCTGCTACTGGTCCAATTAATAGGAGGACGATTTGTATTTACGAGTCGTCGTTGAGCTGCATATCTGGTTCACCAGAACGCATACCACGATCGTTAGACATACGAACCAATCGTTAACCGAATATTTATATCGTTGCAAACATTATGAGCAATATCAATAACGCAAGGGGTCGATTTTTACGAATAAAAAGAAACATCGTATCACTTCACCACGCCTCGCAACCGTTCAAACAGACTCGTTGTTAAAAGCGGTCGATTTCATGCTCGAAATAACTGTGAGGACTTGTCTACCAATCGAGAGAAAGCTGGATGCTAATACAGTCGTAAAATTATGCCACATGTTATTGCTCAATATTGCGATTAAGATTAAACCCGGGAAAATTTAATTGAAACTGAAGCCTCGTTAACTTCCACGACGATGCAATCGTCGGATATTAGAGTGCACATAAAAGATTCGAGTTCTAGTCTCAGCAATCAAATCCAAGGAAATAGCTTTTTGCGTTTCAACGAAAATAGGTAACGCTCATGTATGCATGCTCACGTATATGCGTATTGGATAATTTTCACTTACAGTGTGCACCGATTAATTGGACGAACGATTAAATTATGACGCGTTCGACGAAGCTAAATATAGTCTCGCCATATTACACTCTAAAGATGCTATTAAAAGTTGTAAAAAGCAAGGAACCCTGTGAACAATATTGCCGACTCGTTACCCCGTTGCCCACAGAATTTTCTTTTTTCTAAGAAAAACTTGAAGAGCAAATTGAAGATTCTCGCTTTAATACTAGTCGTTATACACACGCAAACATCATTACCGACTCGCGCGGGAATTGTCAAAGGAAAATCTCCGAGGGAAACACAAGTTCATCTACGTTTCCACGAGAGGTCGGCCATATTTACCGAGACACCATTTTAATTGCTTAAACAGGACAAAAGACTAATGACGTGGATTTAAAGAAAGATCCCACGAATATGAAATAGATGAATATCAATTCATGTTTATTCCTCGCAGAGAAATATTGCGAGTACAGATCAGGATGAGTTTGCGAAATAAGAGCAACGCGCGTGAGATGAAATCTCTACCTATATCAAGTTGATCATTCATAAAGAAAAAAAGAAAAAAATGTAAACGCGTCACTCCCGCGAAAAAGAAGTGAATAGCACTTTCGTCGGGAACAAATCGGGTTACGACAATGATGAAGAGCACGTAGTCAAGATTTAATCGAGGCTTACCGCTAACCTTGGATAGCTTATACCATCGTTGATTATTCAACGGGTCTCTGTCCTGTGTGCCGTCACTAGGCCCTTCGTATGTTCCCCCTTGTAACTTAGAAGGTCCTATTCGTCTCTTCTCTCTTTTGTTCTATCTTGATTCTTTGCTCTTTGGCTTAGGTATATAATAGTAGACGCTGTGCTGACTGTGTAACCATTAGAGGCAGGATCCCTTTACGGCTGATCCCTTCCTAGTAGTGATTTTCGTATTATTCCCTTTCTCTTCTTCTTAGGTACTCGACTCTCTTCGCTAACGAGTCTTTGCGGTGATTCTCAACGAAGATCATATCTAAGGTGTACTTAAATGACGGAAAAGTAATTTGTACAAATGATAAAATTACGTATCGTTATGTTTAAAATTTGAAGAATTGGATTCAATAAGCTTTAATTATAAAATTAATTAAAAAATTTAACTTAACGCACAAAAATAATAAATTTTACAAACATTAGCTAAATTTTTTAGTAATACGAATTATCACCTTAATGGCACATAGCTAGACGATCACGCGACCTAGGATGAAATTACACGGTCACCAACGAGGGCATCAACCATGAAGAGAACCGTATAGCACGTGGACAACCGAAATCAGCGAGGTTGGCCAGTCTAAGTGCCTAACTGTAGAATTTTATGCTCGGTGATCTAACGCGCACATTAACGGCGGTGTCCATGTGGTACTATGCAAATGGGCGTACCTATAAATCAAGTTAGGTGTCTAACTGTAGAGTTTTATGGTTTGCTAGTCTTGCTCTAAAATGCGTACGCCCATTTCCGCGTTCAGACGCAGTGACGATGTGCATGCTGCAGATCCGCTTTTATTTCTTAGTATTCAAATGATGTAAATGCCGATGTGGGTCATCTCGCGCAAGTTGCTCACCTGAGAGCTTATTGATAGCGACGATAATAATCGTGTGAGCACCTTAAGCATCGGGACGCATTTTGGCGACACGATGAAGGCTGCAGGCACGCCCATCTTTACTATAATTTTCGCGATCATAAAATTTCCGCGTGTTTTAGCCCCACGTACGGTGCCGAAGAAGAGCGTGGAATCACGACGGAACTATCACGGGATGCAATAAACTACGACTACCGTTTTCACGAGCTTACGCCGTAAATATTGCAACGGTACAAAGAAGATGTATAACACTGTTGTTAACAATATAATGAATGCGTGGTTTGTCGTAGGGGCGTTTGACTCGAACGGACAAGAAACTACGACCGCTAAAGCATAGTTTGAAATTACCCTTTTACAAAACCTGCGAAAGCAGTCCTTGAATTTGCGGCTTCCTATATATTTATAACCGCGTATAATATCCGCGTACAAGATCCGTGTCGAAGATGTACAGAATAAGAGTTATGGGTCAAACGTTATTCCAAGGGAAACACACTCGGAGAATTTTCTTTCGTGAAGATTACCGTAACAAATATTGCTCTCTTTCTCTCTCACATAGGCACTTGGAACAATTGTATTCTTCAATACTCGTGCGGTAGCGTGCAAGATTCTTCGATTAACGTGATAAACTATATTAATAGCTCATTGTATAAATGCATCCTTAAGAGGGCCGTATATACCGTAGATACACAGACGCGTTTATCTGCACGCGACCATTATATCCCGCGCGAAAGTGTTACGCGCATTTTCTTCGGCGAAAGGGATCAGGCGGCCGTGTTACGTCTTTCTCAGCATCATTCTCTCGCTAAGTGTCGATCGTGCGAAGTTATTCTGACGATGATCGGCAGGCCGAGGCGTCTAACTGTGCGGCGTTTGGCTACTTTACGAGCTAGTTGCGCACGCGGCCGTATGCCTGGGCGTGGAAAATGTGGCTGATCAGGCGTGCTATGGGGTCACGAAAGGAGCATGTGTGGCGGCGCAAGGGTTATTGTGGGGTCAATTGTCTAACTGTGGTAGCCATTCAAGATTTTATGAGCATTTGTCTATCGTATCGTCCCGTGTTGTTGAGATGGTTCTATATTAAACGCAACTTGATCGCAAGTTTGTTGCAGTAGCCAATTTAAAATTTTTAAATTGACGCTTTAGACTAGCTATCGCATCAAGCGATCAACTTGCGACTAATGTATTAATTATTAAAAAACCAGCTTTGCGTGGCGGCTAAACAACTTGAGTGGCGATGAGGCGACCTTCCCTCGAAAGATCCCCTTATGAGTTTCCCGATCCTCGGATAATTACAATGCTGAGTAATTACGAGAGCGACAGAACTAGGCCATTGCACATATATATATATATATATCTTCCGTGTATCCGCTTTAAAAACAAAACATTGTTTATGCATTATTAACTTTAAAAGATATTAAAGACGCACTCTTCTCGTCACGGCGCACCGAGTCGTTAGATGTTACAGCAAAAACTGTAATACTTGCGAAGCGTCACCTTGAGCGGGTGCAGCGTAGCGCGAGTGCAACAGCCGATCCCGCCACGCTTGTTAAGATCGGACGTTACACTATTGTTGTAGAGAACTTTAACTATACATTTGATTCGCTCGATCGTTCGTTACGCGGCCGACGCGACGTGCAACATCGAGAGGAAGCGAGTGTCAGAAGAAACGGCGAGACCTTTGAGTCACGGTTCTACAATCCGCTTTAATCTTCAAATACTCACTAAAGCGCGAGAATCACTCATAATATTTTAGCCGGTCACACGAATATGATCTCAAGTTATTATATATAGTGTCTACTTATCCGCTTCTTATCGCCATCCTCTCAATTTATGTGCTACTTCTTATCGGCAATATTAGTATAATTTAATGATATCTGATGGTATAACTAGAATTTAAGTTAGACGGTATTAAGTATTGGAATTTATTAGCGGTTTATCAAAAAAATCTAAATAGTATAGATTTAATTTAAATAGTAATACACTGTAAAATAGCGCATTCGATTTATTTCTAACGATAAGTAGCAAAACTTGAAAGCAGCTTCTTGATTGTTCATTCTCAGCATCTACGATTCCCTTTAGAATAAAAGAACATCAATCTAACTAAATTTATCGTAGTTTGTTGAAAAAAGACAGTCTAATCTGATGAGAGACGTCTCTAGCTTGATGAAGTGACCGTCGAATACCTTCGTTCGAGTACCTTCTACATCTTCCTGTCTTGAAGTCTATAATAGAATAGATGATCACACATCGGGAGTTATGGTTGATTAACTGGAGTGCCTGGCAATGTAATAAAGTCGCCTGGCCTTGGAATGGGTCTAACTAATACGATTTATCGTCCGCCGGGTTCGCGTTTGGAATTATTAAGGAGCATCTCTAGATCATATTTTGTCGTCAACAACGCTGTTGTTGCCAGGAGCCCGCGGGAATGGAGATGTGGAAACGCGATGGTAATTGAATTTACAACGCCTATCCACGTTTTGACTGGTTGCATCCGGGAAGGCCTCTTAATTTGCGCATGCAAACTTAATTTTGCGCTACGTAAACTGGTTTGCGAAACGTTCTCGATCGATGTATCATATTCAATGCATTTTTATTTTCGTTCGTGACACGAACTCACGATTCACGAAGCTGTATCGCCAATTGTGAAATAGGACGAAAAGGAATGTTGCTGTAAGAAGCCCCGGAAGAGTGGCGAGAGCCAGATGCTTTGGGCGCGTAATCGAGTAATCGAATATACCATCGCGGTCCGATAACAATCGATCACCGTTAAACCGTACCCACCTGCCAAGCCTGAATTCTCACGCTCGCACATAGATGAGAAGGACGTCGGGATAGAACGCTGCGTTCTTTCGCGAATGGGGAGCCGCGAATAATCGAAAGCAGCGACGACGGCGTGCTTCCTATCGTGGCGAGAATACTTTTTGTCGTCCAGTCAAGACAATTCGTTCCGCGCCGCGAATCACGCTCCATGCCTGTCGTTCCAAGACACCTGGAAAAAGAGTGCTGTCTCCCCGTACGAATGGCACGAGCGATCGGTCTGCGAAGCGACCTGACTTGCTCGATCGATCCTCTTTATGGCTATGAAATAATTGGGATGAGATTATCGACGGACGAGCACGGTGTTTTCGGAACGGATCATCATATCGGTTTCACGATTGGATTCGCTCCATGCGTCTGGATACCGTTACGAAACAAAGGAACCTCACGAAATCGTAGACACGGAAGGTCTCCGCAACGGGAATCTCCCGGTGACGAGTGTGGGATCTCGGCGAGATAAAGCAAGTCACTAAATAGAAGAAGATGGAATTCGCTGCTACTTATACGTATGTATGTACATTATTTGCGTTACATATATAATTTACGTTACGTATATAATATTGCGCAGGTGCCTGTTTTGCAACTTTGTTCCGCGTTTATTGTCAATTACAATCCTAAAGAGCGAGGAGCTACTACATATATATAGATTGTAAAATCAATAACTGTATACTGTTATTAACGACAAAGATTAGAAGATTTCGTATTAAAGTCGGAATAATTTGTACATATTTCTTCGACATAAAATGTTCAAGGTACGAATATACATTGATCGAACATTGATAATTTAACGTCAGGGATAGATGCGACAGGAAAGTGACTAAACAGGTTCTGTGATCGCCAGATGGGAGTTTTGTCGTTATCGAAAATCATGCTCTGATAGATACAGATCTTGAGAAAATACTGTAAAATATAAAAGTTACGAGATTATATTAATTTAGATTATTTTAATTTCTTTTTACTAATATATTTAAATATATATATATATTCAAACATACTGAAAGACTACTTCAAAAGTGTTTAAAATAAAATAAAAAATTATGGCAAAAATGAACAGAAATAAAAAAATTATTTTAGAATCATTTATAATTGAAAGAATCAACCTTCTCGCTGTTAAATTATTTTTTTCTATGCATACTAATTAATATTAGGTCATCTTTGTTTTAGATTATACGAAAGTATATTTTCAACTTAAGGGATTAAATATTAAATGCAACGAGAGTTTCACGAAAATTTGAAAATAAATTATGTTCTTGAATATTAGATGATATCATCGTTTCTGCATATTCCAGCGGCTTATCATCAATTCTCTCTTCGTCATGACGGAAATGGCATGAGCCGACAGGGACCGCCGGCGAAAGGAACAACCCATTTAGATATTCCCTGCCGATTCTTCCTCAGCTAGTCGTTCCTCACGATTTCTTAGTTCCTTCGTATAAGTTTCCTCCTCCGCCTCGTCCTCCCACACCCGCCCCCGCTCGCAATCACTATATTTTAGTTCGCGTCCGTCCGAGAGGCATTGACTCTTCCCGTGCGGCAGCCAATGGAGTACCAGGCGGCTTTCTACTCTTCTGGGTTCAGGGCCGGTCAAGGACTCGTGCGCAATGTTGGCACAACGTAAGCGCAGGTTACAAGGCGCGAAGAAAAGGATTCAGACAGGGGAGTCCGTCTCTCCTAGGCCACCCTGTTATTTTGCTAACCGACAAGCTTGACGCTTAATATTTCGCGAAGGTCGTCACCGGCGATAATTACGGTTATTACTCATTATTACTCATTAGACCGTGAATTACCGAGCAGCGAGCAACTTTACTGGCACTTGCTAACCTATGAACATCACCGTGGCGCGCTCGGAACAAAAATATACCATCGATATCACTGCGAATCCTGGAAGGATTATACCGGTTGGATGCGGACGGCGCTTAGTTATTAAGCCTGTTCGTTATAGGTTCGAATAAAGGTTTCCGTTTTTGTCTCGGACGGAGGCGATAGTCACGAGCAAGCGGTGACCGCGAAGGACGCGGAAGATGAGAGCCCCTTATTATTTTCCCGCAGATTGTGCCCCTCCGGGGTTCCTCGTGTACAGGTTTCGTCGAACAGTGAAGGGCAAACCTTCTTTCGACCAACGATTCTTTTTCTCTTTTTCGATTGCGATTCTTACCGATGCTCGTTCTTTTGCCGCCGCGCGGATGCGATAAAGACGCTTAAAGCGTCGCTCTCTTATCTACTTTCATTACAATTATCTCCCGCGCTAATCTTCTCAATGACTTCCGTTCTGTCTCCATCGTTCTCGCACATTCTGACGTTAGTTCTTCGTAGCGCCTCGCTGCACGCAATAAACATCGAAGATCGATTCATCGAACACGCGGGGCGACGACCGTTCAACAAGTTTTCTCTCTCCTCGCTACAGCACTTTCGCGTTTAGCATATCCGTTCTTATCTCATCGTATCTGTGAAGTAATGTAGCCGCGTATCATATATCGGTGTAATTATTGTACACCGCGAGATATTGCGCGTCCTATGTACTTAGCGCCTTCTTCATGATGACGAAAATAACTGCACCATATGACGAGAATAAGCCAGTGTGATTATTGTCCCCTTTCTTCACTTACTAATTTCGCATCACCGTGAGACAAAAAAATTGATTTTATACAATGGTTATACATTTTTACAAGACGGGTGTACGTTCCTATGCAAATTATTTACAATCTCGCAGCCAAGCACTCTGTGAGTGGAAATAATTGATTATTTTCCGCCTGTCTCTCGGTAAATACCTGAAAGCTATGCATCCAATCGAAGCTCTTCAAAGCTCAATAAACCCGCCTTCATGGCAATTTCATCGTGCCATCGATGGTTCATTATTATCTCCAGTGTATTATCCATGACGTTTTTCCATACGTCCGAGTCGTTTGTACGTCCCTCATAAATAAAAGTCCTACCATAAGGTCACTACATCGAACTAGACGATAATTGCTCCGCATTCCGTATGATTCGTTGGCACCTGTGCACATCCATATGTACTCACTCGGGGAACCGTGTGACCAATGATGCATCGAACGTCTCGTAGAGAGCACGTAATAACAGGCTCGCAAGAAGAACGTGGCGGTTGTTCTGCTCTTCCTTCCTTTTCATCGAAACTGCCTCATTTTCACGCACCATGTTCCTACCCCATCTGCCTCTCGCATCGCTCGCTTTTCTACGGCAGGTCTAAAGGTGTAGATTTCTCTCGTCAAGGTCACGCAGTCTACCGCCGCGGAACGAGTCTATTTATAGGACGCGGCTGCAGCATCGCGGCTGCAACTTCTATCGTTCCGAGAGAGTCGTTCCGTCATACACGTACCGCGCGGGGCAGGGTTTTAGATGATACGGACGATCGAGTGCTGCTCAGTGTTACGCATATAGGTAGCATAAACCGAGCATGAAAATGACCCGGAAGAGTCATCTGAAAAAACCAACGATCGCCGCGGCGCGGCGCGGCGGCTAGGCAAAGGATGAGGATGATGCCGGTGCATTCTAGACGCGAGTGCGAAAATCGGTTATGCGCTCGCCAACGCCACGAATTGCTTCTCTGTGCAACAGTCCGTTTCACAAAGAGAAATGCTACTTTCGATTCGAAATGCGATAACCTCTGTCCACTGGCGCTGCTAGTGTGAGTGATGAATGTCAAGTTTTACGTATAGCTGGAGAGTGCCCTACCCCCATCTACTGCTTGCGCCAATCGCGCTGCAGTATTTCAGATTTTATCCCTCTGCAAGTATAAAGCAACGGTGGCATTTTTCGAAGACGAGAGAGCGTTCAATAGAGTTATTGTCAGTAGCCGCGAGGATGGCAGAGAAGGACTTCCGTTTTAGATGCCATTGATAGCGCGCCTTCAAGCTTATACAACTTGGTGCGCACTGAGGATACAATGGCTTGGGAGGATTTATGATTCGTTGCTGATACGTCATGATCTACTTTGTAGCAAATTGCACAAGATTACTGCGAAAAGAGTAATGGCCCATGCGGGAGAATGTATGGAAAAGATACGAGGCTTTGCGATAACGCGCGACTGCTTTTATTCTAAATTATTGATGTTTAAAAGAGGTTGTTGCTTCAGCTCGTCTACGACTCACGCGAGAAAATGATGTTTACATAGCGTGTTGAGAGTAAAAACGTAAAGCAAACTTGTCCGGGACTGCTTCCCGAGGTCCCATAATCCACCTTGCACTCTCCGTTGTACCTTCGCGACTTCTGACATTACGTAACATGACGCAAAGCAAACACTCGCGGGTACTTCTCGGGTGCATTTTGTTATTCAGCGATTCTGTACGGTTTGCAACACGTAGACACGTGGCGTGCGCGGCAGCCGGTAGCAACGGCAAATACTCCAGTAAAACGTCGCGTCGCGCGGCATCGTAAGAGCGCTTCTGGGTAATGCGCAATAACTTTGTTGCGCTCTATCACGGCCCGGAAGCTCCAGCTGGTATGCACTCTCCACTTCATCGAGTCGCTTATGTGCCTCTCCGCTCCGCGAAAGGAAACGCTCGTTTGTAATGCCCGATTCCGAGAGGAGCGCGATATCCTGTCGGGCTGGTTGCCACCGGCTAACAAATGCGGAAAGTTTAGCTATCCGTTTCTCGCGCTACGCCCCTCTCTCACTCTCTCTCTTTCGCTCCTTCGCGTAACTGTCTCGCGAGAGATTACTGGTTTTGCAAATTACGCGTTTTGATTAATGAAAACGCACGACTCACGTGTCGCCTCCTCGCGCAAAAATTCACGCGGCACTTCTCCGTTACGCCGTATATATGCTAATATTACATAAATTAACGTGCACGATATTTACGTCGCAGTTCAGATTGCAGGTAACGCGTCTTGCGGACGCTATCAGTGCAACCGCTGCCGTCGTTATCTTCCACGATTGCTTTATTTCTAATGACGCTTTCCGCTTGCGGATTAACTCACGATCCCTATGCACAGGCAGGATACACGTCAACCAAGGGAAGCACATTTGCAATAGTTAATTTATCGTTTAATAATAGCTATCTATATAGTTCAGCTTAGTACAAGATAATGACGCTGATTGAATTAAATAAGAAGGGAGTTCTCTCTAATTTATCAATAATTTCTGTCAACATATTATTACATATTACAAGTATCGAAGAACACGCTGCATCACGATGGTGTTCCAAAGTGTGCAAACTTTCTATGATATATATAATGATGATACATGTCCGTGTCACATAAATTGGTCTGCGCGTACGTGCATACTGATGATCAACGATGTCTCGGATATATCATTCGCTTCGCGCTCGCCGTCGTTTTGAATTTCACGGTTCTGCGTCGATTGACTCGGTTTCACCCGCTAAAACTATCCCTCAACTATTCCCAATCATTCGTTCGAGCGAAGATCGAGATCCGATGATTTGCTCGAGCCTTTAACATCAAATCGCAGCCGTCACGTTGAATACCGACACGTCTGACGCAGCTGGTCGCAACTCTTTTGTCACGGTAGACTGCAGATCATCGTTTTCCCCTCTCCGCCACGAAATCCGCCCAATCGATTCTCGAGCAATGACACGCGTCAACAGTGGACGCAAGAGTACATTGTTTTATAAAGATGCAAAACATCTTTGTAATAAGATACCACAGGAAGCGACGAGTAAATAAGTGCACTTTTTTTTCTTTCTTTACTCGTCACCGACGCGTATTATAACATTTGTGATCGATTATAAACTTTTTTTATACATAAAATTATGAAAAAAACACGAAAGAATCCAAATCTTCTTCTATCATAGGTTCATATAAGAATTTGTTATTCATAAATGAAACGATTGAGATTTGAAAATTGAAAATTAAAAATTGAAATAGTCTCAATGAAGACGGTGGGATTATTACTGTATGACTCACTTGCACCGAGTACGAGATCATAAAATAAGGAAATTAAAATGATTTATAATCGCGGTTGAACATAATCTTGTGCAGATTGGTAAAGTGATATACCGTGAGAAGTAAATCCTTAGTAAATCATTGTCATAGGAATTCAAGCACGATATTCAAAAGAAGATTAGAAGGGAATTTCATCTAAGAAAAGAAGTAAATTGACTTCCTTGTTGCGCATCTCATAAAAGTCACGATTTCGATAAATTTAATTAAGAGTACATTTAATATCCTCTGAGCAATGAATTTCTAATCTATTTGAATGTTCGCAACAAGAAGGAGAATGTTGTTTATGTAACTCGCTATTTGATCGATAGTATGAACTCGTCTAAATATCCTACACGCAAAACAACTACTTACTTTTCTTTATCTTTCCTTCATCTTCGTGTCGGAAGCTCTCTTCCCTTTGATAACGCGTATCAAAAAGAAACTGCTGCACGGTAGCTTCTTAGTAGTCGCTTGGCAATTAACGAGCATGAGACGCGAGTATTAAGTTTATCGAATCATTTATCGGCCTCACACAATTATCGAAGTCACTCATTTCAACGTTTCAAGCGATGTACCATGTTTTCGTTCCCTCCCTTGGCCCTACACTACAAGAAGATTGCTTTTCAACCACATTCTCCCTTCATTAGCCTCGGCGTAACGAAGGGAAAAGTACTGAGGGGCGTAAGCAGTCATGACTATCTTCATAAATCTTCCTGGACGCGCGACGATATCAGCTGTGTAATTGTTTCTTGCGAAGAAAGTTATAGCGACCATTTCTAATGGTGACTGATGAAGCTTAATTCAGTAAACCATCTTTAAAATGCACGCACATAAATAAGCTACGCATTATAGATAATTATTTATTGAAAAAGATCTGGTTCACTTAATTTACCAAAAGTCACTTGATTCTACTTAATCATCTATCGCGATTTTCATTCAGTTAATGTAATAAAAAGTTTCATTCAATTATCACAATTAACGCATTGTCGCCTTCTTGTTAAATCTTACTGCTTCATCTGTTGGCTATACACGTTTACCTTCGAAGCAACTTCAAGAAAACAAACTATACAGAAAAAGTCGAACTAACGAAGACACTTGTGTCTGACTGTCCTATTAATTCCGTGTCGTGTACATTTCAAGCTGCTAACTTATCTCGTTTTACTTTCCCAATTGACAATCGTCGTCAATCTTAACGACAAGCGAATTCAACAAAATCATTTTTTGTCGCAAGCGAAGAGAACCAAGACGGAAATTTATAGCCCGTGAATTTAAATCATGAAAATAAATAATAACTAACTATCATCGTCGAAATAAAGTGTCAATGCCTATATACGGATCGAGAACAAAGTGGATGGAACAGAGCGGAGCAAAAACACTATGTACGTACAAATTTACCAAGAGAAACGCGCGACAACCTGCCGTAAATTTCACCCAATATCGCTGTCGTTATCTTTGAGAAAAGGGAAAAAATACAGGTGCAGAAAAACGCGATCGCTCGCGGGACTACTAATTTCGCTCGTCCGGCCTTTCAGTTGCTAATTTCTGCGTTCTCGCTACTCCTCTATTCTTCTTCCTATGAAGCAGCGGGGAAGCAGA
Organism: Cyphomyrmex costatus; assembly: GCF_001594065.2. NCBI lineage: Eukaryota > Metazoa > Arthropoda > Insecta > Hymenoptera > Formicidae > Cyphomyrmex > Cyphomyrmex costatus. The sequence goes on from NW_017275229.1 coordinate 447,573, forward strand.
GAGAGAGAGAGAGAGAGAGAGAGAGAGAGAGAGAAAGAGAGCACGTTCACTTCGCGTCCCTACGACGATCGATCTTCTTTTCTGTACAACTTTCCTTGTCTCTAAATTGGAACGATGTGCTCCTCGGTACGCCTCGCGTTGACGAGACACACGCGTGACGAGAATCGCCAATAACGGTTATCCTCGCGAAATCCTGGAAATAATTGGCTCGTTGTAAATTCATAGTCGCGGCACGGGGAAGAGACAACAAACACGACCGCTCTTTCGATTAAGCGAAAACGTTATTTTTCACGCCGCAAATTGTTAGCTGTCGGCAGTAAACCGCATGAAAGAAGTATTTATGTATCCTGACGGAAAAAAGCATCATCTTACGACAAGCTCAACAATTTTATTACCTTGATTAAAAATGGCAAATTAGAGGAACGTTTATGATCTGTATTCAGGAAAGTAAATAACTATCAATCAATGGTGCCGTATACTGATACTTGATGCATAAAATTACGTTCTAAGAATCTTAATTTTAATTGCAAACTGTAGACTCCGCGGGCTACACAGCTGTCTTATTATTAATCGGCTCGATTGTTACGTTCAATAAACAGCTAAACGCGACGTGCAATAGAAATGATTGAGTACGACTGTATGTATTCTTAGTTAATATAGCATCACAGCAATTTACGGCTGTCGAATGATTTCTACTGACAGCGGACTATTAATATCGAAGATAGATTGCGCACTTGTTGTAACATCACCGGTGCACCTCGAGATGGATCTTTTTCCAAAGTTCCCGACCACCGATGTAGCTACATTGGATGATAACTTACTGGGTGGTCAATGTCCGGGCGCCCACGTCATACCTACTAGTCCAAGCGGAATCGAGTTAAAGACAACGCACGAAAAAAAAGAACAGAAGCACCGGAAGAAAAACGCGAACTTGCGCGTCAACCGTACGGTACCTCAATGAGTATGCGGCAAATATTATGACACATGAGTGCGTGTTTTGCAGTATACGTGATGTGTATCAAAGTCGCTGATCATATGGGGAAGAGTGTGGAAGAATGCGACTGCATAAGATAAAATCGAAACTGAAATAACTTACGTCGATAATAGTACAATGTGTACACGGACATCTACGCTATCGTCAGAAAACAGCAGATTATTTCCAGATCGCTGAAGAAGAGTAACTAACGGGTCTAGAAGAAAATAGGAGGAAAGGGAGGAAAAAGAAGAGAGAGATACAGAAGAGAAACAGAAGCACGCTTGGTGGAACAGAGGGAGAACAGGAATTCTTCTCGCGATGGAATGAGGAAATTACGAGGAGGAGGAAGCGACAGCGAGCCTCGGATGTCACCAGCGGCTGGTCCACGTCAGGCGTATCGCAAGCGGGACGACACGCTTCGTGGATGTTGCACAGTCGGGGTTAGACCTGACAGTACATTCGCCGTCAACTAACACGGAGGCACTCGCGTCATGTGCATTCGCGCTCGTGTATTTAGATTAAGACCTACAAGCTTGGATCTGGTAGGTCAGCGACCTCCGCGATACACCATACGAGAAGTAAATCCCATTAGCAGGAAAAGAAGAAAAGGTCGAACTGTCAAGACTCTTTAGAATTTTTTCTCGACCATCTTAGATGGCGAGATGCGAGCGTGGGAAGGAATGAAATCGATTCAGTTATGTGAAAATCACGAGATGTATATACATTTGATTCAATCGATTATACAGAAATTCACATAAGATAATTGTTCAAGGAATTATGGAATTTAATTTTTCATGCAACTCTATCTATAGGACGCAAATATGAGATATGATTATCATGATGTTCCGTTATGCATTTCTCGTCAAAGCTTTGAATTATAATTCTCCCAAGGCACACTTAAAAGATCATTTCCTATCAATTATGATAGAATTATCATAACTCGGTAATTAGTCCGGATCTGCTATTAGCAGACTGAAGCTCATTAGATTGTTAATGTTGCCCACGTTGTTACCAATCGTCCTTTAATGCGCTGCATCATCTTTCGACTTTTTCCCGCCGGGACTCGTATCAACTGCGAGAAGATTCCGCGTTAAAGAGCTTTTGCACGCACAGCGGAAAATTCTTAAACACCAAAGTAGTTGCTCGAAGTCCCTATAGCCTCTTTTACAGGATACGAATTTTATACGTGGAACAAGTACATAAAGTCATGAGACTTGAGATTATGAAAGGCGCGTGTCTATAGGAAATAAAAAAGTACCTCGACTAAGTCGCAAAGATGCTTAACTTCACTGCGAACGTTCTCGCGAGTGAACATTAATACTTGTAAATATGGCTGTACAAACTGCAAAAATTGCCGACGCTTGACTGAATATAGCGAATTGGACCTTGACTCGGGCATACCTCGCAACGTTGGTCGAAAGGTCGAGACTCGTTAAGCGGCCGGCAATATAATCTACGACATTACGACGTCTAATCATCTCTAATGCGCTGCGTTGTCCTCAAATCCCCCGTCCGCGACTGAAAGACGGAAGGCGTCGAACACGCCCGTAGAGACTTCGTAGATCTCAAAGACTGAAAATCTAAGCGACGGCTTTTGCGACGTTGGTTCATGGAATTCTGCATGCAGCGCAGCAATGATGACGACTGTGGGAAACGGGAAATTTACTCGGAAGACTCTCTCGTAGGTCAGGTTAATACGTGTAGGACACTGTCATTACTCTCGCCATGTTCGTATGTACGATGGCCGCTAATGGATGGACTATGTCGATCAATTGTGGGAAAATTGGAACGAGATAAAGATAAAGTCGTGTTTAGTCGTAACTATGAGGGATGATCCTAGCATGTGGTTTAATAGTGTTATTCGCAAAATTGTATACATAACAAAAATTTCATGAAATCTGTTTAAAAAAAGAAGAAGAAAAAGAGACAAACATTTACTCAATTTCTGGAATTATTTTGATTATATAAAACAACAAGGAAATTAAGAAATTATTATGTAATTGTAATATAAGTTAAGAAATTTCTCACAGATACACATTTTCGTATGAGAATGAAACCCACTGACCTGGACAAATAATTAGTGATCTCATTTAATGATTTTCAACATGATGTAGTATCACGGTAACAAGACAACGAACGAGAAAAGGAATTTCTCGTTAAAGAAGTTCCTCGGCAAACAAGGACAAGTATTCACATCCGACCTACAATTTCTCAAAACATCAGTTCGGAACATTGACTTATCGTCATATATGTTAAAGACTCGTTGTCAAGACCGTAAGCACTTTAATACAGTACAGTTATGTGATATCAGCCCGGTATATATCATAACTGTACACCTAATGGAGATACACGATTGTGGAGATTGGACACGGTTTTGCCAGACCCGGGCGAGTTACCGACCTCGTGCGATCATCTCATGCTACGAGAGAACAGAGAACGCTTTCCAGCATTCGACGCAATCCATTTAACAACGAAATAAGCGGACGAAGCTCGGCACATCCAGCAGTTCCGTTTAATATTGAAGTACTGAATCCGAACTTCATGACGCGGTACATAAAGCAAATTCTTGCATTCAATAGACCGAGAACGCGGAATCTTCGTTGCAAATTCCGAGAATGTGGCTTTGGAAAGGAAACTCTGTGCATTCAAATGTGTCTTTAATGTGTTTCTCGAGAACAAGAATCCAATCAACGATAATTATACTTGTATGTGCACAGTTGTTGTACAAGCGTTAAATTGCGCCATTAACATTTACAACAAATATCGCGATAAAGTAAAGTGCTGTTATACGCAGGCGGAATGTGTCTGTATTGTATTCTTTTTCTACAAAATGAAAGAAAATTTGTATGAGTTTCTCGTTTACTTAAAAGAGGATCCTATTTGCGAATTGTTATTATTAAGTTATTACAGAAAGCGCTGTTCTCGGAATAAACGATAGGCTGGCAAGCTGGGAATTAGCGCGTCCTGAAAGCGCGAGAAATCACACAGTGCTACCGCCACTCTCGGTGCATTGTTCAAGGTCGTCCAAGGACGTTCCCGAGGTCCTTGGACTCGAGAAACGCTCGTAACAAACTGGTCCCCTCCGACCTTCGACGCAGCGTGGCCGTTGAAAAGAAGGCGAGTTGAGAGCGGATGTGTTGCGAGAAAACGCAAGGCCTGCATTATTACTTTCCTTTATCTCTCTTCCTCACCGGCCGCGCAGTTGCGCTCCACGTGCATCTCTACCTTCTGGGTACATCCCGCCTAGTCGTTCCCTTTTTATTCCACCGACAAATACGAGCGCGCGGTGTAATGACGATAAAATCGAAGGACTGCTCTCAATTTGCTTCTTTGTCGCTCCGTCGTCCATTTTTCTTCGGTTACTCTCGAGGTTCTTCTTCACGCGGCTCACCCATTTCCGGTCATCCTGCCGTTACACGCCTACCCGTGTCATGTTCTTCCGGGCTTCTTCTTGTCTCTCTTGTCCTAAGGGTCGTGCGAATCGGTTCGAGCCTAACATTTTATAATTCAGTTCTTCTTATGTCATCCAATATTGTGCAAATTATACGCTTAACAGCGTCTCAAGTTTTCATCGATTTAATGATAAACTTTCCTTTTCAGGATTAACACTTGTCACGCGGCTGTCCGTGGTCCCAGCGATGACTCGCGCACTGATATTGCAATCTGCGTTATAATTGTGTACGCAATTTTGCATGCTAATTATAATCGCACGAGTGCACGAACGTTTCTTCCTTTTTTCTCCTCCCTCGATCCTTGTCATCCCTTTCTTGTGCCGCGCCTCGGCTTTTTCTCGCCACCCTGATTCTTCTCCTCGCGGCTTCTCAACCAAGATATTCCTTTAGCCTGCTGACTAATATAATAATATAAAACGGCCGATCCTTTCCGATGTATTATACCGAGGTACGATTCACGCACGAGCGGGCACCGTAAGGGTCTCTCTCTCTCTCTCTCTCTCTCTCTCTCTCTCGCAAGAGGAGGCTCGGCAGGATGGAATCTGGTCGAACGTGTGTCACGGCCAACACTGTGCGGCGCATCGGTGCACGAGAAGTAGGAGGCGTCGCATCGTCGTCGTCGCGAGAAAATCATTTCGAATTACGTAGCAGCGGCGCGGCGATGCGATTCTATCTGCAACGTATGGCCAGCGTAAAGGATCGTTCGCCGTTGTGCAATGTCGTCTTACGTATTATACGGAGGCCTCCCGGCGTAGATTGGACTGTGATCGCGCGGCAAGATTGGGATAATGAAGTTGCGCTTATTTGAAAACTACCGGAATAGGATTACCGCGGAATAAATGCTCGTACAGTTCGAGTTACATCGCTGTTACATTTTATTACAACGTCTCGCTCTTCGACACGTACGACTATGTTTGACAGTGAGATACAGCTCCGCGCGAGAGTGACCGCGCTTATCGCGCGATGGTTTATCGTCGTGCTTTAACGCGTGAAATTACCGTGGAGATGCGCTTCGAAGTGTCGCGGGTGTTCTGAGAAAAGGTAATAAGCGCGTCTTAAATTCACACACACACACGATTCCATCAATGAAAAGTATACGAAAGAGATTTTAGGTCTTCTCGCGTATGTAAGAACAGATTTTTGTTTACTAATTAAGATAAAATACAGTTTTGTTTGCCAATTAGGATTTTATCGCCTTGTAAATGTATTATACTTGTGCAATAACAACCGTATGCAGATGCACTCGTAGGCATTTTACTTACCAACTTGATTCTTTGACTAATCTGTATACGTTTTCGTGATTAATGTGACGCCTTATCAAGACGCGAACAAGATACGTGTGCTAAGAAAAACTGCTAAATAAATTGATTGTAAAGACGTGTGGTTAGATGCCAGTCGAAAGAGATTCGTAACGGATCTTGCGATGTGTTCGATCGGCGAACGTAACGTTCCCCTCGTTATAAAGCACCTCCTCGAAAACGACACTTCTCGCGTAATCGTCCGCAACGCTGCTATGCAGCTTCCTGTAGGCAACATAAATCTCCTCGCTTCCTCATATAAATTACACCGGGGGATGCTGAAGTGGCCGATGGGGTCCCAGATGTAATATCACGACACTTTGCGATAATCTTCCATGGTTCACTAAGCCGTTCCATAATGTCATCAATTTATATCGACTCCGGAAACGATTGCCGCTATGATGCTAATTGCGTTCGACGCTCACGAAAGGGATTGAAATCATATGATATTTCATTGACACTGCCATACTGATAAATTAACCCGTTAGAATGTGTTTTGTATTTCTTAGGCGTTAACTACATAGCATTCCACATAGGACATTCCACGGAGTATATAAAAACAAAAATATCCACAAAATGAATAATAACCGAATATTAAAATGCAAATGAAATTAATTCAATCCGATTATTCTGCGCATTTTAATGTGCCTATAACTTTCGTTTACGACTGTGCCTTTTTTCCCGTCTCTTACACGACGACGTGTCCCCAAGTTTTTTACGCCAAAAGAAATTTACACTGCCGCCCGGGAAAATAATCATCGTGTCAATTAATGGCGGGACTGCACCGCCGCCGCCACCGCCGCCGCCACCGCCGCCGCCGCGTCATGCAATCTCTCATCTGACGTGCGTGAAGATAAATCTTATTTAAATGAGTAGCACGCAGGAGGCGAGGAAAAAACGGTACCGTTTTGTGCTCGAGTGTCGTGTGTGAGTGTTTACTCGCTCAAAAAGTCGTTTCGCCATCCGGTTTACTCTCGCACGCTCGTCGCTTGTTACCTTTCCGTATACCTTCCGCTCCTCTTCCTGTTTGTTTCCAACTTTCCGTGTCATTCTTGCACTTGTCGCTTCCGCGTGTGCACCCCCCTCCTCTCTCCGTTAAAATGACGTCGATATTCAGTATGTTCGACGCACGATGATACAGTATATTTGTGGTTTGTAAGACAGCTTCACGATGTAAATTGGATTACTATCTAAATAGAATTCGATTATAATTAAATTCTCCATCGTTTACACACACACATTGTATCTATACCTATGCAAAATTCTCACAATTTCCTGTTATTACGTGAAGAATCTCCCAGAAATTTTTCCTTTTATAACTTCGCATGGACCAATAAGTATAATCAGTCGATAATAAACACATTGCCGTAGGAGGTGTTAATGCGACGTGAGTAAGAGTTACGTCACTGCGAGGGTTCATAAATCGTCGTTCGCGACGCGCGACCATTTCTCTCCATTCTCTTACACTTCTTTCCCTTTCTTTTTTTTTTTCTCTTCTCTTCATTCTCGTTCCCGCGTGTCGTCTCCCGTCATCGTCGCGCATCCAGGCTGAGTTAAATTGGCATGAAGCGTGACCGGTGTCCACTCTTCTCTTCCTCTTCTCTTCCCTCCTAATTCATTCTTTATTCCTTCCCTTTCTATTTTTTCCCGTGTATCTCTCTTCGTCTCCTGCCGCGATTCACCGCTCTGCGCAGCAGTAGCTTCCGTATCGCGCTTTAATTACGATCGAGATCCCGTTTTTTTACAGTACTTTTTATTAATTGAGGGGCCCCGCGTGTGCGTACTGGTTTGAACGCGCGCACACGCTCGCGGACAATGTAACGTGTGCACTTATCGAAGCCACGCGTCCCACCGTAACAAAAGACGATTACGGTACCAGATTCGTCGTGGTCACATGGGTCCTCGCGCACCGACGACAATCAAACATTCAGCGTAAAACCCACAATTATTTTCTGGACAACATTACCCGCTCGTAATCAAGATGAACTCGTGAGCTTGCTCTTAATTGCATCCACGAACGAAATAACAGTCCATGTAGAAAATTTATATCGTAAGAGAAACATTTTATTTCGTACTTATATAAAATTGCATGGGATAACAATCAGAAAAGTCGCTCAGATATTTTCGTAATAAGTCGAAGAAGCATCGTGATAGAATAGATTAAGATTTTCACGATAGCTGATTTTAATAGACCGATGTATGTAATAATTTGCATCGCACATGAAAGGAAAATTAACTCATCGCCTTTAACAGTCAATTCAAGTTCAAGGTTCAATTTACAAGCGATTATATGGAACAAAAGAATCACCCTGCGATAAAACGTATCTATTATGGCATCTCATTTATTATGATAACACGTCTTTCCTATCTTCCTGTTTTCCTTTGGTATATAATCGCATATAGTTAATGTGAAATTCATAATTTTAAAACGATATTCTAATCCGGAAAGAGTATTAGTTTTAATAATATATATGAAATGTCTACTGCATAGAACTCTTAAAGTAGCACATTTTTTTTTCTTTCAATTGTCTTTTAAAAAATTTAATTGTTCTCCTTTTCCAATCATTCCTAATTGATATATGAATTTGAAAGCATTCGTGTTTAATGAGAACTGTAACAATACATTTATTTCATAACATCCGACAGCTCAGAACGGGTCGGAAAGATGAAAAGAAATTTGCAACTTTCGCACGGAAGCCTTCCGCGCGAGCGGCACATCCTCGTTTTTTTGCCGGCAAATTATTCGATTGTTTCGCAATCTTAACGATGTAAATAATTGCTTTCTGGTCGCACGCCCCGTTCGTGTTTTAGATCACAAGATGTCAGTTAACGAACTACGATCCTGCAAATAGGATGCTATGCAAATGATTCTAACGTTCTACATGGATTATGGTGGATAAATGCCGTCAGAATCAGAAACTTCCTTCCTTGTTGATGTAACCCCATTAACATAAGGTAATGAAGAAAATGGGTGCAAATAGGAAAAAATTAAATAGGGTGCGAAATTAACACACGATAGGCTGTACATGAATATGTTTTACTAATGATATCTACTATCTATCCTCTAAAGCCCAACAATGATTATAGAATGTTATGCCTCTTGTGTACCTTCATTATCTGATGAGTACAACGTGTCTTACAGATTCTCGGAAATTCGTTTTAAAAAATCGCTGGTTCAAATCGGAAGTTTTACCGGAACAAACATAAAACTTCAGAAGAATGATATATACAATGGCTCGTATTATAACGAGATATCATTTAACGGAATGGCGTTCGAAAAGAGAATCAGCCTAAAAATATTTCAAAGAGTACCGTTAGAACGCTAACTGTAAGTTATTAAGTATTTGAACAACGTAAGAACGGAATTTTGTGCGAAATATAGCGAACTTGAAAATCCCTTTGCAGGATATGGCAATATAATTATGCCTTTTATTAAACGAAAATGTGTCTTGATAAAAAAGATCTGCGTTAAAATATTTGTTGTAAAAAATAAATCAGAAAATAAGTAAGTATGGTTATGCAAAATATTTTTATAATGCTAATAATCAAAAAGAATCAACGTTTTATAAATTCTATGCTCTAAACTTCTTAATTATGAAAGCTTACAAAATTATAATCTATTATAATTAATTAATCGCAGATCAATCCTTATTTGATTAAGAATGCACTCTTATCATATTTACATAAGCAAAGAGTGATTGTTCAAACTAATCATCATTCACCCTGACAAGAGGTCTGAATTATTGTAATTTCGTTCATCTAATTTACATGACTTGTAACTTAAAGATCGTCGTACCTTCACGTTTTGGCGTCTCAATTAAAAGTGGGACCGTAATTATCCCCTTATCATTTGAAACGCGCCACGCGTCTATCCGATCGGTACGTAAAAAATTTCGAGGGCAAAGGTCAATTGTTCTTAAGAGGCGGCCGCGCTTTCAAAAGTTTCCTCGCGACTGACGTTTCCGCCGGATCGATAATTGCTGTCACCTCGCGTTTATGCATTCTGTACGGTCCCGCATCGCGAAACGTTTGGCTGTTTCTAAGCACGAACCTAGGAAGATACTACCGACACGTGACGGGTCGCATTGAAGCATCTCTTTGATGCATGAAGACCGACCGGCATATAGAAGACTCAGTGAATCTTTTCAACGATGAGAGTAAAGCGAATACATTCCGCATGTTGATAACGGTAACACGAATAAAAGAATTTCTTTAATCAATTTCCCCACGACTTAGATTGAAATGCATACCGCGTTCGTTTAAATAAGACGCGCGCGCCAGAATTACCACCAGCCGTGCCCTCGTTGCACGTCACAGTTTGGCTAATTGCTTTCGTGAAGATGATAATTATTACGCCAAGACATTTTTTGCACCGATGTAGACCGGCTATTTAGATAGGAATTTCCACGGACTCTTCACAGCTAGAATCCTTATAGAATTATTCAAGCATCATCGCTCAGGAAAACTGCTGAGTTCTCGTTAGACTTGAGTGGATCCTCCCATTAATAAAAAAAGAGACGAACACGACACGTTGCTGCCTATCTACTCGGTAATTGTTGGTCAATATGTAACTCAACACGCTGTGTACACATTTTTATTCATTTCGTGGTTACAAGGCTATGCATTTCTAAATAGTTAAATAAAATACAGTTATACTTGGAAGAAAATGAAATCGCCGTAAAATGGAGTCACGTTGTATGCTCGATTCAAATAAGACTTTATTATAGTTCATCGCGATGAATAAATTGGCTTTGCATACACCGGGTCTCTGATGTCAAATCAAATGGTATTCGCGCGTAGAAACGAGTTGTGTACCGTTACAATCGCGTCAGCTATAGCACAATTTTCTGTGCCTTTTCATGGCACAACACAGGAAAATCTGTTAAGAATCATAGGAATGCTTCCCCCAAATTGTCAAAGGTCTATGAAGCGACGATATAAAGACATATTCTCTCCTCTCTCTTCCGCTTGATCTTACGACTATTATACGGACCGTTATACAATTCAACTACCGCTTCGTGTCCATTCGATAAGAGAAAACGAAATTGACTTGAGTAATAATAATTTTCGTATTTTACTTCATAGCGTCTGCATGTTCATTATTTTCGTTACTTTATCCGCTCCTGTGTCAAAGCAAAATTCTTCGACATTTCTGAGACATTGTACGTTTGTATGTTGATCACCGCTCATGATCGAATTATCTCCAGATCATCCGGAAGGGAGTCGAGGTACTTACATTGCACCTGGTCCTGGGAGCTTAAATTGACGTGGATGCCGGACGAGAGGGCAACCGTAAAGTCGGATTAATCTCCGGCAATTTATGGAGCATTATCCGCCGACCTTCCGGTACGCGAACAGCTATTAAGGTAGATGAATGTATGTACACCGCCAAGGGGGTCGAAACGGGAAGAGGACGAGCGAGACGCTTGCAGGATGAACAGGACACTCGCGTGTGCGTGCGTGCGTGCGTGCATGCGTGCGCTCCTAAGTGCGTGTAGATTCACGCACATCGCAGTTGCGTGTCGTTCATACCTCATTCAATTGTGGATAGCGTCACGACGGGATATGACGCGGCTCGTACGCACCCGAAAAAATGCGCTGGTTACGCGTTTTAACTCTGAGACACGCAGGTGCGAGCATTTCAAAAGCGATTGATGGAACATGATAGAAGAAGGAGCAAAATTTATAAATAAGGGACGAGATTTATAAAAAGAGGATAATACGTCCACGAGGACAAAAAAGGAGGATAGATTTAGCTCTCGCAAAATCGATTCACTATAATATTGTATTTCGTTATTAAAACGTTATTCCAAATAAAACAAAATTATAATAAGATCGAGATGATATCATTTTAAGAAAAATCAGCGTCTAGAATTCATCACAAAATTACCGTCAAAAGTGTATCAAATGATACTGTAATTTTTTCTAAAATAAACTTTTGTTTAATGCCATCTTCGTCTTATTATGATTTTGTTTGTTTTATCTGAAATAGGCCAACCACACGTACGTATAATAGATTCAATAAATTAACGGAGGATGTACATATAAGTTGACGGCCGAGCGCGCTGTTTGTAAAACTTAATCAAAACATGTGATAATAAAACAATCTTGGGAGAGAAAGAAAAAGAGGAAAAGGAGGAAGATGTTTTGCTTGTGCAAATTCTTTACCGTTGCGCGTTTAAATTTGCAGACAGGGATACCACCACGTCATTGTTTCGTTACGGTTTGCGGGAGCCGTGTAGTCGTTCATTTTATTGCTCCCGAATTAACTCTTGCAGCGTGTAAACTAGCAATGTAATGTGCATCGAAGTCGTATTATCGTATCTCGCATGAATCATTAAACGAATACGATTGCTATTGTTCTTTTTAAATCGCGATAAGTTGTTTTATGCGACAATGCTTATGCTGTCGTGTATAATTTTTAACTTTAATACTATGACTATCCGTTTTCCAAAATTGGATCGCCTCCAAAGACGAGTCATTTTTTCGATGGAATTCGAAAATTGCCTGAGAGATGGTAAAAAGCAGTAGCCAGCGATGGACAATACTTTAATTAATCTGTTCATTAATTCATTTTGTTTTGAAATAAATGCATTTTTGAACACAAAAAACGGACCGAATTAATTTGAACACCTATTATATTAATGATAAAAATTGAATTCAAATTTACGTGAGGGGATCGTAATAACTCTATCTTTCACAATTAGTCGTATACACTTTAATTAAAGTGCTAAGAAACCTTATTAACGATCACATAATAAAGAAGGCGGGATGAGAGATACTTGTGTAATCAGAAGCTACCATTATTATCACACTTCGTAAAAATATCGAGGCGAGTTCTCATGCGAACGACGCGAAAGACGAATCCGGGTGATTTATTTGCGTCATGGCATTCGACCGCGGGAAACGCGAATGGTATTCGTGAATTATGAATATCTTTCCTACGTAGCGCTATTGTCCGCTCAGCTATTGATGTACAGTTACGTGGGCGCGTATTGTGCAACCGCGCGGTGTTTATCGTCAATAGAATTCACGATAACACGCGAGACGCTGCCATCCTGAAATGCACCGTTCAAGGCTTCAAGGCGGATACGTGACATTGTAAACTCGAATTGTTTACATGCTCGCGTTGCATACCGCCGCGAGATCTGCACCATCTGCTACGCGTGCACGTTACTGAAATAGCGGTGCTGCACCTCGGCATTCGCCTCGATAAAAACGTGAGCGTATTCCTGGGATTTTATATTCTGTCGAACGTAGTAAAATAAGATCAATAGAGAAACGCGGGAAAAAGCGTGTTTGCGTAACATCCATAAATTATGCAACCGAGCCGATGAAAAAGCAAACATAATTGCTCCCTTAATGAACCAACTTCCCTGTATCTTACTATACGTCTACAGCATATCGTACGTCGATCGACGTTTTCCGGCAAACTCAGCTCTCACGTCTCTATAAGAATGACCCGAAGAAAGTGAAAAAAAAAAATGATAGGAAGGAACGAACGGCCGGAGCGGACAATTAATCCTCGTATCCCTCGAGACCAAGGATCGGTTTAAATCAGAAACGCTTGAACAATCAACCGGACCCTTCGAGCAATGCAGCTCATTTGCAGACGGATCGCATATTTCCCGGTGCGGTACAAAAAGCTACTGCGGCGAAATCGATATCGCCCGATAGAGCAATCAGTGGCGCCGACCGGCCGGCGGCGGCGGCGCGGCGCAAGAAGGCGCGAGTGGCACGCGAGAGGAATAAGTCGAGGATCGTGTATGCGCTATTAAATGGTACATTGCCTTCGCGTGTTATAGAGTCATCTGGTACGGCGGGGATAGGTGTACCGGTCCAACGCCGCTCTCTCGCGTGCCCCTCGAGCAGCATCCGGGACTTCTGTAGGCTGGCTGGCGCGCGCGTCTTTAATATTCGCAGATTTCATTTCTAAGAGGCCGACATTCTGAGATACCACCGCGATACCATCGTGAAGAGAGACCCGTGAGAATACAGTCGAAATCATTAATTTATCCACAGTCTTACTTGATTAAGAAGCGCGACGTGCATTTATTTTAAGGTTCTCGCAAATGCGCGCAACATGTTTGTCTGATAAGGATACATACATACGTATATCCCAAGTGTTACAAATCACACGGTTTACGGAAACGTACACACACGCTTGCCGACTGGTTAACCAGCTGTTACGCTCGGATAAATTCGCACCGTGTGACCTTGTAATGTACCGTTGAGGATGGTCAAGGACCCAAGAAAGTTCAAATGCGATTAAGTACGGCTCGATCACGAGGAATTAACGTTAGATTTCCTCGCTAGTTAAGTACTCAGTACTTACTTTCGGATACGAGCGATCATCACGACGTTGATTTTTTACCTGGCCGTTACCGTTGTAACGATTTGTAGGATTTATCGCAGCGCGGCGCGCCGCGCCGTCGAATTAACCACCGGTAAGACGAACGCGCGTGATTGTGGTTCTAATGATTTCAATCATTACGCGATGTGCGATCTTGGAGCTATACTATAATCTTTTCAATTGGAAAGCGTGAATGTATACATGTATGCACAAATTTAATGATTAATAGCCCATTAATCAACATATCAAGTTTTATCTGTTGTTGTGAACACAAGGCAGCAGAAATTGTAGCGACGAGAAGAGTTCATGCGTTTCTCGAAATTATGTCATAAACTTTGAAACGCGCGAATTAGCAGAGGCATAGGAATTTATGTGTGCGAAGCTGGCGGCAAGTCACCCGTTCTTCTTTCGACGTAACACGGATGAATGGAATTTACTCAGGTTTGAAACTTACTCAAGTCGAAAATCGTATTACCCACGGCACGCTGACAGTAAATTTATTTTATTCATATACATACCTACGATATAAATCATCCGCCCACGATTGCGCGGTCCGACAACGGCTCCTTAAGTGACTCGCTGAAAGGTAATTCCACTGCTTGGAAACGTGTTGGAATCTTGATAAATCGTATACTCGGAGTAGGAATCTCACCCATGGCATAGTCGCGGATGATTGTCTTTTTTTCAAGCCTGTAGTTATTTCTAAGTTAATAAAGTTTTTTAACAAGCATGGGTATGTTTGTTAAAAAGTCTAGACTTCGCCTCTCTATTCTTATTTCTTTTCTTCTCAGTTTGTGTTATCTTTTACTCTATTTTTCTATAACCTTTACAGAAAAAATCACTATACGGGGCTGAAACATTGTTGTAGGCAAGAAATACAATGGAATAATAAATTAAAAGAAATATTATTCCAAGAAAAAATATACGATTTTGAAAATAGACTGCTTCTAAATGTTAACTGCATTATCATTCGTAAAAATGCATGATATATATTTTCATGTGTGTAACGTATAAATGTAGGAATGTGAGTATATCAATGCGATGTAATGAGCGTGGATTCGTTAAGCTCAAATGATCCTGTACGAATCAAGTCATCTCTGTGGGACGAATGATTGTTTATAGTTCTTTTCCGAGATAACGATAATGATATAACGGTCGCGCGGAAATACATAGTTGAAGTGGTCCTGGAAAAGATGAAATAGATTTGTCACTGGCATCATACGCGACTGATGAAACGTCTACTGCTAAATTTCATTAGTTCGTCTCCCAGATTTGACACGATCGAATTGAAAGATTGATTAATGACTTTTTCTATTTTAACCAGGTTTGACTCTACGTATTCAAAGAAATAAAAATATTTTGTAGTTTCAATTGCTTCATAAAACGATGCAAAGATAAAGCATGTAAACGTGGCTAGATTTCATGCAGGAAGAAATTTAATTCAGAATTGATGTAAGGGAAGGTCAAGTGTGCTATAATATCGTATGCGAATATCGCCTTTAATCCTTCCGCTACAAAAGGCGATGATAGTCAACCGTAAAATTACATCCTTCGTGTGTTGAAAAATCACCTTACAGGTTACGCTACATTACATACATAATGCATTGCAGGTTTGTAAGAAGTGAGCTAGGCTATTGCTTTTAATTCTTCCGCTATTAAAGTCAACGTAACGATGATCTCCAACAGAAAATTTCTATGTCTTGAAAATCTCTTTTTCAATATTATTGAAGCAATAAATGTACTATGTATAAATATACTACAAATATTAACTATTTGATATATACTTCAATTTTTATTTGCGATAAATAAAGCATAAACGAATAAATAAATAAAAGAAAAGATTTTTGTTCTGTGATGTTCTGCTAAAGGTTCTAACATTTAAGTTAAAAAACTATTTGGTAATGTAATATAAATATTGAAAAATAACCTCAAATTTTTCCATATTTTTTGAAAATTTTGAAAAAATAGTTAAAAATTTGGACAAAGACAAAAGACTTAAGGGGTAACGTCACTCTAGAGCTCGAAAAAAAGACATGTTTTTGATAATTTTTTACGGAGATACAATAAAGGAAATGGAAAATCTGTTTATAGGAGTGTATTATACATGTTCTGAAGCAAATAAAAAAATTTTTTAATTAACATTTTTAAACAAAATGGTGGCTATATAATACGAAACTCGAGACCACCTCTCGCTGAAAGGGCTTCACGGCCGAAAAAGTTTCTCTCACAATTTTCAATCCGGAACAAAAAACCAAAATTTTTTGTAAACTATATATAATTGGCTACAGAAGTACGTAGGGGATTTTGAAAATATTGAATTTTGAAAAAATAATGCTTATTTGAAGAAAAAATTCATTTTTCAGTAAAAAATTTCATCGTAAATTGTTTATAACAAAAAAAGTTGACAAGATATCAAAAAACTCCTACGTACTTCTGTGTAAAATCTAATTACAAAGCTACTGTTAAAATTTGAATTGAATCGTTCAAAAATTGTTCGAGTTATGTTTTCGGCCAACTTGAAAAACATTGTTTCGAGAAAAACGCGTTTAAAGTTTTAAGTACTAAAATAGTATAAATTTTTTTTATATACCTCTAGTCGGCAATGCCTGCACCATACATTTCACCTTCCAAATTCTCCTACTCTGCGTCTTTTCTGACCGATTTTAACAATACCCTGGCCTCTTTTGCCTTCTGCCACGAGTATCACGAATCTTTTTTTATTAATCGAGCGAAGGCAGTTTCGGTTTCGAAATAAGTACTTAAAAATTTTATCGCACTACGGGGTCAAGTGTACATTATTTTTAAGACTCTAAGGCATCATTTAAACAAAAAAAAATTTTTTTATTATTTTGAAAATTCTAGAGTGGCGTTACCCCTTAAATTGCAAACGGAGAAAGTAGAAATAAGATTATTAAGATAAGAATTAAAATAATATATTTTAAAGACTATAATTATTCAAGATAATATTTGAAGATCGTCACATCCAGGAAGCTTGTCAATCGATTGGAATAAAAGACAAATATAAACACGAATTTATCGCGTATCATCTTCCGGAAAACAATCATCGAGTCTCGTGGGCCAAATTGCTTCTCAACAAATACGCGCGTAAGCGAAAATCACGAAGTTCTCAGGAAGAAGCGACGACGTTAAAGTGTAGCTTTAGCTATACGTCTTATATTTACGAGATACCCATAGCCTATAATTCCTTCCTTCTTCCAGTTATCGTACCGGCAAGCCCTGTCATTATCAAGCGTACACCTCAAACACCATGGTTAGCTAGGACGTTGCACTAGCAAATGGCCGCATCTTTTCTCTCGATACCTCGAAACCGATAGTGCGCGACTTTTTGTTTCGCGTCCCTGGCCTGGCTACCATCCTTCGCGCAAACGGGGAAGGAAATACTCCCCGGGTCTCTGTGATTTACTTAGATTATCGTATCATAGAATAACCGATAATCGGACAATGTTATCGCTATGTTAGGGATAAAGTGCTTAAAGCGGAAATTGCCGCTGGTCGTGTCTAATTTTTCTAATAACAAATGCATTGAATATGATTCTTATCGAAATTCTTATTTTAACCCTTCCATGATTTATCGCAATTCCTGCGACATTTCTTGTTAGTTTTTTTTTTTTTTTAACAGAATTCTGTGCTCTACAAACATTTTTAAACAGATTTTCAGCTGCTACTTTTTCAATTTTGGTTTTTAGTATAAAACATGCGGAACTCTTTTTTTTTTTATAAGGAACTGTAAAACTATAATAAGTGCTACTGGAACTATCATTACTTTTTACAGTCCTCTCTTTCTCTTTATCAGAATAAAAAAAACTTTTATACTAAAAATCAAAATTAAAAGTCCTAACTTCGCAAATCTAATACAAATGTAAAGATACTGTACCTATTTAACCGCAATATTTTATTATATTCTACAATATATAGCTATATTTCCATTTAAATCTTCAGTACGACTATTTTACGAAGATATTTTTATGCTATCCATTTCGTTGCACACAATACGTTATGGAAATAAAAAGCACATTTCTTTAAATTTTATGATGACAATAAGCATGTCAAAAATGTCATTAAGCACACAGTTAGCGCCTTACTTAGAATGTGGGTGGCCTGAATATCTGAATATTTTATCGTGACAGAGCGGATGTAAGAGTGGATGTGCATGATTCACACTACATAACAGTGTTTAGCAGCATTCACAGCGTGGACTGCTACTCAACTCGCATACAAATACGCTTATGTCACCATTGCAAAACGCGCGACAGTTTCCCGCCCGGTCATTGATCCCTGGAACGTATCTTATATATGTATTTTATTTCAACATTAAATATTAAGACAATTATAACATTTTAATATTTTTATTCTATTATCAATTTACAGACGGCATAAAATGGGCATTTAAAAAAAAAAAATATATCTACAGATTTCACGAATACTCGTATAACGTGTGTGCTGTTTTGGCATTGGTCAGTTTATTTTGGTCCCTGCCTACGCTTAAGATTCGTAATCACTGACTTCCCGTTCCTTCGCGAGCGAAACCTTGGGATCTTGAACTTGACTTGAAGTCCATGGTCGCCGTTGCAACCTTCCAGATTATTACCGTTAGCCATTGCCGCGTTGACGTAATATACGCAGGCACGTTTCTTCCTTGTCGTACCTGCCTACTTGAAACTAATTATGACATTTAACGTACGCGAGCAGTCGCGTATAGTCGTTCACTTAGACGTTTCGCCGCACTTCATAAGGCGCCACAAAACATATGGAGTCTTAGGTCATGTATCCACATACCTTATTAACACCGATGGCGTTTTGCAACGTGACTCTTATATGCGCGAGCGAGCATAAAGACGATCAGTCATACGAAAATAACAGTGAACTTTTAACCCCTTCAATACCTCTATTTAGTCAAGAAAAGTTCTTTGAAATTTTCATATACGCAAATTGTTATCTCAAACTGTTATCTTATAAAGATTTACGTTAATTCTTGTATCCATATATTTTAATTTTGTCATTTTAAGATTTTAATTTATATCACTTGCGTTATTTAACGGATGTTCAAAATAAAATCTGTCATTAAAGTCATACGTAGAAGTGATAAAGTTACATGAAATTCATATTCGGAAGTAATTGTCATTCTGATGATCTTGATGGTATTTTACTCACGACGAAGAATGTAGACGCCACGAAAAATGTCTGGCGATTACGAAATAATTGCTCACCGTCGAATTGCGACACCTTATCCCAGAGATTGCACCCCGTTAAAGTGCTGCGGATCGTAAACTCGCGGCAACTCACGGTTTTATTTTACGAGACACTCCGGTGCGCACTGAAAATGCCGTAATGTTTGCGGACCGGCTCGAATTATGGCGATGATTACTCCCCGCTGAGCGCGCGTTAGCGTGGCGACGATCTTTAGCAGCACGCGGCATCCATCCACCGAGTGTTTATCCCATAACGTTAATTACCAGTCGCTTTGATGCAAATGGCAGTTTCATCGACAACTATAATTGCGAACTGTAAGCTTTAGAGAATAAAGCTTTTATTAAATGTGAAATTTAGCAGATCTTGCATTGATATTTGTATTGAGATAGCAGTGGACACAGTATAAAATTGTGTTAATCGTACAGACAATTTATCATAATACCAGACAATAAGAGATGAAATAAAGTATTAATGTGAGCGATAATAAACTTTGCAGAGTTAAAATATAACTGTCTTATTTTACTATATTTAATAACATTAAGCTCTGGCTGCTCTGGTAACTTTATATAAACCGAAGCAAATAAAATCCCTGTCTACTTATACACACACTCACACACATCTGAAATGTATTTAAATATGTATCTCAACTAATCACTTGACTAGCGGAATTTTATTATAGTTGTTATCTTAATACATACGCACATAAATTATGGCGCATGACATATAAATTATTTTAGATAGTCGATAATTTAATGTCATAATTCAAGACATATGTACGTATAATATTTAATTATATATCTAATATATATATTTGACGTTTCTCCGCTATATGTTATCATAGATCGTTTATTGTAATAAAAAAAGGTTTCTTTTCACTCACTGACAAAAACAAGAGGCAATCAATGTCCTAAAAAATAATTATTGAAAGTAAAGTTTAAAATTTTCTCAGAATTAAGCATACAATTTTCAAAAATTTTACCATTTCTATTCGTTAAATACAAATTAGGGGAGTGAGGGGCATGTTGTAACAATTTTCAAAATATTGTATATACAAAATATTATGAAATCTATCAAGTATTTTATAACTATAATTACTTTTATCGAGAAATCAATCATTTCTACAATAAATCAGAACAGAAAATATTAAAAAGTACCTACACATTTTCCCCACAACATGCTTTTTATCAAAAAAACGGTTGTTACAATTTGTCCCGTGCTTGGGGCTAATTGTAACAGCAATGTGACATGTAGTAACAATAATAAATTTGTGAAGTTTTAACAGGTTTGAGTTTTATTTTTGAAAGATAAGTGCAAAAATAATTATTATTTTCATATATTTCATATATGTTTCATATTATTTATTCAACTGCAGCCAATTCTCATAGACATCTTGGCTTTTCGAAGTCCTCACCGTTTTCTTTTTGTAGTTTCTCATACTAAAAAAGACATACGATAATGAAATACATTAAAGTTCACAAAACCACCCATGCAAATATAAACATCAGAGGTATGTTGTAACATGTTACAACTAACCCCAAGAAATTGTTTCAACTTGCCCCTTAGTATGAATTTCTAGGTTAATTGAGGTTAATATTAATTTATGTCATTAGCAGTAAAAACCAATATAGCATAATTAAAGGTAGATATATTTAGGAACGTAATGCCTAAAATAGTCATAACAATTGATAACAATATGTATCAAAAATCAAAGTTTAAATAAATTTTTTTTTTATCATTACCTGGCTGAATTACAGCACGTGCACGTACTCGCTACGCTACCTGACGGAACATTGATTGTGCTTACGTAATGCGGGCAATTATAAGGCTAAGATCGTGTTAAATATTCGACGTCGAAGAGTTCAAAATCCCGGTAAAAATTGCGTGTTACTACTTACCCCTGTTACAACTAGCCCCTCGCTCCCCTACTAGAATTTTATCTCAACGTATTATCTCAAAGAGCTTCAGAAGCATATAATTAACCTAATTTAACTAGAAAATAAGAATCTAAAATTGATCTTCGTATGATAAGTTAATTAGTATTGAAAACACAAAGAAAAAAGGTCTGCAAAATAGAAACCGAAGTTAATTTCTATTATATTAAGATAAAGACCGTTTCCACACACACTCTTCAGCAATGTGAACCACTTGCAACTGTCCGTTCACAGCAAAATGCATTTATCAAGACCCATGGTAACGATTACGTCTAAGAAAGATCGCGGTTATATACTAATTATTAAAACCACAACATTTACACGATACACTTCTAAAGTTAAAGTTAATTAAAATTTTTTAAAAGTTAATTAAAGTTTAAAAAATAAGAAAGGGTATAATTAAAATTGCATCCGGATTAATTGTAATACAAGAGAGAGAGGTCTTTCTGAAAACAAGAAAAATCTTATTACTAGTCCATTTATTAATACGGAACTCTATAATGATCAGAATGTGACACAACACGACACATTCGTCTAGAATTCATATATTTAGTCAGCGGCAATTTGTTAAAATTAATTATAGCTTTATTATATTACTCAAATCAATCGAGTCGCTCATGTTACTGTGTTCACAATTTAATAACAATAGATAAATTACATTTGAGTTGACGAAAGGTTCAAAGCGCAAATTTTATTATTCCGATATTGTTGTTACGAGATGTATCACAATCCAAACATCGTTAAATATGTAATTATTGACTAGTAGAATTGCAATGTGGAGCAATAATTTATAACTTCCGTACGCGTTATCGTTTCGGTTCTTGCTTCCAAGTTGCGCAAAATATCCAACAAATCACAATAATCCGGATATATGTATAGAATGTTGATTATAATAATTAACTAATAATTAATTAAGTAATAACGAGAATCGCGTAATAACCATATTCATGAATTGTTCGTATCTTCTAACTCGCTATAAATATGTAACGTGACGACCTTAGAGACCAGCGCAGTGCGCTGTACGCCATAAAAAATAAATACAAAGATTGTATGCCAACCGACTTAGCTCTTTTTAAAAAAATATATTCAATGTATTATAAATAAATTCATATAAAATATTCAGTTCTCTACATTTTTAATTAACTTTGATGTATTGTGTGTGTGTTATCATAGCGCATTCTATCTGATATTCTTTAATGAGTATAAGTAACTTATGGAATTGTAAAATTTATGGAACTTTATTATTACTACTCGTAGCAAATTTTCTATCTCCAAAGAACTGAAATTGTATGCCTTTACATATAAATAAAAAATCTTAATAAAACAAAAGTTATTTTCCAAGAGAAATATATATTTATCTAAATACGCATATTTCGAAGAACATACACTGACTAAAATAACTTTCCAACGTATAATTGCGCGATATTCGAGTTTATAACTAACATTACGAAAGTCGAATGAATTCTTGGCCACAAGATTTACAATGATAACAGAAAGTAGCGTGCCATATGTGTTAAAAAAACATCAATGTAACAGCAATATTGCTTGTTACTATCGCAACATCTACCAATGCTAATCAGGGTTAATTAAACCTTTCCTATCCCACACTTGAGAACTGTCGTTATACACTATAAAGGAGAAGCAAGAGAAGCATTCAAAGTACGGTTAAGTCAACCGGTCCTAGACATGAATAACGACAAAAGTTAAACGATGCGACGTAGGTGTGGAGATCCGGAAAATGTACCGCAAAATCACGTGCCTCGACCGGCAACCATACTGGTTCATATTTATCCGAGTTTCGGAGGCGTATACAGTTATCTCGCTTGACGTAGTTCGAAACGCAATGCGTTCTTTTCCAGGCGATCTCAAGATTCCACAAAACTCGTAAAACATTCCGACAGCCTCGGCAGCTGCGTGCCGCAACGGTTCCGTGGTTCTCTTTACATGATACTATTCGCTCCTTTTTTTCTCGCGATGGACACAACGACCGCGCACAATTCGAATTCTCTCGGAGCTTTCCCTGCGGGGAATTCTTCTACTATAAATATGTAAATATACTTAATGTGCAAATGTTCACTTTTTAATATAAATGGTAAAGATGTTATGATTTAAATAGGAAAATTTTCAGAGCGAGAATGTTCGATACAACGAGTAAAATTAGGTACTGTTTTCTTGTCCTGATATATATTTAGAAATTTTCAAAAAAATGAATCATTTCAATCTTGCGTGACACGAAATACATAGATAAGTAAATGTAATGAACACTCTGTGAGAGAATTTGCACAAGATGAATAAGAAGCATTAACCTGTCGAAGAGCGAGCTATGCGGAAACGTCAAAAATATCTCGTAGAGCCCTGACATCCCGCGGCTACGGGTCCATTACGGGTCACGTTAGCTCGAGTTCGGATATTATTTTAAGTTCCAAGGAACATCCGCTTCACCAATTTCGTCGAGAGCAAAGGTTAAAATTCGCCGTCATTACGGTAATGGTGCGAGAAGACGCTTTTTAAGTATACGGTAGTTCGATAATAAGCGTTAAATTACGCGGAGACAAAAACCACCCACGTTCGCGGTATAATAACGACTTTCCTGTTGTACAGGTATAATGAAAATTTGTAGTTTGGTTCAGAGCTGTAAAGCGCGATAAACTCGCTAATTTATATTTAATCTCGCAATTGTAATTGAATAATTTTAACAAGCAGTTATTATGTATATATTTAAAAATTTCGGATACAATTACAAATTTTGGATATAAAAAAGGTAATAAAATTAAATATTTTTATTTTTTATATAATATATAATTTTTTAGAATGATAAATTAATTGTTTTATACTACTAAATAATTATTTTGATTTTTTATTCCCTCTCTCTCTCTCTTAACATGATTTTTAACACAAGGGCGTAAAGCAAGTAATGAAGAAATGATTTCTTTGGAATCTTTTGAACTTTATCTTGTGTGTTCAATTTTCTGTAAAAGTTTTCTTCCTAGAAATAAGAAATAGGTATCTAAAATTATACTCTGATTCTGTTTAATCATAAAATCCTAAATCAAAATGTAATACAAGTATAATGTTTGCTATTTAAATTAAAATTCCATTCCGAAATCTAAACACAATTGCTATGTAGGACCTGTTACATGTCGTGTTTTTGCACTCTAAGTTCTACAGAAATTCTCGGCGGTTCGTGCGCGAAATTCACATCATTCGACTCTTTCCCATGAGCGAGTATTCTAATTTTTACCCTGTGACACGTAGCTAACATTCCACTTCTTTGTCCCTGCATTTCAACTTTGCTTTATCTTCCGCGGTGCGAACACGGCAGTAGTCTCATACTAATGAGCGCTCATACTTAAACCTACATAGCGTGGTATGTATCGCGCGTGGGTACAAAGTGTTATACAGATGTTTGATATGTTCACGAAGAGAGGGAGGAATATGTCGAAGAACTAACTGTTAACGACTGACATGACAAGCCGAAGGAATACCGTATCGCGATTGTAAAGGTTTATTCACTATTAATTATAGCATGCTTGACAGCAACTTCTTGGAGAACGTAAAATATTTGGATTGTGAAGTGAATGGCTAATACGAGCGGCATAAATTAAGCACAAATAATCAAGCATATTATGAATTAAAAGTACAAGATATTATAAGTAAAAATAGAAATATTATTTGTCGCGCCATAATTGTTCATTAAAAAATTATCCGCCAATGTCAAAAATTCGTAAGGCTTATTTTTTAAATTTATTATCAATTGAATACGAATTTGCTCGTTTTTGTAACGACAATGGAGTAAAATTTTCATTAGGTTCTCAATAAAACATTATATAATTGAATTATGCAAAATTATTGTGTGAAGGACGTTTAAATACTTTGTAGTATTAATTTAATTGAATATTGAGTTGAGAAAAGTCTTTTTATATATATATGTAAAAGGAAATTTTATATAATATCTTCTTTAAAAATAAACAAAATTTAAATTTAAAAAAAGGTCTTAAGGCTTGAAATATTTACCTTTGAAAGGTTACTATATTTTTTGAATTTCTATTAATTTGGTAATTTTTACATATAAAAAACTACAAGCTAAAAGAGATTTCTCTGAAAAGAAAAATTTTCTTTTCACTTGTAGGTCTTTCACGTGCTCAAAAAAATTTGCAAAAATTTTCGACTATCTATTGTGAAAGTTTGAAGCTATCCTTACAAAATTGTTTTTTTTAAATGTTTCTATAATTTTTTATTCCTGAGTTATTCGCGAGTTAAATAAAGGAGTATTCTGATTTTGATTGCTCATAACTCCATTAAAAATCATCATATTGCAATTAAAAAAAAAAAGGTTTTTAAAACTAAAACTTTGCTCTATTGCGCGAATTGCAGTAAAATTTCGCAACAAATGGTGGGTTAGGGAAGGATTATTTTACATATAAAAGGATTCTTTCCAAAATTTATTATATTTACAGAATTACAAATACAATATTTACATAATTACAAACATTTTTTACAAATTTTTGTTGGTAATACCGGTCCAACGTCGGTCAACTATAATGAATGGCACGGGGCTATTTAAAGTTCAAGTGTTGGTCGGTGACTGGCATAGCATTCAACGTGTTAATACTCTCTCTAGTCACTAGACATAGACTGACGTCATCAGAAACCTGAAGTGAAAAAAAATTCTGTTTTGCTGACTACGATGAGAACGTGTAATATCATATCTGTAAATCTATTAATGTTAGCATATTTATTAATAAATCCAAGATAGCTATAGCTCATAGAAACGCATGAACAGAATTAATCGTACAATTATATCATGGTATGAAGCTGAATTAACATAAACTATAGTAAAGCAGAGGAAATGAGATGCAAGATTATACTCGGTTGCACCTCGTTGCTGTCAAATGTGTGTATAACATCAGCTGTAATGTATCTTCCTGAGTGAAAAACTGCAAATGGATTTAAACTTAGTTTCTTTGGAAATTTATAGAGCGTGTTATGTTAAATCTAACAAGTCTTTTAATTTTCACTTTATTTCTAATGTCGATTTCGCGATCGTTCTCCTTTCCAGTTCACCAATGTTATACGAGGTCTGTACTACCTATTTCAGCCTGTATCGCGATAAATTTGAGAAATTCGATTAATTAAAATTACAATAATACTTACATGTGCAATATGTATATACTATAAACAATTATTACTCGTGGAATTTATTGACTATTTCACTTGCAATCAACATATTAAAAGAAGTTATCACTTCCGAAAGAGATTCAGTTCATTATATTACATGTAAATATAATCGACAGCTTAAGTTTCTTCAATGAAACTATCCTTTCATTGTGAATAGTGCTACTGAAATTTGCTTTCGGTAGGTATCACATTGTTTATCAAGCGCAACTTTCCACTGGCGAATCTGATAAAGATATCCTGTATATAACATCACTCAAAAAGTGGCATTCCTATTTTCAACGTAATGAATGACGGAGCGAGAACGAGCTATAAATTGAATTTACAGGTGCATTGCAATTTTCTACTCAATTAAGAGGTAACGATATTTCATAGTCACGTACCGTCAATACTTTTTCTGTTTTCGCACGTATCGCCATCATTCCGATTTAATGATCACTTCTACTCATCTTGGTGATTACTAAACTGTCGGAAAACACGTGGTGTGCAAAATTTACGAGATAAGATATTGCTTCTACTAGCTATTCCGCAAACACTATAGATACAGTTAGTGGAGAAGGTTTGTAAAATCTACGGAGTTTTTCGTCTATCACTGTATACAATATTCTTTCTGAGGTGACAATTTCAACGTTTTTTTTTTTAAATTATATAGTTTTAGAAAATTATCGTTACTTTTTATACCTTCGTAATTTATTTATTCTTAAATTTCGAAATTTTTTACTTATTCTACGTTATATTATACATGTAACATATTGTAACATAAATGGTATAAGTTGTACGGTATATACTATAAGAATGTTTTTAGTTTCATCATTATACATGTCACGACACAATTCACATTTTCAGTTTGATTAGGTCATTTCGAAATCGCTAATCTTCCAAAGCACTGCCGACGCTGAGATAATAGAACGTGTGTAGTTCTAATTGAACTGCCGGAAACATCTATACTTTTCAATAGTCTAAGTGGAGTCATTAAAGTCGGTAAAAAAGTGGCGCAGACTGGAATGTACGGCGATTCTTCAAAGCGCCATACGCACCGGCTGTTTAGTCATTTAGACCGGCGTACACATCGCTTAAGTTTCAACCATTCACTTTAAGCCTTTGCCGTTCCGCGCTCAGCAGTATGTAACGACGCCAGCAGTCGTTTCTCATTATTCATTAGCGGGTCAAGTTTGAACGAACCGCGATTGTTTCACGCGCGTCTTTTAATGCTTCCCCCATGTGCTCTGCCGCAATGGAAATGTCGCGCTGCGACTATCAATGAAGACAACTAACGTGAAGACTTTCAGATGTCCAACTCTCTGACTGCAGGTTGCATGGCATACGAAACGTGTGAATTTGAAAAAGAATTTCTTTATGCGTGCGCGCGTTCATGTATGCGCACACGCGGCTATAGTTGCGTGTCAGGCCCACTTGCGGAAAAGATTTAATAATTTTAAATGTATATATACGTTGCATTTTCATGGAAACCATAAGGATCTTTACGAGCAGTACATTCGCGTGCAGTGCATTTTAGCGTCATTATTTATGCCTGTGAAATGAAACAGGTGGCACGACGCGACGTCGGATGCTGCGATTATAAAACTTCGTTGGCCACGGCTTTATTATTGGCGCACACGCGGCAATATAAATACGCGTGTGCCCGCGTATGCAAATTCCGCAGTACGTACAATAAACGATGCATGAATTAAAGCGGCCATACACACACGCGTAAATACACGTAAAAATATAACAGACGTTTTATGCTTGAATTTAATGGAAAAAATATCTCTATATAGCCAAGCCTATATATTTTAGCTGAACCAACGCGTTTACGCATTGTAATTTCATAGATGGTCCTATATTCGTGAATGTTGACTTTACAAGAGATAAGAGGATGTAAATTAAATTTTCCGATCTCACGATGACGTTAATTACTTGATACTATACGAGAATTTATAGTCGGCACTTTGAACTTTCCACATTCAAGTTTAAGAACGTATATACTCTTCACGTGCACACCTGACCGCTCCACGTATGCAATATACTCGCACAAGTGGTGCATCGAGAAACGCGTTAGATTTATATTAATCGTATTGTTAAGACTCTCTTGCAAGAAGCATTAACGGCACGGGGCACTCAGCGCGCGTTCCGATGAAACGATAGCATCTTCGTGAGAAACATTCCGCAGATTCAGCCACCCGCTACGCGGAAAGATAAGCGGTATAATGCGTATTCAGTACGCGCGACATCACGCAAGTTTTATGCGCTCACGCATCATTCCGCGTGCACGCGCGTCTTTGGCGTGATTGGAAAGTCGATCTACATGTGGTTACGCGGCCACGCACACGATCGCACCTTCCCGATTGCGACCTGAAGATCCAATACCAACTTCTTTACAGACGACTTGTGCAAAAGAAGGTCGCGTCTCGTGGTGCGTCGAGGAAACACACCTGATTAAATCGCCCGTGATTTGCATTCGCACATTATCGAGATGAGATAACGCTAATTGCACGACGATGTACCGGCTACAAGTTGCTTCCAAGAATTTCGCTATCGATCTTTTTTTTTTTTTTTTTTTTTTTCGTGATAAATCTCACTTTATCTTTAAACATGCTCTATTTAAGAAGAATTAAATTTCTATTAGATAGGATATATATATTATAACTACGCTATTAATTACGAACTAGAATTGATATCTCACCACTATTTGCTAGGATATACTAGTTATGATAAAAAGGTTGTTGCACTCGTCTGGGTTGCAACTATATGTATATTCGAACTGCATCGTGAGTACATTCCAGGTATTTCTCTTACATGCATCTACGGTTACGTCGGTCGACGAGAAGGGCTCGTTACGTTCGCGAAGACCTTCGAAGGTACGTAGACGAGGAGTGTACTCGGCTCTAGTTGGAACGGCTCCGATCAGCTTCGTGGCTACCTCATGCGCCGCATACGTGTTTATCTACGTATGTAAATGCCAGGTAAACGCGGATGCTAGTCTGGATGTGCATCGCCTATGGGAATACACGGCCGTGCCAAGTTCAGGGCCGAGAGCTAAAAAAATATATTAAGCCGTTTATCTTTGCAACACGCCTGCCTCATGGCGGCAATATTATAGTATATCAAGTTTATAACAAAACTACGCCGAACACTCTTCGTTATGTAAAATACGCCGCAATAACTTTAATACCGTAAAGGCCACAAAGGGGGAGGATAGACGTTTCACACGAATGCTTAAAAGAGACTGTTACTTTCCGAGGGTAGCTGTATCAAGCTGCAACGCAAATATAGGCAGGGAATGGAAAGTTATTTTTTAAAAGTAACTAGTTACAGTTACTCGTTACCCAGTAAAAAATGTAACTAGTTACAGTTACAGTTATCGCTTTTTAAAAGTAACTCGTTACAGTTACCGTTACTTGAAAAATAACTTTTCGTTACTTTTCCGTTACTTTTTTAAAATCAATTTAAAAATGTACTTTTGCATTTTTTTTTATATGTAATACTGACAAATATATAGTTTGATTTAAAAAAAAAAACAATGTAGAATGGCTCAAATAATAAATTAAATAAAAGTAAAATGAGAAGGGTTACGAGCCAAAAATGAAACAGTTTATTTCTGATAAGAACGACGATGACAATGTAATTAAATGTATAAATATATATTAGAACAAAACAAAGATAAAAACAAACGACGTTTCGACACTTATTGTCATCGTCTTTTAAACTGTTTCGCTTTTGGGTTCATAGCCCTTCTCATTTTACTATTATTTATTTTATTTTTTAATTTTTTTTAAACCCAATTTTGTAATTCTAAAACCTGTAAAATATGCAGCAAACTGAAATATTTGTATGTCCTATGTATTACATAGAAGATAGAAGTGTAAAATAATTACTGAATCATAACGGCCGAATGTCTATAAGGGCTTTCAAGTCTTATTGATAAGCGTTATAAATAGCATGTATCCAATCGAACCGTGGTCAATCGTGTGCAAAGTAACGACAAAAGTAACTGTAAATTTCGTTACAGTTACCAAAAAAAGAAAGTAACGCAGTTACCAGTAAAGTTACCAAAAAAGTAACTTGTAACTGTAACTTCGTTACAAGTAACGAGTTACTTCCATTCCCTGAATATAGGTAATAATTGTGACTGGTATAACAGGCTTCTCGTTCTTTGTTAATCCAAATTAAAATATCACCGAATGCAAATTAGTCGCTCACGTCGCAGAAACTGCTATCGTAGTTTATTGTGTTAGAGCTTCACTTTGTAAGAGCAAACGTTTATACGTACGTCGGAAAATGTAAAATACGAGACGCGCGGTGCTTTTACGTCCTCGAACAGCTGACGGCGTTTTGACGTATCGCGATTAATCAGGATCGACGTGCGCTGGCGGAGCGCGGTATTAAATCGCGTCGTAAAACGAGCGGCAAGAGGCCGGCTGGTGCGTACTCGTGATTACGGTCCCCTTCGGTTGGTACGTCATCCCCAGCGCATCCCCGGTTTTCCTCCTTTTTCACGATGGTCTCTCGGCTTCTTGTGCTCGCTATACTGCAGAGAGCCGCGTAAAGACCGGCCACAAAACTTGGCGCAGGTACATACTCGCCGTACAAGGTTTCGCTCGGAACTATAACTATGAGCGCCATAAAGCTCGTAAACAGGGAGGGATGCATTTTTACGCTCGACGATCCGACGCGTATCGTCTTCGTTAGACAGGCTGCTGCTCGTACATAGACGGAGCTGCGTAAGACCGAGAAAGAGGAATTGAAGTCACGCAAAAAGTACGATAAATTAAAATACGACGGAAAAGCCTGTAATTCAATAGACAACAAAAATCGCGTGTTCCGTTCACTCAATTGAAGTTAATAATCGAAAAAAATGTTATTCAGTTAAGATAATCTTGTCTTGGCTCCGACAGGATTATCTGCAATTATTAGGATATTCGAGACAATAAGATAGCAGCGTTAAACATCGCTAAGAGGCAAGATAAACAATTCACACGTTCAATTGATCGCGAAGCAATCCGATGAAAACCAGTTGGGCAATGGTTAATTAGAAGGGAAAGAAAATGCCATGTCATCCCAGTGCACATCTCTCTTTCTCTTAAAGAAAGACATTTGTGCTTGAATGTGCAGTAGGAAACATAACTGGCGACACAGAGGCGTCTAACACCTGTTAACGAACGCAGCCTCACCTTTGGGTGTCTTCAAGAACGTCGATACAGTTATTCCAACTGAAAGATCGACATCCTTTAAGGTCACCTACTCCTATAAGCGGCTATCGCGATGAGCGACTCTGCATATTAGGACAACAGATTCGCGATGCCAAATGAACGATCCTTAAACTTAATTCGAGGAACGCGCGGCTTATGGCGAACTCTCAGTTAATAACTTATTCTCTCTCCTACATTAATACCGGTCATCGAATTACGCGAATAAAATCCAACGCGTACGCAGTATGCGCGCATAAACGGTTACTTAACGATGTTTCATAATTTCAGCAATATTAATTTGATAAGATCGCCGACCGGTTCACGATTATTAAAATACGAATAATCATCGAATTCCTCAATATGCGTAGGAATCTTGTGTGTTCAATCACAGACTTTCCTTCTCTTTTCCTCGGGATATTCATTGAAATGAAAACTAACAGAGATTTCCTCGCGATGCACCCAATGATCAGAGATGAACTTCTCATCTCTCTCTTTCTCTCTTTCTATCTCACTTTGCTGCTCGATATTTTTTACGGAGTTTGCATCGGATTGGTCGAGGTATAGAATTAATTAAAAACAAGCGGACACACTATAAAGGTACGGAAAGGTCTGCTCGGCCCCACAGAACCGGTCTAAATGGAAGATGGCGTGAGTATTATCGATTTGTCATCAGCTGATAAAAATCAACAACACCCGTGCTACTCGTCCTCCTTTTTTTCTTTTTCTTTCGATGCACGATCTTTCATTAAACTGATCTACTGGAACACGAAGCGTCGCGGTGCAATACAGTCGACCGATTCAACAATTAATAAGCTGTTACCACCAAAAGAAGTAGTTAGGTTGTATATGTAAACTAATACAAAACGAATTCATCTTCGAGAGGAGCTTATCGTCAGAACGCATGTTTCATCATTTTTATTCATCATTATTTACGCACTTCTCAAATCATTAGGTTGTCAGTCGTACTTATTGTATTTCGAGTACCAATTTTAATGCCATAAAACATGTAATTGTAATCAATCAGCTATTAACAAATCAGCCGATTGCGTCACTACGTTTTAATACGAGACACTTTAATTAACACGAAACTTTGTTAAGCTCTCAAAGTGTGATTTATGATTAAATAAATGAGAGTAAAAATAAATTAATTCTAAATAAAAACATCGTGTGTAGTTAGTTCTTCAACTTTTTAAAAAATTAACTATTATCTATAGCTCATTTAATTGCTCATCGTTTGCACATATATGCATATTTCAAATTTCCGTTTGTACACTAGCGAAAAATCGATTTGTTTCGGAATGTACAAACAAGAACCTATTGATTAAGAATTCATAAATCTATAATTTACTTGTATAGTTGAGAGATTGTGAAATTAACCTTCTCAAAATTGTTCTTTAAATAACTTTTTTATCAGAAATGTGCAAACGAATGAGCAATCGAATGAGCTGTAGAAAATTTTTTTTTCAAAGATCGGAGACCTGCAACTTCACATCAGAGTTATAAACACACATTTCAACGATTAAAATCGTTCTCGCCGCAAATAAATGAAAATAAATTGTTTGTTATTTTTTAATCTAAATCTTCTTTGTTTCTCTTCTTAATTGTAATATTTTTATTTCGGCTCGTTGCCTGTTAAATTATTTTAATATTTATATAAAAAAGAAACGTCTTCACAAAAAGAATTGTTAATGTCGCGTTTGCGAGATGATTTTTAATTTCCTAAGAAGTTAGAATGGGTACATCAGTGGCACGAGCTCCATTAGACACGTTTAATCGCTGCAATTCGGCAATTCCGTTAATTACCGTAATTACCAATGTACGCATCGTACACGCCATTCTTACGCAAACGCACTTATGCAAATCGCCGTATCGCTGCCAACCCGAGTACAGTTACGACCGTGGGTACGACGCGCGATCTATGACGGGCCCTCCGTGCAGGTTAATCCAGCAGGATGATCGTTGACCCGCGATCACCCGAGATCTGGGAAGTGTGCGCGAATCGCGATTTAATTTGCAATCGCATCGACAGCGTCTGTATTCATCTGCCTTCGATTACGTCCAATCGCAAGAATACATGAAAAAGTATCAAAGTGCCCTTACACCTCGCGTAGCTCCTATCTGTTATAGCTGTATCTGACTTGAGATCGATAAGAAAGAGGGAAGCGCTAATTATCATCGTCGGCAGGTAACGTTACGCTCGTTTGTTAAACGTGTGCGTCGATCATATACGATAAAAAGGCACAACAATGTCCGTTAAAAAATATTAATTAATTGATTAACTTCATAATCTTCGTGACATGCATAATTAACCCTTTCAGAAATACAAAAATGTTACAATCTCGTCATGAACGAGAAGAGCCACGATTATATCTCACGAATATCTATATGCGAGGGGGAAGAGAGGATTGACTCGTGAAGAGGGAGCATTAGGTGAATGAATATTGTTAGCGCAAGCTGGAAGTCTAACAGTACTATTGTACATCCGAAAGGAAAAAAAAAATATTGATACGGGCAAAGTTCATGCTACGAAACGGTGCCGTATCGTGAAATCTCCGAGGGTTAATCAGGATGCGGGGATTGATAGGCGCACAAAACGCGAAGCGCCGAGATAAATCGACGCGAAGGTATTTATCTGTAATTAAGTCGGTCGCAATTAAAGGCGATCATCGATCAAAAATTATTTGCTATTTCAGACGGATACGCGAAACCCTTGCCGGCGTATTAATGAACGTTGTACGTTCGGCGGGAGAATGCGCGAGGAACGCACAGAGGATGGCGCACGAGGTCGGGAAGGGCTTCGATAAGAGTGAGCAAGACGAAATGAGTGGGAGGAGGAGAAATCATAAATCTGTGTAATTGACAGGTCCCGCTGAAGATGTTCGTGCGGCATAGATGCTCGAGTAGATAGCTGGCTAATAATGCTCTGCCCGCTCGCTAATAATCTATACGAACGTGTATAATAGGCGCTTTGAGAAAATGCCATCTTCCCATATTGTAAAGCAAAACGGCGATGAAAAAATTAACACACCCGTATACAACGAGGCTTGCATTAATCGGCGGGTGGTCACGCCCGTAATTAACACCTCGGGGCAGAAAAGCCGAGGGGTGAGTAGACGTGTGTGCAGGATTTTCAGTCGCCGTCTCTAATTCATTCGACGTCGGCTCGCAACGTTGAAATTACCATCGTCGCGAATATTCCCGCATCCTACGTGATGCCGCGCCGGTGCGGCACGTACACGCAAGCGAGAAACATCTATCGAATGTGTTTGCAAATCGCCGCAAGGCTGGCGGTAATTTAATTTGAAATCAAAGATCTATCTTTTTCTCCTTCTCTATCTCTTTATCTTTCTTCCTTTCCCGGCGGAGAGGAAGTCGAATCCGCGTACCAGACCACCGTGTGCGCAACGGAAATAAAGAATCTACATGAAATTATGCACCTGTCCATTAGCCGGTCGCTTACTCGGAGTTCTAGGTGCGCGCATAACTTTCCACGGGTCCTGTGTTGTAACCTCCCTTTGTATCCGTCGTAAGGTCGCGTGAGAGCGCAATAATTTAATTCAAGCAGCGGACGTAAACTCGGTCTAACGAATAGGATGCAGTTCTTCTCAGCGGCGGCGATCCCCTTCGTTCGCGCGTGTCTCGTGTCCTCGAGTACATGCGAGTATCAGGGATATATATACACGCGCGTGTGTATGTACGTGCATATAGAAGCGTGTATACCAGCCCAGCACGTATCCGCGGAAGTGCGACCGTATGCGCACGAGTCCTTCTTAACTAATCGCCGACGAAGCCCGGGACACGGTATGGTCGCGGATCGCAGTTACACCAAGACGAAAGTACGCGCGATGTAATGCTAATGAACGCTTACTTACGTCATAAATCCGTTTCTATTGCGGTCGTTTCCAGACACGACGATTAACTTTTACCGACGATTAATCTCGCTCATGTGCGCCGTGCAACCGCGTCCCGCTCAATGACAAGAGGTCTGTTTTCTACGATTCAACTTGTAATGTAATACACGTTTGGACCTTAAAGAAATAGGTATATGTTTAATATTCAGCAAAAGCGTGACGAAAAACCTAAGATTTTTTGCAATTTTGATTTTAAATACTTTACAGTGATACGAGTAAAACCGAATACTTATATTATTACATGGCACCATGCACGTTACTGTTACTAACATCTTTTTAATGCGTCAATACAGTAGCGTGAAATTATGCAGTAGAAAAGGATTTCCAAAGTTGCAAATTTATAGTGGACCGTGGTCGTTTAGAGAGATAATATTCATTATTTTAGATTCTCCATTGAAATTATAAAGAAGTTGCAAATTAGTGGACCGTGGTCGTTTAGAGAGATAATATTCATTATTTTAGATTCTCCATTGAAATTATAATTCGACCCTTAAACGTGGTCCTATTCCGAAGGGTTTTATTGGTAATCAGGAGTGACGGGAATACAAACCGTCTCAAATCGCTAGGGACGTGCCACAGCCATTAAGGTCGTCCACACGTGCGGCATTAAGATGCTCCCTTACCGCGCAGGGTAATTTGCTCATGTAACAAGAGGCGGATAAAAGAGACGAATTTTGCGGATAACGGCAGCAATGCACCCTTCGTAATCGCCTTCGATCATCGTAATGCGACATACATACATACACCCGCCTTCGGCGCAAAATTAACCGCGATATCGAGCGATTGAAAGCTTGTCTGATAGATGCACAAAAAATTTGCTCCATCGAAAGGATATTATGATATTAATAGGGGAGAATGGGCATGAAGGAGACATGATTTGCAAGAGCCATTTTGTATTTCAACTAACTGAATGTTTCCAAAAATTTAAAAATATTGACAACAATGCTAAAACTACGTCATCCATGTATATTTGATAGTCATCGTTAAAATGATGTTTTCGTAATGAGAGATGCAAAATTGTCGCTACAAAAAGTATGTTTCTTGAGTTAAACTTCCAAGTGTTTTTCATTTATTTGCGATTAGCTTTCGGAAAAAGCATTTTTTTTATCGAATGCTATTATACATTAACGTAACTAACAATAAGAACGTATAGTTACACATTTTTTTGTTTATTTTAGTTTATCAGATTCTGTGATTTTTTAATTTTTTTACACATAATTTTATGAAAGAGCCAGTTCTTTTATTGCATATCCAGGGATGTGATTCTGTCAGTGCACAGTATAAAATTGTCTTCAGATGTCTCTTTCTCCAAGGAACATCCCTGTGAATACTTCAAGTATTTCTTTATTATAAGACAGCAACATAAGACAATAAGTGTTTTTAATTAGAAACATTATATTTTGTTTTCCACATGTTTATTAATTTCAAAAAATCTTAATAATTAATATAAAAACTAGTTATAGACTCCTTTTGTTAAAAACAAATGAACAATCATGAATTATAAGGCTATAAAGAGTCGAACGCAGTTAACAGTGCGAAAAATTATTTTAATCTTACAATAAAGAATACAGTCGAACGTTTCGGTCTGAGATTTAGACCATCTTCAGCGACCATGTAATAATAAAACCAATGCTCCATATACTCCAAGTTATAATGCCAATTGTAAAAACAATCATTGTTGATTGACAATATGCTTCTGTGCACCAACCAGAAGTAAATGCATCGATAATGTGTGGAGATGTGTAATAAAATTTAAAAAGTCGGTAATATGTCTGTGAAAAGGCCGTTAATAACACAATCTATTACAATCAAATTCATATATTATTCTATTGAAGATTGTCCAGAGAAAATTAATTAAAGAAAACATTTTTTTACACTCACCCCTGTTGGTAGACAAAAACATAATTACACAAATTGAATACATAATTTAATAATACTAGATTGTCTGACTAAAACATATATGTGTCCGTATTCGTCAGAAGGAAACGATACAATGAGGAACGTTAAATTGCTGACAACAAAATAGAAATGATTAGGTCAAATTACTGTTGTCAATTTATCTAAAATATCTGCGTACGACCGATCAAGACCTTCCGTGTCAGTTTTTAAATTCAGACCATTATTTTGAGATTTTATATGTAGCATTTCAGAAATCAATCGCTTGTGATAAAAATTTTCATTATCCATAATTTCCACACTATCCCATTCAAAATCATGACTATGCTGCAACCTATGGTCAGTGATAACAGATCTGGAGGATGTATTTCTCCGTATATGACTGCGATGTTCGTTAACTCTTGTTTTTAACATTCTCTTTGTCTGACCGACATAAGTAGCATCACAATCACCACATTGAATTTTATATACAATGTTATTTTTCATAAAATGTGGAAGGCGATCCTTCTGTACTTTGATGAAGTTATTCAATTTATTCTTATTGTATCGTTTCCTTCTGACGAATACGGACACATATATGTTTTAGTCAGACAATCTAGTATTATTAAATTATGAATTCAATTTGTGTAATTATGTTTTTGTCTACCAACAGGGGTGAGTGTAAAAAAATTTTTTCTTTAATTAATTTTCTCTGGACAATCTTCAATAGAATAATATATGAATTTGATTGTAATAGATTGTGTTATTAACGGTCTTTTCACAGACATATTACCGACTTTTTAAATTTTATTACACATCTCCACACATTATCGATGCATTTACTTCTGGTTGGTGCACAGAAGCATATTGTCAATCAACAATAATTATTTTTACAATTGGTATTATAACTTGGAGTATATGGAGCATTGGTTTTATTATTACATGGTCGCTGAAGATGGTCTAAATCTCAGACCGAAACGTTCGACTGTATTCTTTATTGTAAGATTAAAATAATTTTTCGCACTGTTAACTGCGTTCGACTCTTTATAGCCTTATAATTCATGATTGTTCATTTGTTTATTAATTTCCTAAAAAGTTATATTTGTTATATATATAGGATAATATTTTATTTTATTTACGTTAAAACTTAAATAATTTAATATTCGGTTCTTTTAAAACAGATTGTAGCTTTTTCAAAATCATGTTGTTTTGAAAGAGCTGAATTTTAAGTTTATAAAAAATGGTGATTAATCTCAGTTAATAATTAAGTATTATTTTTCTGTTAAATGGATCTTATAGATAATTTAGTATACTTAATTAAGAAAGTGATTATATTTGTTCAATACCAGATTGAATTATTTTTTTAAATATTTAAAGAAAAGGCTTTTTCATGCCTATTCTCCCCAATTATAATTTCTTTCTCTTTCTCTCTCTCTCTCTCTCTCTTCAACAGTCCCTCGTTTTTGTGCAGTCACTCAAAATGTCACCATTAGTGTATAATGAGAGCAATTTAATAAATTTTCTGCGATATTCGTATTTGACACTAGGCTTAACTACATAATTGAACAGATACGGACTTCAGAGGCCACTATTATTTTTCAGAAAAAAATTGAATTAAAATGTATATTATAATATTGGAAAACAATAGTTAAACGTATGCTCGACAAAGTTCGTCGAATCAATCGAAAACTTAATGTCACAAAACACTTAAAAAACCAAGAAAGATCACAAAAATGTTCTCTTTGCCCAACTAAAGGTTAAGATTATAATTATTAAAATAAATAATTGAAAAATGGAAACATTAAGACTGAACAATTTTACAGACAATGTATCATTCTTAACTATTAACAAAAACGGGCCAGGCATGACATTGACCAAATATTTACAATGTCATCTTTATTTGATGGTGCGATCATTCATCATTCTGCATTCGTGCGGCGCAAGGCAATCAAAAACGCAATCGGTTTGCCGCTCGTACTGTTCTAATTAAACAATCGTTAATCATTTAGAACGTTAGTTGCGACGAAGCGTGTTATAGATTCCTAATGAGTACGTGATTAGGCACGACCCCCATGACCATTTATGAATTAGG
The DNA here is from genome assembly GCF_001594065.2 of Cyphomyrmex costatus. Taxonomy (NCBI): domain Eukaryota; kingdom Metazoa; phylum Arthropoda; class Insecta; order Hymenoptera; family Formicidae; genus Cyphomyrmex; species Cyphomyrmex costatus. The sequence goes on from NW_017275229.1 coordinate 487,036, forward strand.
TGTCGAACGTGCGCTTTACGGCAACCGTTATTATAGGCAGCATTAACGGTTTAATACCGAAGACGATCTTCCAATATAGTTTTGTTAACAAAACATTTTGTTGACCAACTGAAATAATTCTAATTTAGTAATCCTTGCTCTGTTAATAAAAAGCGCTTGATACATCACCAGCAAAACAGATTTCAGCGAGAGTGGTGATTTGCATGAGCGTGACATTATACCTTGAGCAAGAATCAATTATCTAAATTGCCATTATACGTATAAACTTGAAAGTATATTATGCTTTCAGCGATAAATTAACGCATAAACCGTAACTAAATTTAATTCCTCTATTTAATTAACGTATCGTAAATTATATTAAAATTTCTGTTAAATTTAATCACGGAATACAGAAAAAACTAATCTAATATAAAATAAAATTCATGATTAGTTTTTAAAAAAGAATGATGAAATTAGAGGATATATAATGGATCTGAATAAAAGACGCGTAGAAAACTCGTTACGGAGACATTTATGATACAAATATTGTGCATGCAAATTCAATTCTGTTACGTGCGCTCTAATGAGATAAATCATAAACGCATCTCTTACGTGAAATTGTAACTAATGTGTTGCAACTCCAACTGCCATTAAAACGGTACAATATTAAATAACGTTCCGAGACAAATCGACTAAAGAGCGATCTAACGCTCGCTCGCAGAGGAATCGTGCAGTAATGTTTTGTCTTATTTATCGCATGGATATCCATTTAAGCGCGCATTATACCCGATCAGTTGAACATATACGAGACGCGATTACGTAATTCGTACCATACATATATTTCGATACTTCGATTTAATTCATCCTTCGACATAAACTTTATCCAGTCCGTGCTGCTCCTAATAACCGGACTCTTTCTTATCCACTAGGTAAAGTGCTTGGGTCTGTAAGAAGACTTAGAAATGACTTTGTCTGCGACTCTTATCTAACGTGCTGCAAAAATTTTATCCTGTTCGATTGAAATCGGTACTATCACCGATATGCGAATATGCGAGTATAGCAATCACCGCGTCGGTGTACCAAAACCTCGTAATCGTGGCCTGCACCGCAGGACAAAACGACCAGCAAAGATCTATCGAGGCACTGATCGCGCGGCCGCTGCGTCGTTATGTGGAACGATTGCGATACTGCGGTACAGTTACCTTGACACGAGGAGAGTACATCCTTGCGGCGTGCGTGAAACGAGGATGAAAACGGGGCCGCGCCGTGAATGCACGTCGATAAATATTTCTAGGCTACAGCAGTGTGCATAAGAAACATAAATTGATGCGGTGTCATATAAAATATATCCATCAAATTATTCGGTTAAACCGCTTGGTTTTGTGTATCGAATTCTAGATATATAAATTATAAGCGTGCAATATTGATGTTAGGTAAAATGTAACATCCATGTAATAGTAAGAAATAAAAGAACTGGTAAGTAGGAATATAGGATGTCGCAAAATATTAGGCAAACGGAGCATGCTTTTAAAAATCAACACTGTCGTATAACTAAGTTCAGCGCTATTTTAGAATTCACAAATTCATACGCTAATAAATATGACGAGGCAATAAATAAAATGACCACCGTAAATCGCTACAAGTTCAAGTTGTCCAGATACTTTATGCCTCGTTTAAACGAATCGTCCAGCGGCTGAGTTATCTAGAACGCAGATGTTGCTACCTGCCTGCAAAACGACTTTGTATGCATTAAGCAATATCGTGTAGATATTTTATTATAGTGTGTGCGTGGACATCACCATGACATTCGCAAAATCATCAATAAATACGAAAGATAAAAAAAGCCATCTGTCAGACGTCAATGGCGGCTAATCTTCTTGTACAAGTATGTCAAATATACACTCAAGATGCAATCTATCATACTTCAAACTTAGTTGCTTAAGTAAGATTCCAATTAAACTAAATGCCCGATTTGATTTTATTGCGCAAAATGATGCTGATTTAAGAATTAAAATTCTATTACAAGACGGATCAATTTAAAAATTGCGTATAGTATATCTATCTCACGATTCTAATTCGATGCAATCCCATCTTTCTCATTTTCACAAATACCTGAAAATATTTTTGTTAAAAATATTTTCTTATTGTAGGGCGTCGATTGCTGGGGCAGGGCTCGTGTTTCGATATATCGAGATGTAACGTAAAATAAGTGGAAGTGGAACGACGATGATCACAAGCGAATAAGAAATCGGACGAAGTAAGACGAACCTGGAATCGAGGCGAGATTCAATCTCAACGGATGAATTCACCATGAAACATTGCGATTCACTACATAAGCGTTTTCGCACAGTCTTCTTGCAACCCTGGTCCGTGCTATTTTCTCGCATCTACTCACGTTTCCTTCCTCATAGATTTTTCTCTCCTTCGATTCATGCTTCATACGTATGCTTCTTGTGATACAACACTTTATTTTGCATTACTTTTTGCGCTGCTTTTCATCTAAAGATTTTTTGCCCTTTGTTAAATGAACAATTGTTTAGCAAAATTAGTTTTTCTATCTCTATACCTTTTCCGCAGTTTTCTGATTTTTACAAGATATCTTTAGCATATTACATCACTAGAAAAATGGTGCGTATTGTTGGATGATTTTCAATTTTGAGTTAAATATCGCTCATAGATGCAGTGTGTTGCATCGGCCGTGTGTTCATTGATGCTTCTATCTCTAAGCTCAGTTATTACTGAAACTACTATAATCAATGCGCTAATATGAAGCCGGTCAGTACTAAGAATTAACAATTTCCTCTAACCTAAGGCTTGCAGTGCTAACTTTGCGCGCGATGCAACCAACGCCGTATAGTAAATCAATATAAAATCGTAAATATTACGATCCCTTCCCCCTCCTTTTCTTCCCGAATAAAAAGCAGTAATATGTAGAAGAAGCTATTTATTGCGATAATTATTCACGATGCGGACGCCCACGCGACCCCTAGGAAGTGCATGATTAAATTATGTATTGTAATGATTAAAATCGCGTAGTATAATGTACGATAATGATGTATCGCATTCTTTTTCAGATACTACAAAATTATCATTTTCTATCAATGACGGCGTCGGTTTTAATTGCATAATTTAAAAAATAGAAGTAGATTATAAACTAATTGCGACACACATACATACGTATAACATTACGACATATATTACATTAATTCTACTAACGTTAGAATTACTAATTTTCTATTTTCAGTAACAAAATATTTATATTATACGAGTTTCCTTATTTGGAAAGATCACTACGTTCACGTATTCGCGTTTGCAACCATTCTATCCTTCCACTTCGGCCTATTTTATATCTCGGTACGTCAAAATGTGTCGTCGTTAAATATACATATGTATGTAAAAGTTGTGCAGATTCTTATAGTGTTAAAAAAAGTTTAAAACCTGCATTTGTCCTTGTCACTAATAAGAAGCAAACAGTAATACATATTATAGCCATTAACAAGAAAACAGAATGTCACAACATGGTGCGAATTCTTTCTCCGTTTAAAAAGTCCGGCTTCGTTTATTTATAAGACTTCGCCAATTCTTTCATGCATAAATAACAGAATATTACGTATAAATATAGAAAGAATTTTGTGGGCTTCAGATTATATCGGCCCGCATTTCTCGCTGTAATGCGTGGCTGAATGATTATGCCGCTCGTTTGCTCACTCTGCCCGACTATCCAATTGCTTACTCGGTACGGTTGCCGTTTAAAGACCACGATAATGTATCTCTTCTTCATCGTCGAGAAGCTAAATGGAATCCGTCCGTGGACAGACGACACCAACGGTATCCCCTGTCCACAACCGCGAACGTCGTTCCGCTTGAAGACATCGGCGTCCAATGACGTCGTCATGCTTGCTTAGCTACCGAGACAAGTGGTACACCCTACATACATTTGTATGTTTCGCAATGTTTGTACACTCGGTAAACAATCAAAGCGTAGCTCGCAGTGACGCATTGTTTCATGAAAATATTACTCTAGAGATGTATATTTCTTTATAAAAAAAATAGTAGAGATTAAAGTTCATTAATAAATATGATTTTTCATTAAATAAAAACATATTGCAATTAACTTTTTACAACTTTTCATCATAAATAAAATAATTCGTGATAAGAAATATTAATTCAGATCATGAAAGTGGATTGCAATCTAAATGCAAGGTTTTAAACTGTTTGACCTTAATTTGATAATATTTCTCTTATATCTAACATAAATATAATTTTTATTAATTTGCGTTGTAAGTCTGAAAAAATTTCGGCGCGTATTTAAGGATCTACATACGTAGTATATAAATTTACACGATATTATATTAGAAGCATCCAAGATCCAGCTTGACCTTAAATGGCTTATTCTCATCGGTATTTAATTTGTAATTTTTATATCGCAAATAATATTTGAAAAGTATCAATATCCAAAACCATATGTATATAATATGTAGATATTTATAAAGATCTTTAGTGTATTAGATTTAGAGAAAAAATGAGAAGGGAGAGCGGAAATCTATAAATTCGCTAAACCAAAATGATTGTATGAATTGGACATCTATTTCTATAGATAACTCTCTCTCTCTCTCTCTCTCTCTCTCTCTCTCTCTCTCTCTCTCGTAATATTATTTTAAAATATCAATGGAGCCATCTTGTAAAATCTTTTACAACAGTTTGCATAGGTACAATTCGTCAACAAGCAGATATGGGATTTGCTTCATCGACTGTAGATATTCAAACTTTAATCGTTCAAACCAAATCATTCAAATCCTCATTGAAAATGCATATACTTACAGAGTAATAAGAGTCAAGACACGAGCGATTCTCCTCGGGATTGGTCAGCGCCATGTTGAGACTATGCATGGTAGTGAAAACGTGAGTGTGTATGTAAATGTATGTACTTATTGATGTAACTAGCGAAAAGTAGGCGCCAAAGTAAACAGAGAAGCCAACATTTTTCTTTATCATTTCCAGTCCAGCAATGACGTCTTTCCGGTCTCATGCCTAAACTCTTATAGTGACTCTATATACTTGAAAACTGACAACATATATATTTTTTGACATAAATTTTTATTTCTATTAATAAAGAGAATTTGATATTTTAGAGCATTCTGTCTGTATTAAAATTTGTGCATCTAAATAAAAATAAAAATAAAATTTTATAAACGAAATAAGAGAAAATACAGTTTCGGTTAGATTTTAAAATGCCTAATAATATTTTTAAATATAAATTCACATCTTTCATTTACGTCAACTACGTGTAGATTACTGTCGGACTTAAAACAATTATAAATTGAAATCGACTGAAACTGAAATAATATTTAATATCACAATTAAACTGATCATGGATTTAATAATAATGCTACTATTATATATTATAATACCATATACATATAACATTATCCACTTATCAATTGTTAAAATCTAAAAAAAGTTACAAAAACAAAAAATTAACATATGTTATCCGAAGAGAAAGCAATTACCTACGTATGATAAAAAGTTTGAAATATATATATATATATATATACATACATTCCTAGCTTTTATATGTTAATTATTTAGAATTGTCAATGAAATAAAAAGGCAATTAAGAGTCAATATTATGTGTGAACTAATAAAACATTTAATGCAACAATTAAGAAAAGGGGACATTTAAAAATCAGATTATTAGATTTGCGTTGCAAGACCGACAATTGTTCGGCGCGCAATTTGGGGGGACTACATATATTAATAGAACGTTATTTCTCACTTTGGATAAATATTGCGAAGAATATTACTACGTCGACCCGCCATCAGAGGTCTATCGATATTCGCAAATTCTCGCAAGTGCTGAGACACGCGTATATCTCTTTATATAGAATCTCGATTTAATAACTTACACCGGCGTCTAAGGTAGGCTTCCACTACAATACCTTACTGATGAGTCCAGTAGTGGAAGCCGGGACGAAACGCCAAAAATTACGTGATATTCTTCGCAATATAGAATATTAGAATATATTATCAGATTTAGATTGACTCTTATTCGCCATTTTCAACGTATTAATTATTGTTTATAAAAAGAGTCCTTTATTTCTTCAATTATTTGAAAACATTTAATATATTATAAATTAAAATAAAATAACAATAAACTAAAATTCACACTATAAATGCGCACGCAAACAGAAGTCAAACCATATTGTAAACGTTTCGGCTGCATATTCGAGCCATCCTCAGATGTACATATAAATATTAATTAACGCAGTAAAACATCTTTAGTTAACGCAGAAAAAACAAGAAAAAAACTATGATGGATTGTTATGTTCTAAAACGTTGAGTATTTCCACAGAGAGAACAATTTAGCTCATCAAGCGATTGGAAGATCGTTTGTGATGTATCCCTGTGGTACTAATAAGGACACAAAATTAACGTTATATTAATAAAATAATGTGACAAGCAATTGTCCCTCTGACAAAAAACTCACCCTCGAGTAATCCATGTCGTTAAAAGAGTCATTTATTAAAAATCGGTGACGATCAAAATCATTATTTTGTTAACACATTGCAAATGCAAGTCGTTCCAAATATAAAACTTTTATAACCGTCCAACTAACTTAATTATTTAGAGTAGTCCAGTATATGAAGTGTGACGTACAAATGCATACGCATATTTGACATCGCGTTGCATTATACTATTTACGTCTTATTAACACGAGCAATATACAATTTCTGCGAATACATTTGCTTTTGTGTTTTATATGTCAAAATGGATCCACGACAGTGTCTGTTTTCGATTATATTAATTTTATTAGTGACAACAAGTATCCATGGCCAGATGAGACCAATAAAAGTCGGTAAAAATATTTTTACAAAACTAATAAATTTGAGAAAATATATCGATGTGTGGAAATTTTGCGTACGTTTAAAAGAATTAATTAACAACAAAATTGATAAAGACTGAAATCTCGATAATAATATACATTACTGATATTATGTAAAAAAAAAATGTAAAAAGTATTTTAAACCAAATCAGTATTCGCACAGAATACTGTAAGAAATATCATTTTTTTTCAACTACATTGTAAAGAATTGTTTATAACAAATATTTATCACAACCTTATTTTAAATTACATAATATTATTCCTCAAATTTTGACTTTTATATAAATAAAAAACGTTTAATTACATTAATTTCAAACAAAATTATATTAATTTAAAGTACACTAAATTTTTTAACACCAGTTACGAAAATTTAGGAACGAAAATACCAATTAGGATCAATAAAATATTCTATTTATTCACATACATAGTATAATTAAATAACAACTAACTGTATAAATTATCATTTATCTTTTTCTTTATGATGAATATGCCAATAAAAAATATCATTAAAAACAGTATATAACAATTTATGTCAATTCATAACTAAAACAAAACTAAAACGTATTTACCATAAAAAAGTTATCAATATAAAGAAAATAAAAGAATATTTATCATATAATAAAATAATTTTTAATTAAAGAAGTTCATTAGTGATGAATTTTGCAGGTGATAATATCAGTACATATTCACAAAGTCACGCAAGAGAAATATTTTTAACGATGTTCACATGCACTTGTTACTTAATATTGATCCAATACGAATATAAATTGTAAACTCATGCGTAGTCATCAATTAGTATTAGCTATTATTAAAGTAAATACATGTAATAATTATTTTATTATATAATACAGATATAGTTAAAAAATTAATTGCCATTTTTCTACTTTAAATAATTATTACTGATAAAGTTATTGATTAATTCAGCATATTTATTCTATATTTATTTTTTATAACAAATATACAGGGTGTCCGGGAAAAAAATGAATAACGCTTAAGGGAAGATTCTTGAAAACATTTTGAGACGAAAGTTTTAAAATGTTGAGGCTACAATAACCTTTGAATTATAAGTTAATTTTAAATGCTTATAATTAAAAAATTATTATAGTTTCAACATTTTGGTATTAGAATTTTTGTCTCACAATCAGAATGATCTCAAGAATCTCTCCTTAAGCATTGTTGTCTCTTTGCCGGCCACTCTATATATGTTGTATATGTATATGTATAATATATATTTTTGATACAAATTATTTTTCTAAATTTTGTTAATACCACGAAAGTATTTTTTAGCTTTAAAATGCATTTTTTTATGATTTCAAAAAATGTGCTTGTGTAATTTATTTCAAAAACTTGCATTAAAATTATTCTGGTGTTTGTTATCATTATGTTATATCTTTTAATCTTTTTATTATATTTCGCACATTAATTAAGGACGTTCTCCGACTGCAGTTGTGCTCAACCTAAAGTTTACTCGCGTCCACGCAATCGCCCCTACACATAGAAAGTAATAGTTGACTACCACTCCGTTCTTTCACTTGTTTCATTGTTTCCCTCTCGCTTTCGCTATTGCCGCCGGTCGAAAATATAGCGGAGCTATTTACTTTGCTAAATGGTTTCTTAAAAATGAATACCGGAAGGCATATTCAAGAAAATTTCATATTATTCCTTGTAATATCAAAGTTTATGTCTCTTTATTTCAAAAAATTCTAAAGAAAACTTTTTTTACAGTGAATAAGAAACCACTTTCGAATAAGCTTTAGATAGGGATTCTACGTTAAACGTTTCAACTTTGAAGTGGAATATCTCGATTTTTAATCCCGTAACGAGTACTGAGCTTCAAAGCATATGTTCAGAACACTAAAACAAGCTTTTTCTGTAAGTTTCAGAAAAATCTAAAGAAAATGGATTTTTCGGAGAATGTCTTTAATGTATTGTATATACACACATATACAGGATGTGTCAAAAGTATGGAAACGGTCGAATATCTCGAAAGCAAAGCCTCTTTGAGAAAAATGTTCTAGACAAAAGTTGTAATGTTTAAAAAGATCTATTCACTGATAACATCCCCTTGATCTTGGATGGCGTCGCCAAGGCTAGATCAAGATCACATCGATTTTTTAAAATGAAATACCCCATTTTTTATTACATATTTTTGTAGCTTAACTAGAAAGCTTTCTAAAACAAATTTTTATATAATAAAAGATTTTTAGCTGACTGAAGTTTGGAACGTTTTTGGAACGAATTTTTCAAAATGATTTCTCCCATTTCTCCTTTGGCACAGATGTTCCTCTGCATGCCAGAAAACAAATAGAAAACACGCCGATCAAATACATGTGTCGGAAGCCACTCTTATGGGCGAAAAACCACCCTCGAAACAACTTAAAAATTTCTCAAAGATCGTAGAATGGTTTCTCCCATTTCTCCTTTTGCACAGAGGTCCCTCTGCATGCCAAACAATAAATAAAAAATACCCCGATCGAATACGTGCGTCGGAAGCCACCCTTATGGGCGAAAAACCACCCTCGAAACAACTTAATAATTTCTAAAAAATCGTAGAATGATTTCTCCCATTTCTCCTTTTGCACAGAGGTCCATCTGCATGCCAGACAATAAATAAAAAATACCCCGATCGAATACATGCGTCGGAAGCCACCCTTACGGGCGAAAAACCACCCTCGTAACAACTTAAAAATTTCTCAAAGATCGTAGAATGATTTCTCCCATTCCTCCTATTGCACAGAGGTTCCTCTGTATGCCAGACAATAAATAAAAAATACCCCGATCGAATACATGCGTCGGAAGCCACCCTTACGTGCGAAAAACCACCCTCGGAATAACTTAAGAAAGTGGTTTTTCGCCCATAAGGGTGTCTTCCGACACATGTATTCGATCTGGGTGTTTTCTATTTGTTTTCTGGCATGCAGAGGAACATTTTAGCCAAAGGAGAAATGGGAGAAATCATTCTATGATTTTTTAGAAGTCATTAAGTTATTTCGAGGGTGGTTTATCGCCCATAAGGGTGGCTTCCGACGCATGTATTCGATCGGGGTATTTTTTATTTATTGTCTGGCATGCAGAGGGACCTCTGTGCAAAAGGAGAAATGGGAGAAATCATTCTACGATCTTTGAGAAATTTTTAAGTTGTTTCGAGGGTGGTTTTTCGCCCATAAGGGTGTCTTCCGATACATGTATTCGATCGGAGTGTTTTCTATTTATTTTCTGGCATGTAGAGGAACACCCACGGTAATTAATTCTATCCCTCGGAAAATTTCACAAAATAAAAAATGACCACCTTTCTATATTAATTGTCACAATCCATGCACGATTAACGTTACGACTGAACCTTATCGTGCATGAATAGTGACAATTAATATAGAAAGGAGGTCACTTTTCATTTTGTGAAAATTTCCGAGGGACAGAATTAATTACCGTGGGTGAACATCTGTGCCAAAAGAGAAATGGGAGAAATCGTTTTGAAAAATTCGTTCCAGGAACGTTCCAAACTTCAGCTAAATAATTTAAATAATTTCAATTACTTTTTTCAGAAATTACGTTTATTAGCGTATTTGATTATTGATTATACGTAATAGATTTTATTGGTATAATGTTATTACGAAATTGATTATCAGAACAATCCTTCACGATATTAATTATTAATTAGAATATTAATTTATAAACATATACTTATGAAGATATACGTGATTGAAAACTAGTTAACTTACACTCAAAAATCTTGAATCAAATATAGTGTTCTAGGTGAGAGATTAAACTATATATATATATATATGTATATGTATATATAACAGTTTTTTACATTTTAAAAATAAATCACAAAAGATCAATATTAATTTTAAAAGAATTCTTATACCAAATTGTCTATTTTAACGTAATACATTTTATTAATGAAAGATAATAAAATGGTACATATTACCATGAAAAATGACTCATATATTATTGAAAGTAGTTCAAAGTAAACATACATAAAGTATATATTCTTTTGTTGCATATATACGTAATAATGATTTAACATTACTATTATAAACAACTAGTGTACATGTGTTGTTAAATCATTATTACGTATATATGCAACAAATGGATACACATTTTATGAATGTTCACTTTGAACTGACACCTTCAATAATATATCAGTTACTATCCATGATAATATATTT